>NC_080438.1:6013936-6343453 GCF_028018845.1 Melospiza georgiana
GGTCTTGAGTCTTTTCTTTCTTAGCAAATTCAAAATTTAATCCAACAACATCCAGCTCCCATTTTTAGTGCCTTCTACCCAAATCACAACAATAAACAAAGCTATATATTTTCAAAAGTGTATGTATGTCCATAAAATAAATTATCACAAAGTTGCCTATGACACTGATCTCATATCTAGCAGACACAGAAAATTAATCTGATTTGCCTCACAATTTCACAATCCTGCTAGTCTAATCTTATTCCAGGTTTTGTTTTTTTCAATATTTATATCTATTATTTTATAAACATATGTTGATGAGCCACACTTGGGGATGCAGTAAATGATTTCTGTTTAGAAAAAGATTATTATCTCTGCTGCAGCTTCCTTATGTATTTTTGGGATTACATCAGTGTCATGATCACTGCATGTTTTTGTCTCAGGACTTTTCTCAAAGGAAATGATAACAAAGATACTGAACTGGTTTAGGAATTCACCAATACATTGTGGGGATTGTATCTATTGAAATCTATTTCTTAAATTCAATTTAGATAGAAAATGTAGGCCTCTGAAGAATGTCTGAGTATGATTTTAAAAACATAAATATACTTAAGTATATCTCAGACTAAGAAAGTTCTGCCCAATGAATTTCAAAGAATTCTTCATGATTCAAGAAGCAGATGAAGTTTTCCAAAGTGCCTGCAATATTTGTAAAGGAAGTCATGGTACCCTGACTGTGTATGCAGGCACACAGCCCTTAAATCATGTTTATAACCCTCCTCTTAGTCCCATTCCAGCAGATCCATATCTTCCTTGAACCAGATACCCTGAGCTGGAGCAGCCCTGCAGGTGGGGTCTCACATTGGGGTTTCAGGGCTGTGAGAGCTCCCATTGCCAGCTCACGTCCAGTTTTTCTCCTCCAGTATCTGCAAGTATTTCACCTTAGAGCAATGGCTTAATTGATTAATTTACTAGAGATCTAAACCACAAAAATCAGAGCCTTTTGTCATTACATGGTGTATTTCCCAGGCATTTAGGTGTTGGAGAAGCAGGTGGAAGCTCTTCCCTCTCAGGCTGGTCAGGTTATTTAGTACAAGCAGCTGCAGTTTCCTTTCCTTTGACTTTTGGTGTTTCTGTGCCATTGGTATTATGATATCAGCCTAACCATCCTCACTATATCCTTTGCACAAGTCTGCTTTCAGTCTGTACTTTAAGAATTAATGTTAGCTCTAACTAGAGACCAAATCAAACATGGACAGCTTCCAGGAAAGCTATTTCCTGTTTCCATATAGAGGACATTATTTACAGCTCCCACATGCAATACACAATTAGTGTAGTAAATCTATTTATTCACAGAAAGAATCATGAATGCCAAGTAAGTAGGAAAACTTAGAGGCAAGTACTATAAAAGCATTACTTTTGCTTGGAACACTATTGGCTATTAACAAACATGTTCTAACAAACTGAAAAATGTCCAGAGGCTTAAGTGCTAAATCTGCATAAAAATCAAGTGATTTTTAGCCTGAGTTCGTTTCTGTTTTTATTGTATGGTACTTTCAAAGGACGGAATGGTGTATAGCTGCCTTTTGTTAACACCACATTTTGGTTCCAGGTGAAACTGTTTCCTTTCTTCCTCTCACTTAGTTTGCAACTTTGTTATCTTGGACAAAAATCATGAAATATTTGAGAATGGAAAAAACCTTTTTTTGGAGATCATTCAGTTCAACATCTTCGATTAAGTTGCTCAGGGCCTTGGCCTGAAAAAAAATTAAAGGAAATTTGACCTACAAAATCACAGGAATTATTCTATCTGCTCAGCCTCTTCCCCCTTCTCTTTTGGGGGAAGATACTGAAAACAAGAGATGGTAAATAATGTGGTCTGGCCCATAGTTCAGCACATGTAATCTCTAGATTTTCCTATTTCACTCTTAAAAAAAAAGCCATCATAACCACAGTTGGCAAAAATGTCTCTACAGAATTCAATTTCCTTTGCCTTTTTTTAGTCTTTTTAGGAGTGAATAAACAAGCTAAGCTATTAAAGCTAACTGCTAACACACCTGAACTTTGTCCTCCCTCATAGTACGACTAAAATGTGTACAAAGGGCTCTTTCAAACCTATCTCTGTCTGCAACTACCATGTTGCAGGTTTACCACTGCAGTTGTCAGACCAGCCAATAAATTAAAAATGTACTATTAAAGCAAATAAATTATTCTACCCACTCCAGAGCAACGTGTTTGTTTGTTCTTGTTCAAAAGAAAGACATTTCATAAAATAATTCAGAATGCTGTCCATAGAGGAGAGGTCCCTGAGCACAGGGAATCAAGTGTTTCAGATTTTTTCTTGGTGACTGAGAGAGGGTAATAATGCCTCTGTTATCAAATACAGTGTTAACAGAGTCTAGATTTGTTCTGTGTAGTATTTAAATGTTATTTCAGAGAGAAGTAGCAAGGCAATAGAATGATTTTTTTCAGTATCTATAATTTCTTACCTTTCCTACTCCCCTCCTTTCATTTTAATTACCGTCATTTGTGCCTTATATCAGAACATCTTAAAAAACAAGTCTGAAGATTAAGTCTAATAAAGTTTGTGTTGCATCACAAAACACACAGTCCATTCATTATGTATCATAATCCTTTTTTCTCCAAACATTTCTGGCTGTTGTTGCTTAATTTTAAATTTAACCCTCTGAGATCCCATAACTTTTTTTTACACTTTAGAATTGAAATAAACAATGGTTATTAATTGAATGGTATCAAATTGAAAGGAAATAAGGCCAAACCACGTCTCATCTTATTGTTTGGATGGCTTTAGCTTTTCAGTTTAGTTAAAAAATAAAGGTAAATCATACTCAGAAGGAAAGGAAATTAGGTGTTTTGATGGTTAATCTCCACAAATGTTTGGTAAGTATTTTTTTACAAGCAACAAATCTCTCTAGACTTCAGGGGTTGCAATCATCATGTGTGACACAAAACCTATTAATTAGCCATTAACTCCTAGTGTAAAGATAATGCACTTCTCCCTTGTAAACTTCTAAAGAAAATTAAAATGCAAATGTGAAACAAGCAGAAGGATCTCAGGATTACAGCTATTTCTTTCCTCAGTTATATAAATGAGTGATTCCTAAAAAATTCTGGCAATTACACCATGTTCCAAGGTGATGTCAGCAAAAGCACCTTGTGACTAGAGATGTGCTGCAGGTATTTTAAGCTGCCATTGTCAATACCAATATGTCAAGCATCGCTAAAGAGTGATTAAATTCAACAGAAAAACACAAAAAAATTAAATGATAAGTCTGGTTCTATAGATGTCCAAAAAACCTGATGTAACTACAGCTGGCTGAAAGAAAAGGAGATATGAAATTACCAAGGAAGAGATCTCAAAAAAATTATCATGGTGCATCCTTGTCCCAAAGTAGGACTTGTATGTATATAAAATACAATGAATAGTTTTTGGTCCCTATTTAATACAAAAGAAAAGATCAAAGATTCTATCAAAAAAAATTTAAGTAGTAAAAAGGCGTAATCAATAAAATCTGCCACCCTAGTATAGCACCTAATTTTTCATCTATTTAATAATTCAGTGCTACAATATATTAAAAAAGTAGAAAAACAATCTTAAAACAAATATAATGACAAAACCACTAAAATATTAATTTTTTCAGCAGTTTTTTGGGGGTTTGAGCACAATCTTATCAAAACCTGAACAGAATGCCAGGTCCAAAAATCTTGCATAACAATGGACACTACTTCTGTAAAGCTTTATTTATATAGCTCTAATGCCATGGGCTTGCCTACACTTGGATAAAATATCCACTTCAGATATATGTGAATTGTTAGGGTGCAAAGTTGAACTCTTGTGAATTCTAGAGGCACTAGCTGCTGTTTTTATTACAATTTTATCAGCTATCTCTGCTTCCCCCACTGCAGCCTGTTCCATTCACCTAAAATGTTTAGTGGCAGAGCCACCATGCCACTCATTCTGTTTACATTGTGAGCAGACTGTCAAGGCACACTAAAAGTGGCTGCCTTCCAAATCTGAAACATTCATAAATCTAAGGAAAAATCACATAAACAATGTCTTCTGTGTGTCCCATTACCCACCCCTCACCAGAGCCCTGGGTTGACTGTTGCATCTTGAGCTCAGCCTATTGATCTGGAGTGCTAGCAGAGAAGGTGGATCATTTTCCTTCTGCCTGCTGCTCTGGTGCTTCCTCAAATCTTATTTAAAAACAAGCACTGACCTGCAGATTCACATGCAATCAGTAATTTCTATGACCATGGATGCTCAATTATATATAATTACTAAATAGCAAATTGTTAGGGAGGTTTATTCATTCTTTCTTTTTTTCTCTCTCCCTGTCTTCTTTGCCCTTCTTCCCCCTTGTTCCTGAGAGTGATATTGATTTTAAAAAAAGCAAATAAGTTTCTGAAAATAGTGAAATTGTTTCTTCTGTCAGGTATTTAGACCAGAAAACTCACACAATTGGCTGTCTCCCAGGGAAAGGATGACTTTCCAAATTAACCCTACTCATGCAATATTTTTAAGCTCTTTGCCTGCCACAGAGGAAGTGGAGTTACAAGATTATGTTGCAGTAAAATTTTTTTCAATTAAGAAAGAGTGAAGCTTGAGTTCTGTAGTATTCAAATCTATCATTTGGATCCCTAAGAAAGAGAATTTACATGTCATTAGTCAATCAGCAGAAAGATACAGAATTAATGTATTAGGAGCTCAGCTCTCCACTCATTTAAATCTTCTGGAATATCAGCTTCTTCACTGCTCTACAGCAGGAATTCATCCCAGTGAATTCCTGCTGTAGAGCAGTGAAGCATGCAAGAAAAATCAAGAGGTTCTAAACAAACAAACAGTGAAATTTCTATATAATTTCCCATGTTTTGCTTGCCAATAGATTTGTTGCAGAAGAACCCAACTGGAACAACGTTCTGTCCTTAGCAAGATGCTGTAGTGTGGCATTGACATTCTCTGAAGAAATCCCTTTGCCCAGGATTTTTTTCCTGGGAAACTGAGAGGCCTCAGAAAAAAGGAAAACAATTCTTATCTCATTTGCTTTTCTTGTGTTTGTCTGGAATGTGTTTGGAGATTGTTTACCCACAGAGGATTGTTCCATTGGACTCTGCTGTGAGTTGTTTTCATTCTTTGACCAATCAGGGCCAAGCTGTGTCGAGACTCTGGAAAGAGTTGCGAGTTTTCACTATTATCTTTTTAGCATTGGGTAGTTTTTCTGTATTCTTTAGGTTAGTATAGTATAGTATAATGTAATATAGTATTATAAAGTAATAAATGAACCTTCTGAGAACATGGAGTCAGATTCATCATTTCTGCCTTTGTTGGGGCATTCCCAGCAATCAATACTCTAGATGGGCATGCTGAGTAGAGGGGGTGGGCAACATCCTGAAAAGGTCCATTCTCACCTCAAACTTACTGTGGTTCATGAATGTATGTGCACCTGTACATCACCTAGAGAATCAGAGCTCAGTGTGACAGAAATGCTGAAAATGTTGATACAGAAACTTCAAAAGTAAGGATTGTAGCTGATGGATGATTATTATCAATATACACAGCCAAGGGCTGGCTCTTGCCTAGAAGTTACCTGCTTAAACAATGGGTGATAACAGGTTGTCTTCCTGCCTTGCTCTGCAGAAGGGGATGATGTTATCGGTCAGTCTGCACACTTTATATCTTGCTGGTTTTATTCCTTGCAGATGACTTCTGGAATCCCATTTGTGCAGTTTGATCTCCTGCAGGTACTTATTATTCACACATTTGTGGTTGGATGTGTTACAAAGCACTTGATGATATAAATGTTAGCAAATCACAATGCACTGTTGTTGTTAAATTGCATTCTTGGGTTTTGTTTTGTTGTCTTTGGGGTTTTTTTCCCTCTGTAGGAAAATGATTAGTTCCTTTGTTTTCTACATGATTTGAATAAACACCCTGTAAATCTTTGAGGTTGCATATGCAAACAATGAAGGCCCAGACTTTGCTTCCATTACTATATCCAAAGGTGTATCGTTAACTGGGTATTAAATGTGTTAAAATTTATAACCTACAGTATTCAAGTACAAGTAGAAATCAATTATTGTTTCCTATTAAAGTAGGAGTTATGGGCTATTAAACAATGTCTCAAATGGACCAAGGTTATTACTGGGAAAAAAAATTAATGGGAAACATTCTAACTCAATACACTCATGAGCTCTCACAGCAAGACCCTTAATTGTTAGTGCTTCAAAATGATGTAGCATTACTGATCAATACAGAGGTAAGAATAGCCATCAGGTTTTATCAGACCTCTGTGTCATGAAAACTAATGAAGTTTATGGAAAAGTGACACATGTACTTGCAGACAAATGAAAATAAATGAATTTGCTGAACAATTATGTGCAACTAAGTGGCAAGTCCCTGACGATATGATACTTTCATGGCACAGCTCAGTACAATGCACTTCATATGGGCTTCTAGTGCTCTCCAAACACTGATGGAGCTTTCTGAGAAAAAGCAGAATTTAAAAATGAAGATAGTTATTCAGTACATTTTAAAATCTCTAGCCAGTCATTCAGATGACAGCTAATTTAAATAATTTTTTTGGTTAAGAATGTGAGACTTGGTAATAAAAGCATTGCTAATATTCAAATATAATAATATACTACACTTACTTTATTCGTTAAACAGATTTTTTTAAAATAAAATTAGGTTTGTCAATAAAAGTATACCAATGCTGCAATTATTCTTATAGTTTTGATCCAAATCCCACAAGAGGCAATTGAAAATCTCCCAATGCCTTAGATGGAACAAGATCAGGATCAGGCTCTTCTGCTTTTAAATTTACTTTTGCCTAGGAAAGAGCACTGATATCTATTAAATGGTGCAAAAATGAGTAACTACTGGCTAATTTTAATATATAAAACCTTTATCTATGTAAAATACTGCATAATACAGTTTATTAATGGGTAATTGCAAGGAAATAAGAAAAAGCCAAAATTTTCTTGCAAAATGACAAATTGAACCACATTCAAAGATGTCTTTATTTATTTATACATTAAATGCTATCTGTATTAGATGTATTGTTGAAAGATTTCACTCTACTGTGCAGTTAAACACTTCTCTTATATGCTTCCCATGAATCAGCAGTAGATGAAGTTCAGAAAACCACATAAGCTTTTTATGTAAACAGAAACATTGTGTTGTTTTAATGTGCAAAGGAGAAGAAATTAGAAAAAATGTAATTAGAAAAAAGTAATTAAATGAATAAGGATGAGATAGTCCTATTTTAAGCTGTAAACCCCAATATTCTAATACTGGAAAGACTTGCCTTAAGTTAGAAAATTCTTTATCCCAAAGTTCAATTTTTAACTTAAAGGAGGGACAAATGAGGATGTAGAAAGCCCATCCCCATCATCCTACCAACACAGGGTGAGCTACACAGGCTCTCAGTGCATTGACACTCCTCCTTTTTCACTCCTTCTGTCTCCTTTCCCCAGAATCTTCTATCCCAAATAATGTCCTCTAAAGGACTCTTCCATTGCAGATGGGCACTGCAAAGCCACTGTGAAATGACTTCCTAAATTTTACCAGGTCTCTAATATTTTAAAATTAGATGCTCATACAATTATATATGCTTATACAGTTATGCAATTTTATGAGTACATAATTATAGTGTAATTGTCCACTCTTTTAAGATTTCTCCTTACTCAAGAGAAAAGGGAGTTAGGAAACTAGATTTTCAGAGCAATTTAAAGAAATTAGATGTTAACTCCTTCAAATCAAATAAATGGTGCCTGACAGGAGACCTGTGGGATCCTTCAGTCACACACTCCACATATATACTTATATGCGAGCGTTCCAACAACACTGGTCAAGTGCTTAAAATTACTTTTCCTTTTTGTTGCAAAGATTATGAGAGACAAGAAGGAAACACTGTTGCTTCATGGTGTGGAAAAATTATAAGTACACTGACTGTTTTTTCTACAGGGATGGTAACAATTCTGTCCCATATGTTCAGCAAAAAAGGAATGTTAAATCCATTTGGTGATGAAATAATTCTGAACAAAATAATTCAGTCAATTGTATTAAATATTTCAGGCAGAACTAGTCCTTCCCTTATTATTTTGAGGTCTCTGTAGGCTGAGCAGTTCAATGCCAAATATGCAGTGCAGCCCAGTCTTCCTTCCTCACCAATTTCCACTTCTGAAGAAAGAAATGAGCTCTCATGCAGATCTCTTTTACTTGATTTTTGCCACTTAGGAAGTTCCATCCTGCTGGCACTAATTACTCCTGTCCCTGGGTTCTCTAAGCCACTGACAGATTTTAACACCAAGTGCAATCCTACTTAGGACAGGCTGGGAAAGGAACTTTCTTTAAGAGTGAGGGAGATGTCTCTTTCCAAAAACACCAGACAGATCAAGCAAAACAGTCAAAGAAAAGGTGTCTGAAGATACTCCTTTACTCTTCATTTTTTGAAATGTCTCTGTAATATATCATATGCAGATAAAACATCAATCCCCCTGAAGGAAGAAAACCTGCAAACATCCTCCCAGAGTTTTTTGGTTTTTTTTTTTTTAATATAAAATGTCAAGAGACATTAGAAATCACTGTGAAATCCCCATGTTTTTAGATACTGATTATTTAACAGAACAAGAATCTAAGCAACATGAGCTAATGACTCACACTTGCTTCTAGGAGGGGATTTGACCAGTAGAGGTACCAGACTAAACTGGTCTGTGATTTTATGAGTCTGCATTTTAAGAGTGTAATTTAGTGACAGATAACTTCATTTGCTTATTTTAGCCCCTCACACCTAAGGAAAGCACTGAGAGTTTAAGAGCATCTTTGTAGGGGGATACAATATAAGTAAATAAGTTGGTATAGAATGTTATCTTACCCCCTACAGAGTTGCAGCTGAGCCAATTACTAGAGATGAGGAGCAGGCCTGATGTTAACAGGCCCCACCTGTAGCCAATAAGAACTGTGGTATAAAAGAGTGGATTGGGGGGAACTGGAGTCAGTTGGGTGCTGTGGGGATGGGGAAGAGTTGGTGCCTGGAGGAACTGCCTACAAGAACCACCAAGGAGGTATGCAGCTCTAGTAAGATGGAATCTGTGCAATATAATGACAATAGAACCCTTGCAATATAACTAAAACATATCTTGATTTTCTGAAGGGGCCTGTGTGTGGGTGGAATATGCCCCACCCCTAGCTGTGGCTGATGGGAGTCAGGTCATAATGGGACAGAAGAGTTTGAGAGTTCCTGAGGAAGACAAGGAGAGTCATAGTTGATTTCTGAGGCAAATTTAAGCTGACTTAGGCAATCATAGGAAATGTTTAAAGAAAACAGGAGCGAGACTTTGTTGCTTTCTTTACCTTCCTACTGCCTTGGTTTTTAATTTCAATTAAAATATCAGTATTTGACTCTTTGTGTCATGCTAGGAAGTTACAGTCTGATCAAAAAGAAATATACTCAGAAGAGACTGATTTTATTGTTTCATATTGTATTTGGTCTTTGTGACTAGAGTGGTTTTGTTGATTCAGGGTTTGTCTGTGACAGTGACAAACAGAAAAGCTGTGATTTCATTTATTCTCTGAAGAGAACTATGGCAACATCAGGAATCGTAGGAATATATCAGGACTACAGGATTCAGACAGGATGGTTTGAGTTGGAAGCTCATCCAGGTCTACCCCCTGCCATGGGCAGGACACCTTCCACCAGCTCAGGTTGCTCCAAACCCCATCTAGCCTGGCCTTGGACACTTCCAGGGGTGGTGCATCCACAACCTCCAGGGCACCAGCGGATGACCTTGCAGTTATTCTCCTGTTATTTAAAAAGTGAGAATCAGTCAAGTTCTATTGAGAGCAGCAATTGAAGCAGGGGAGTTAAATGTGTCCCATTTGGGGAAACTTTCATCTACAAACCCACATACCCACTACACATACGCTGGCCCTGGATGCATGCAAGGCTGAAACCACCTGGGATCAAATACCCCAAACCCTAATCCATTTCATATCCAACATAGACCAGACCATCAGATCTCACAGAGCTGTAACAGTACAGGGAAATCATGATCTTTTCTATCAGCTGAGTTTATTTCTCAGTAAAAATGCAAGATACAAAGTGCAAGAATGTTGTTGTGCGTAAAGGGATCAGACAGGGATTACACATAAAAGATGGGAATTGGATACTGATATACACGAATCTCCTTATGCTCTGTCCTCATCTGACCTCATTTAATCTTAAATTAAGTAAATAATCCAATGCTGTATTATATTTTGAAATCACCCTGCATAATACTTAAAGTTTTCTTGCCTAAAAGTGCTGCTGTTCTGGCAGAATATTTCCAAAGCAAAAGTCCAGAATTTTATAAAGCAACAGTTTTAGTCAAGTGTAATCTGTCTGTTAAGACATCCAAGGCCTTCATTGTCTAAGTGCCTTGAGAATGTCCAATAGCATGCTCTAATCTTGATAACCTGCTAATTAGGTGCCACCAACTTCTGGTGTCCATGTATATCTTGTCCTTGCTAGAAGGAACTTGTATTTTCACACACATAAACTCTCATTCAACGTGTCTTCATGCCAGTTTTAATATTTGTAACTCAAATCTTGACTGAGGGAAACTGTGCAGGCATGTGCAGAATTGTTTTGTGCTGGTCTGGTACAGAAACACCAACAAGTTGATTTATGATGCAAAGCACATAGAGGAAAAGAAATGTGAACAACACAGATAGAACATTTTACAGCTATTAACAGGGTGCATTTACACAGATGAGTGAAGACTGTTGCATGTTCCTCCTGACTTAAGATTCCTATGATATGATAGAAGACTTCCAATCTTTAAGAGGCAGTAATCTGAATTTCATCAGAAATGTTCCATTTTAATGCTGAATATTTAGCTTGATTTTAAACTCTTGAAATGAATGCATTTGCTGAGGGTTTTTAACAATCACTAAAATTTATTGAGGGTAACACACAGCACTGACTCCTTATAAGAAAAAGGCCACATTTCATGTTTTTATGAGACATGAAATTCAAGATGATCTGATGAGAAACTGTTTTGGCTTTTGCCTGCTGAGGATTTGAATTGTGATTGATAGAATAATTCTTTGGTTAAAAATGTGCAGATTTATCAATCCATATATCCTGAATTACACAGCAATTGCAAAAGCAGAATTTCAATTCCTGAAGCCACATTTTCTCAATCTCTGCACCTCCAGCAGTGCTGTGAGTGGGTGTAGAATGTCTGGGTCCTTGCCATGCCCCTCCCAGCTACTGCAGAAATTAACCTTGTCCTGGCCAGAACCAGGACACAAAGAATTTTTAAAGATTATCCATGACTATAAAATAAACTAGAAAATGCAATTTTATGAAAATAGCACAATACTGCTGTAATGTGAGGGTGAAATGCGACAATTTTTTTTGTTAGGATTGTTTTTTTTCCACTGAAAAAAGAAATTTTCACAGCGTTTTCTCAGAACAAAATCTGGAGCTCAGATTGCTTGTTTTTCAGAACACATTTTAGTAGGATATCAATATATTCTTTAGTGTATATATATTCTTTATATATTTATATATCCTTTTTCTATTCTTTTTTAGTTCTTTTATACTTTATATATTGTTTAATATATGTAATATAGATTGTTTAATTTCAGAATACATTTCACTAGTTCTTCGACCTCTTTAAATAAGGGTAATAATGCCTCATATTGCCTCAATACAAACATAGAGAACAAGGGGAAAACTTCATCAAACACCACAGATCAAAGTGGGTACATGTGCATGGAGCTTTTCTAGGTTTTCAATTTCTGTTTAGCCTGCTTCAGGAGCACATTGATGGAAAAAAAGTTATTCTTGCATGTTTAAAGACAGATTTTAGATTTAACTCAAGTCTTTAGTTATTTGGAATGAGAAAGGAGCAAGGCAAGTGGTGAAATACTATGTAGTGACACAGCACTTAAAAACAAACAATGTGAACTTCATTAAAAAAAGAAAAGCTTCCCCACAGATAATATGAATATGATTTTCATGGCTGGAAAGAAAAGATCTTGTTCTGCAGCTTTTCAGAAAATTATTCTAGCTCTTCAAGACATTCATCCATCCCAGTCACTTTCTGCCTAGTCCTGTGTGGCTGCAAGCCCATTTTTGCACCATGGACCAAAGTAAAAATTGTTACTATTATCTTAAAATAAGTGTAGAATATTTATTAGATTTGAATATTGCCAATGCTTTTGTTATCAAGTCTCAAAAATTTAATAGAAAATTTAATTTAAATTGGCTTTCATCTGAACAGTCTTGGATTTGAAAACATTGTAAATATTCATCCTAAAATAAATATTCTTCTATCTAGAAAGAGTTCATGTAACAGTCGCTTATTTTTCTTTAAAACACATCACCAAAGTACTGCTTCAGGCTGTGAATTAATCCTCCTGACTCACACAAAAAATATAAGGTCGAGTTCCTAACAATTCCCAATGGCTGATGAAGGAGGCAAATTTTTATAACTTTTTAACAAGGCATAGAGTGACAAGATAAAGACGAATGCCTTTAGATTGAGGGATGGCAGGGTTAAATGGAATATTGGGAAGGAATTGTTCCCTGTGGCTGCCCCAGGATCCATGGAAGTGTCCAAGGCCAGGCTGGACAGGGCTTGGAGGAACCTAGGACAGTGGAAGGCATCCCTGCCCATGGCAGAGGTGACACGGGATGGGCTTTGGGGTCTCCTCATCCGAATGAGTCTGGGACTCCATGATTAATAAGTGTAAAAATGAAACTTGGGACTAGATTATTTATATTTTTAATTGGTAAAAATAAGAAATATTTCCCTAGATGTATAACCTACTGTTGGCTGATCTGGGTATCATGAGGAGGAAGGAAGGAGGAGCAAGGAGAAAGTGAGAGCTATGGACAAGAACAAGAGTGGGAAATAAACACCAAAACCACGTGCACAGGAGAAGGGCAACTGCCTAAATCCTACTTGTGTCATGCAAGGATCCAGGATCTCTGAAAAACACCTCAGAGAAAAACATTTCTCCAGCCTAAGGCACTGAATTTAAGGCAAACACTTCCAAAAATGTATTATTTACACCATAAAATCTCTTGAAATTGACTTTCATGAAGTTGATAATATCCACTGAATTTTAAATTATTCTTAAAATTGCCTGCTTAATTTATCCTTTTCATCTTTGGATTCCCAGGCTGGAGAGAAGCTCTGCATTTCTCAATAACTTTGAATAAAAATGTTTAAAAAATTAGACTTTTTTTTTAGATATCTTTGGAATTTTTTCATCCTAATTAGTTATGAAAATCAGTGCACATAATTTCTTATTCTGCAGGAAAAAGATTTTTGCCAAAAAATGCTGTGGTGTCTGTGAAAAGGAGAGATTTCCTTTTTATATTTTTTCAAAGGTTAAACCAGAATAAATCACTGAAATGGACACCTGCAGCTAAATATGAAATATTAATTCAACACAGTAATAAATACAATATTATTCTCAGTGGCCCTAATTAGAAATAAACCCCAACAATCTTCTATCACCATTTCTTATGCTTTGCTAATATGATTCATTTGAAAAACAGCCTATTTTCATAAAAAAACAACTGAAGCAATTAACTGGTCTCTATTTACCCACTTCTGAAGCAAAAAATAAAGTACACCCAGCACAGAATATATAACCTCTGTTATTTATCCATTTTAAATTAACATAGAGGACCTGCTCCTGGTAATCAAAGAATTCATGGGAAAACAAGGAAACAAAAGGCAAATCTGCTGATTGCTCAGTGTGAAGTGAGCTTGATTTAGTTTATCTCTTTCCCTTTTCCTTCTGCAGGTAAGTTACAGCAACCTCCACCATGAAAAAGTTTAGAAGAGGCACAAGTGGGCTCCTTCCTAATGGCCCTAAAATCTCTCTTCTTGCACTTGAACTCATCCTCCTAGGCTCCCTGCTCTGAAAAAGGCAGCTGGCAGGAAATTGTTAATCCTGCTTTTACCCAGGTCTCCAAGGGGCTCAGATGATGGAAAACATCATCTGATGATGTTTTCCGTCATCCGAGGAATGATTGTGGAACACGTGGAGCTGAATCTGGGCGAACAGAAAATCATCCTGCAATGTGTGCTTTCAATGGGAGTTCTGGATGTGTGTTTGGTGGGTGTTTTAATGTTAATATAATCTTAATGATGAACAAACAAGCAAAAAATTATTTAGACAGAGCTGACTTGGAGAGCCCATGGCCTTAAATTTAATTGGTTCTTCTCTAGATCTAGATACATAGAACAAAATCCAGGGAGCATCCATGCAGCCCATTTCTCATGCAAAAAATTTCTGCAAGCTTCCAGAGGTAAAAGTATCTGGGTATACTTTAGTTTCTGTCTTCAGGGCCATGATGGTTCAGCAGAATCCCCTGGTCCAGATAATTAATTTTTTCTGACATACTTCCTCATCCTGTCCTTGAACCACAGGACTCTGAAAGTGGGTATGTTTAGATGGGACATTAGGAAAACATTCTTCCCTATGAGGGTGATGAGGTGCTAGCACAGGGCGCCCAGAGAAGATTTCCTGGAAGTGTTCCAAGGCCAGGCTGGATGGGGCTTGGAGCAACCTGGGGTAATGCAAGGTGATCCTGCCCATGATGAGGAATGGGACTGGGTGATCATTAAGGACCCTTCCAAGTCTGGAATTCTATGATGCTCTGATCTGCCATGGCCATAAGCTCAGTCACTCCTATGAAGGAAACAGAGACATGGACATACGTGGGCAGGAATTGATTGCCAAGTGTAAATGAATTTGTTTTCTAAGTCCAGTGGTGAAATTCAGTTTTGTGCCTTAATTACCAGCATAGTGTAACTTGATATTGTGTCTGTGTCCACACTCAAGTGTGAAGTGATAAAATCATCACAAGTCATAGTTATTAAATAAATAAGTTGAATTAGATCTCCTGACAGAAGGAATGGGGCCACTTGTGTCCTGCAGAAGAGGCCAATCAAGCTCACTCTCTGCACTGGGAGAAAAAGAAAATATGGATTCTTGAAATATTTTTCTCCAACAGGCCACAGTGGTTCAGTGGTAAATCCTTCAAACCAATTTTGAGGAATTTGGGTGTGTTGTCATCACTCCTTCATAATGAAGAAATTAAATCAGAGACAGGAATAATGTATGTATAAAATAAGAAGTGACTAGAAATAAAGATAATGATCCTTCACTGAGCTTTCTGGAATGCTACCAGGGTGGAATTGGTGACTATTCCAGCCACACAGGCAGACATGATATGAGACTTAGGGAATGACACAAGAAAAGACTGCTCTGGTTTTGCATTTTAACTGAAGTCAGGATCGAAATTGTTTATGGATTTTTATTTAAAAAACAGGTAATGAAACTGCAATCCCAGAGCTATCTGTTCATAATCAACAGCAGCAATATGACACCTAAATGGCATTAGTACACACTCAACAGCTGTCAATAAAATCTTATAAATTTCTAGAACCCTTTAATACCTTCTTGCAAAATGTTCTGAGCACACACTCCCACAGGGTGTCATTCACACACTCCTGCTGATCCTCCCCCACTCCGTGTGTGCTGCCATCACACATCCCCTCTCCTGGCTCTGGGTTCTCATCCCTGACCACCCTCCCTGGCAGGGAGGTGGTCCGGAACCAAGGTCAGAACCCAAGAAATTCCTCTGGCTGCCCTGGAGGGCTCAAGCCCCTGGCCATGGGGCTCAGAGACCTTAGCACAGAGCCCAAGATCCCTGTGCCTGTGATTTTGACCCATAGAAAAAAAATTACCAACATTTATATCAAGAATTACAAGTCAAAAGAGTTTAAGTAGAATAATAGTTTTTCACAAAATGAAGAAAAGATTTTTTGAAGTTTTTAAAATGGGGGCTTGGTGTCCCAAGATAGAAGAATTTGGGCATGCCTTGCCCTCCTTCTTTCTTCTTCCTAGACTCCATTTTATGGGTGATGTTGGAAGTTTTAGATTGGTTTAAGATAGAAACTCACTGTCAAACATAGGTGATAGGTATTAGGAAGTTACTGTAAATAGTGTACATGTAGTTTTTCGCATAAGAGATAACACTGCGCCAAGGATGGGCAGTGTGCCTCAACCCGACCTGCCAGACAGAACTCAGTGGGTTGGAGAAAGAATCTTATAGATAAGAAACAATAAACAGCCTTGAGAACAAGAACAAAAGAATTCTGACTCCTTCTTCGACTGCCAGGCTGGGAAAAGAGACTTGTACATATCTCAGAGTCACTCTGACCAGCAGAGATTCCAAGACTCTGAGTGTCCTACTGCTGCTCCTCACACCCATAGAGACACCAACACCCTGGAGGACCCAGGGTTGCCCAGCCAGGTTGGGGCCCTGTGCTCTTCCCAGTCTGCTTTATGAGGCATAAACACTGGCCTGGGAGTGTGGTGGTGTTTGAGGATCCTCAGGACGAGGGAAGAGATGAGAATCTGATTCTATATTTGAGAAGGGTGATATATTATATTATTTTATATTTATATTTATATTTATATTTATATTTATATTTATATTTATATTTATATTTATATTTATATTTATATTTACATTTATATTTATATTTATATTTACATTTACATTTATATTTATATTTATATTTATATTTATATTTATATTTGCATTTGCTATACTAAAACTATACTAAAGAAAGAGAAAGGAGACATCAGAAAGCCAGAAAGGAATGATGATAAAAAACCTGTGACTGACCAGCTGGACATGATTGGTCATCAAGTAAAAGCAATCCACATAGAACCAATCAAAGATGCACCTATTGGTAAGCAACCTCCAAACCACATTCCAAGCAATCAGATAATTATTGTTTACATTTCTTTTCTGAGGCTTCTCAGAAGAAAAATCGCGGCAAAGGTGTTTTTCAGAAAATAAGTCAGTGACATGGGAGGGTTTTGGAAAGGTGACTCCTGGGTTGTCAAACCCATGTTTTCTGCTGTCTGCTACCTTCCCCTCAACCCCTGCATCATATCTTTCCCATCCTTAATTTTATGCCTTTTCAAGCTGGTTCCTTCTTTCATCCCAAGTCTCTTGATCATGCTCTGCATACATCTTCATTTGGCTGATCATCACCATAAGGAAACCTTGTTATTTTTAATTTGCTCTTGATCATAACCAATGTTTGGGCTCAGAGGAGAGAGTTTTGGGTATTCTGGCCACATCCTGTTGTATTCACTGAGTTACCCACAGGTGGACTGGGTGTTTGTTGCAAGGCCTTGATGCAGAGGGGCTCTTAGGGGTGGCTTCTGGGAGAAAATTCCAGAAGCTCCCTCATACTCAACACAGTTCCAGGCAGCTCTGGGATGAGCTGCCATACTTGAGTGGAAGAAGTTGATCCCCACCTACCCTTGCCAGAACCTCCACAGCTGTCATCTGGAGAGGAGGATGAAGTGGAACAAGTCTTCTGGCAGGACTTGTGACCAAGGCTGGAGTAACTTCTCCTGCAGGATTAACCGTGTGGAAGGGCCCCATGCTGGAGCAGTTTGTGAAGAGCTGCAGCCCATGGGAAGAATTAAATCTGGAGAAATTATTGAAGGGCTGTCTCCCATGGGTATGACCCCACACTGGAGCAAGGGAAGCACCTGCTGAGGAAGAAGCAGCAGAAAAACCATGGTACACACAGACCACTGTTCCTGTCCAACCCGTTTTCCTGTTCCCTGTGTGCTGCTCAGCTTTAGGAGCTATACAAGCTGGGAGTGAAGCTGAGCTCAGGAAGAAAGAAAGGGTAGGAAAAAGTTTGGTTTAAGTTTGTTGTTATTTCTTATTATCCTACTCCCTGGTTATTTGGTAATAAATGAATTTTCCAGAGCTGTCTATCTTGTCCAGGCTGGTGATGTGTGAGGGATATTTTTGTCCTTACCTCGCCCACCAGCCTTTAATCATTGTTTTTCTCCACTGTCACACTGAGAAAGGGGGAATGATAAAGCATCTTGGTGGGCACCAGATATCCAGCCAAGGTCAGCCCAACTCATGCAGATTACTGAAAACTGGAAAACAGAGACATAAGGAAAAACTAGAGATTTTATTCAAGACCTTTTTAACTTCACAAAAATTGATGAGAAAATCTTTTCAAAATGTTATTCACCTGAATGAAGAGAGCTTAGAGTTCTTACTCTGGCAGAGCTCGATCAACTTCCCTTTATTTGTGTGGTGTATCTTGTTATTTCTGGCACCCTCCTACAGCCATTAAGTCAAATATGATGTTATAGGTGGGTTGTGCAACCATGGTGCTACCTGGTGTTATTTCTGCATATATATCATGACATGACTAACAAATCCAGCAGAGATACCCTACTCACAAATTTTCTTTCATCTGGCATTCTGCCTTACTGATGCAGGTTTCATTTGTGGCCTTTTATGAGTTCTACTTTTCTCTCATGTCTCCCACATCACCAGTGAATCTGTAAAGTTTTGAAATAAATCTTTCTTAGGTGTATTAACTCGACATTTTCCAAGATAATTTTTGTTGTGTTGCTCTTTCCTGGCTCCCAATATTGCTATGTCCCTCTGCATTCTGTTACCTTTTCCTTAGTTTTGCTTTGCATGTGAGTGATCAAGGACCACAATGTTCCCTTAGCAGAGTTAACAGGTTCAGGTGGCATCTTCATCAAGGTCTGTGCCTTCCCAAAATCTCCTCTGAATTTAGGCCTAGATTAATACTGCTGTGTCTTTATACTGTGTCTTTAAACCATCTAACTCAATCTAGCTCTTTATCAGCTATTTTGCTTTTTCTTGTGGTATGTAGTTGATATATGAAATTTTCATGTGTTCAAGAAAACATATATTCTGCTTTTCAGTTACAAAATCAATTAATTTGCTAGTGAAAAACAAGTTCTTACAGGTGAACCACTTGTCCTTGTACCAAACTCTTAAATCAACTGTCTGATCTCTTAAATCTATTGTCTGATCAAGGCTAAGTAAAACTAACATAATTTTTCACTGTTTCTGGTACTGGAAAGCTTTTTATTCAGTAGGAAAATTTTTACTAAGGAAAAATCAGTACAACATTTTTCTGTAAGTTCATCCAACAACTCTGAACAGTCTGTCTTTTGCAAATGAAAAGGCACCAGAAGATAGGAGCTTGCCTAACTGGGTGGTTACTGTACAGTGTGTAGGCAAACACTTTCTGTGCCAGTAAAGGCTGGGATTTTGTGGCTGTGCTCTGAGAAGAAACTCAGTGAGATAACAGATGAGATGGCAGCAGGTGTAGGAGTTCCCATGAATAAAACAGAAGCAGCAGCAACAGAGGAAGGAGCTGAGCAGCTGGGCTTAGGTACTCCATGTTGTCATTCTCTCACTGCAAGATTGATTCCATGGATATCTCATTGAAATTATTTCAGCTGGCTAGTTGGATTTTCCTGTAGTTTTGTCTGAGAAGTGATTTTCCTTCCTAGAGATGTGTTTTAAGTTTATCATGGTAAATTTGGGAAAATGGCTGAGTAAAGTCTTTACCAAAATCAGCAAGTAACTCAAGAGAAAATATAAAATTATATTCCTCTTCCTTTGGAGCTCTTGGAAGTGCTGTGGTACAAATCTGCTGTGTGCACTGTGCATTTTTCTTTTCTTCTGTACTTCCCATTCATTCCCTTTGGTTCTTGGATGCCTTCACAGAAGACTATAAAGGACATTTTTTAGATTAATTCTCTTTATCATCTAAACATGTTATATAAAAACAACTTCTCTGCAGGAGAGTCTGGTTGGTAACATGGTAGAGTTTTCCATTTATGTTATGTGCATAGTAAAGTCTTGTCAGCAAATTGGATGCTAATAGAAGCACATGAGAATCCTGTGTGTGGCTGAATTTCTAACAAAGGCAAACCCAACCAGTGGGCTACACTTAACTGGTTTAGTAACTGAAAACCAAATTTACTGTTTTGCTACAAACACAGATGCTAGTGCTTCATCATGAGTCCCTTTTACCCAGGGGTGAGAGAGAGTAGCAGCAGATGGCACTTCCGCCTGTTTTAAAGCAGTCTCATTAAGAGATGCCACTGAGAAAAACTGCATGGACTTCATTATTTTTTTGATAATGTGTAAATTTGGAGAGCATTATCAGCAGATCTAGTCATGCTGTGAGAAAAAAATAAGTATTATTCGTGGTTATTTTCAAAATAAGGTGTCTCCTTTGCTCAATTCTCATGCCATGAAAAAGCTACAAAAGAAAGACAAGCAACTCTGGATTCTTTATGGAATTATATAAAGTTACATTGCAAATTTCATGCATAATTTTTCTTAACTGCAAAGGGGCCTGTAAAAGTTTGAAAATATAAACTGTTATGAAATATCATCTTTTTCTCCTCTGAGGAAAAAAAAGGACAAAATTTTAATTTCAAATTAAATGAAGACTTTTCAATCCAAATTTCAGCTCAGAACAGTATTATATTTGTTTTTATTGTTTTTATCAGCCACCTGCCATGTACTCAGCCCATAAAAACATGGAAAGAGTAGTCCAGGGATTGTGCTGAGGCTGTAAGAATTTGTTGTTCCGGTTTCCTGTCTTGCATAAGTAGCTAAGCAAAGAACTGAGAGCTTGGTAATACCTGACTAAAAGCTCCTTATTTCCTCATGTAGCAGCAAATGGCTGCCCTGGATAGAGCAGGTCAGGTAGGTAATGTTTATCTGCATGTACTTCAGACATGGAGAGCAGCACAGGCAGCTGTCAGGAATATAAAGAAGCATTTTATGTTCCATTAGTCCCCTGGATTTTATTCTCACTTTCTCCAAGAGAAACAGGCTTTGATACCATACCTGGACTGAGTTATAGCCCATTACACTGAGAAACCTGAGAAATAAATTTGCAGGCATTCACGCATCCCTCAAACCACTCAGCTCTGAAGTGCTTCACTCAGCATCACCTTCCCTGCAGAAAGCACTAATTGAAAAGTCTGCTGGAGTCCAGGAGAGATCTAAGGTGCACACAGAGAGGAAAAGGTGGAGTTGAGTTGAGGCTCTTTGGTGTCACTGTCAAGGGGATGGACCAGGCTTTGCTCTGTGGGGCCCAGCAATGGCACAACAAGGGGAACAAGCAGGAACTGCTGTGTGGGGGGACAGAACATAGAATGTAATCTTATCCCCTAAAGAGCTGCAGCTGAGCCAATTACTAAGGATTAGGAGGAGGCTGCAGCTGTAGCCAATAAGAAGAGTCGTATAAAAGAGTGGATTGGTTGATTGAGGGGAACTGGAGTCAGCTGGGTACTGTGAGAACAAGGAAGAGTCAGTGCCTAGAGGAGCTGCTACAAGAAACATCAAGGAGGTATGAAACTCTAGCAATATGGAACCCTTGCACTATAGTGATAACATTTATGCCCAGGAAGTTTCACCTGGGCATAAGGAAGAACTGTGAGAGAGCACTGAAAGGTAGGGGGTGAAGTCTTCCTCACTGGAGATTTTCCAGAACCATCTCCATAATCCTGTGCTGTGTGCTCTGGGATGGCCCTGCTGGAGAAGAAAGGTGGGATCAGATGAACACCGTGGGCCTTTCCGGCTTTGTTTGTTGTGTGATTGTACAGACAATGAGACCTTCCAGCCTTGTGCTTGAAACTCCGTCTCTTGAGCTGCTGTTTCAGCCCCCAGCAGCAGAGCACCTGCACATGACCCAGAGCTGGCAGCTAGGAAACCCAGAGCAAATATTTTAACTTACTGCTGACCACCTTATCTTTGAGCTGAGCCTGACGTGTCCATTTTTTTTGACCCTTCAAGTGGGGAAGATTTTTTTAACAGTAGTAAGAAAAGTAGTTAGCTCTGTAGCAGCAGGAATTTGTCGTAGTTTCACAGAAGCCTAGAACCACAGAATAGTCTGAAATGGAAGGGAGCCAAAAGCATCGTTCAGTTGAACCCCTGGCCCTGCCCAGACACCCCAACAATCCCACCCTGTGCATCCCTTGGAGCATTGTCCAAACCCTCCTGGAGCTCTGGCAGCCTTGGGGCTGTGCCCATTCCCTGGGGAGCCTGGGCAGTGCCCAGCACCCAGCACCCAGCACCCAGCACCCAGCACCCTCTGGAGAGGAACCTTTTCTTGAAAGCAGCTCAAACCCTGCCCTGACACAGCTCCAGATGTTCCCTTTGATCCTATCTAGTAGTCACAGCAGAGAGATCAGTGTTTCCCCTCCTCTTCCTCTCATGAGGATTATTTATTATTATTGAAGATAATGGATTATTGAATTATTGGATTATTGAAAAACTCAGTGAGGTCTGACCTCAATCTCTTCTCCAGGCAGAAGAGATCAAGTGCCCTCAGCCCTCCCTAGAAGTCTCCCCCTCCAGCCCCTTCCTAATCCTCTTAGCTAAGGTGATAAATGCAATTTTATAAACCCATTTTTTATAAATTTTTTTCTGAAAATTAAATGAGTGTTCTTTTGCTTTAAGGCTGAACAGGCTCATCCCTCTCAGATGATCTGTTGTTTCCACAGATTTGTAGCTTCCTTATACTTCATACTTTTTTGGTCTGTAAAAGCTGGCATTGTTTGTGGATGTGCCTATTATGTGGCAACCCAAATTTTTGGTCAATATTAATTTTTATTTTGTTTTCTTTAGCAGATATGAGTTCAAAATGAAGGGAGCTCCTCTAAGTCCACATCTTTAGCCACCTGAATGGCTTCTTTCAATGCCTTCAGTCCCATGAGAAAGTACTTTTTTTTTTAAGCTTTCATTTCCTCCCACTTGTCTTCCACTTACAAAGAAGACTATTTTTCCCCACTGAAAGTGTCAACATTTATTGCTTCGTTGGGCCAGCCCTGAAGAAACCAAAATTGACCCAAGGTGTCAAATCTGTTTAATTCCTTTTCCTGCTCTCCCACCCTTTCCCATAAATTAAAGCAAGGCTGAATAAAAATCCTGCTGTGAGTCCTAGAACAGATAGATCTCTGTCAACATTTTATTATGCCTTCTCATCCAAGGTTTGCGAAGTTTGAAAAGTTTGCAAAAAATTTCTCTTTTGATCAATTTTACCAATTAACTTATAGTGTCATCCTAATTATTACGCCTTATGTGGGTAGACTCTTCACCTGTGAAGGGATGGAGAAAAATGAATGGAAGAAAACAATAATGAAAGGAGCACTAGTGAAGGTTCAAGTTATAAAGTGTCATAGGATGTACCTGATCAATTTTCCCAGTTTTGGGTTAAGACAAAGTGAATGCAATTTCTATTTGCCTGCACTGATCAAATAGCTGAAAAGTAAAGATATCAGAGCCTTTATTCTGATTTCCTTCTACAACCTCATCCTATGCCAATATATTTGTCATAATAACATCCAAGTACCAAGGATATGACCACCACAGATACTGATTGTAAAAGTAACTGGATAAAAATGGAATATATAGGGTTTATTTCCTGTTATAAAGCAGGTATGTGCATTTTTTTTCAATTAATATGAGATTTTTATCATCATCTCTGTTGTAATACCAAGAACACTACAACATCTTTTGTTATAATTACTCTCTAACTACAGAGCTGTCATAGAGATGAGGAAATCAGTGAAAGCCAAGTGATTAACTTTACTTGTAAGACTGTGGGAAAGAACCCGTTTCAACTTTACCAGGTGCTGTTTCTCCTGAAAAATATTCGGCCATGTGAGTTTTTCACATCTGTAACACCACCCAAAAAGCAACCAGCTCCTTATAGTATTCCAGTGATGCTTTGATGTGGGTCTTCTGCACACCTTGGCCTGCTGAGGTCTGAAAAGGCCACTCACAGAGAGAGAGGTGAGAATGTTCTTTACAGTGCATGCTGGGAAGAACAAGGGTTGTGTCATTCCTGAGATAGTTCAGCTCTTCACTTCTGGACTGTTTTATTTTATTAGTTCAGGGTCCCAGTTCACCAGCAAAGTGATTTGTGTGCAGTCTGCCCAGTTCAGGTGTCAGCTCCCAGCCAGGTATTGAGCAGGGGTTCCATGCAGAGCCCTGTAAAACTGCCCAGAGCGCTCCCTCTCCATAATAACTTCTTTTCAGAGCACCTTGGAAGGCCTCCCCTCTGGTCAGCAAAGGTGTGGGAGTGTTTGGACTGGCAGTTCTCCCTGGGACAAAGACCTGCTGGCTGCAAAATGTGCTCTGAAAACGGTGTTCAGAGTGGGCTTTGCACGGCAGGATTTCAGCTGGAACTGCTGGAAAACTGGGGCCATCAGGCCTGGGCTGTGATATCAGATGAGTATCAGCCTCAATGAATCATTTTATCTCATGGAAACTCCTCTCCTAACTGAGATTGGCCTTACACCCAGGGCTGGTTCCCACAGGAGCAGGTGTGACACTGTGGGCCATCTATACACCTCTCCAAGGAAGCTGAGACTTACAAAATTCCCTGACTGAAAGCCTGCAAAAACAAAACAAAGTTTTCAGACCTAGCCTAATCTTAACTTCATGCCATTTTATTTCAACACCCGGAAACCAAAGAAGGCTGTTGAGAAGAGAAACCCACTCAATGTCAATAAATTGAACACCTTTTCTAACTGCCACTAAGAAAAATACTGAAAAATGCTCATATTTTCAACTCCTGTATTTCAAGTTGCTCTATTCTTTATGGCCATCTATCCACAAATTTTGTGAAACAGGGGAAGAGTTCTATTATGACTTGAAATATGGAACAGATCCATGAGCTTTAGGAAGCAGGAATCCCAGTTTCAAAGAAAGCAGTGTGTTCAAAAATGACCTTCAGAAATTTCTTAAAAGCAGAAGAGAACCCTCCTTCAAAAACAATCTAAGGAAGATTATGATGTGTGAGACAGAGACAGTAAGAGGTGCATTTATTTTGGAAGTGTGGGTTGTCTCCACAGGCTTCTGTGGATCCAGGAGGGATCAGCCTTGGAGAAGTCTGGTTTGCTATTTATTGTTCCTCATAAATAACTTTTTGAATGAATTATAGAATCATACAATCAGATTGGAAAAATCACAGAATTAGGTTGAGAAAGGCCTCTAAAATCAAATCCAAACCTATAATTTCTCATAAAGAGAATTTTGACCTCTGACCACCAGTCTTCCACTCTGCTGGGGAAGAGGATGTGAGCACATGGCATGGGAAACTGGAATTCAAGCAAGGACTGGAAGTTAAGACCCACCTTAAAAGCTGGAGAATTACAAAAGTCAAAAAATCACTTCTCATCTGCTACGTGATGATGAGGAACAGAAAAATTCACAGGTGCATTTTGCCTACAGGAAACTAGTCCTATTTCTACCTCCTAGTGAAGAAAGCACATGTAGAAGCTGTAAGAGATTGATAATCCTTCTAAGGTATTTCAAGTCCAGTTATAAATTAAGACATGCATCATTCTGTAAAAGCTTTTTATTTCTAAGAGGACCTTAAGAATTTTTTAGATTTTTCTCAGATTTTCTGAGTACTCATTATATAGGATTCTGCAAACCTATATACCACCCTGACTACCCAATACAGATGGACCTTGAAAAGACTTCTATAACCCTAGGTCAGCAGAACAGCATTCATGGGCATTTTGAAGGTCTCAAAAGACTTTTGGAGTTGAGATTTAGCCTGGTATAGCAAGGCCAGTGTGTTTGGAAGAGTTCCTGCTGGCTGTCACATACCATAGTGCTGCTCTCCGCTCAAAGATGCAACCATTCAAATACATGGTTGGTGCTTGGACTTGTAAAAAAATGGGTGCTTGGACTTGTAAAAAAACTGACAATATTCATAATAATGATCACATAAAGTAACACGAAAAAAGAACATTAAAGAATAGTTTTCCATTTTTTACAGGAAGTAAAGTTCCTTTTTTTGTTTCCTAAGAAGAAAGTTACTTTTATGTTCTATTTAGTAATAACAATAAACATTCCAGTCATGTTTAGAGCAGAAACCAAAGGTGACAAGCCCTATTTACTATGCAAGCAGCAGAATCTCCAAGGAAAGAACTTTCTCATATTAAATGCAATATTTGGTTCCAGTTCCAGGGAGTTGAAATTTTCTTACTGCATTCCTTCAAAACAACATGAACCTTGTAACAATTATTAATGATTACAATCAAGGTCAAGATACGTGACATTTCCCATGACCTGGCCTGAAATCTTAAGATTTTCTTCCATATCGCTATATTTCGCATTGTCAGACCAGGCTTCAAGTTTTCATGGCTAAGGTGTTTCTTGGGGGCATGATGTGAGTTTGGTATTTTGTTTACTTAATATTTTTCCTCTGTGCTGTCCTTGGGAAAGTACAATATCTTAAAGTGTGGGAAATACACACCCATCACATGTTGTGGGCTACCAAACAGATATGTAACAAAAATTCTATTAGTCTTATTACCTCAAAGCCAATCTCTTGATCAGGTTTTAAACCATTAATAATTAGCAGTATTAGCTTGGCCATCTAATTGTACCAAAGGAGCTTCTGATGAGAAGCCTCTACTTTTAAAAAAAATTGTAAATGCACACTTGAAGGATATTTTAAGTTTCAGGAATGTCTGTTTAATTTTAAGAGACCTGGTGTCTTTTACACCTCACTCTTTCCAGTCTGTCTGTCCTTTAGGAGCCCCTCACCATTACCTGAAAAAGGAACCTGCTAGAAATGAAAGTAAAGGACAAAAAAATCACTAGTGGTTTTTGCAAATTATTGATTGCAGCTGCAGCAGATTCTCTTTATACTCAACACCTGTATCTGCAAGATTATTCTTCTTGTTCTACTGGACAGTGCTGTGATTTGGATTCTTTCTAGTGGGGAACTTAGGTGAGTGTGGTGATTAGGAAGTGCCTTTTTTAGGACTTTAAAGAAGAACCCTTTACCTAACACACTGTTTTCTGTAAGACTAACACCTAAAACCTTGCTTTTGCATTTAGTTCTAATTCTAGATACAAGCAGACAGGATTATTATTCCTTACACACTGCAAAATAAATTTTAGGAGAAAAAAAGCAGGGGGAGATATGCAACGTGAAGAACAGTCTCAAGGTGTGTGTACACCCAAGAGATAGGATGTCTAATAATTGGCCATTTACTCTTAAATTATAAAAAATAAGTAAGAGTTACACTGTAAAACCCAGAAATGTAGCAAACAAATGACATCATTATTTAGTTGTTGATCTAACTATTTTATAAAGACTTCACACATCCTAATTCTCTGTAGATTTATTATGCAACTGCACATTGCTGTTGATGGATTTTAGGACAATGACATCATAAAATTCATCTCATTCAAGCTTCAATTTTAGTAAATACAGACTTTTCTTAGACTTTCTTGGGAAAACCATGAAATTCAAATCTGAGTTCAAGCTAAGCACCATTATGAGTTAACCCCATTAAAAAAAATGCAACACAGAGGAGAAAGATAAATATCAGAGGAATTAAAAAGTTTTTGATAATTTTTTTACACACTTCATACAAAGCAGATATGAATGTGAGAGCTCTTGATTCCCTTGCTTCTTCAGTGATGCTTTCCTGATCAGGTGCAAGATTAGAAGGGAATACCATGGAAGTGGTACCTGATGATAGGATATTATTCCATTGAAGGTAACACATTTTCCAAGCTTATAGAAGTTTAGTTCATTATGTTTTGAGTTAATGGAGTTTCCTGAGGTAACCAAAGAGAAAAAAATGGGATTTCTGGGTGTGGAGTGTTTTATAAAGTACAAGAGGCTAAATCTAAAATATATTCATTAATTACTCCCCAATTTAGTGCTCCACTAAGAGAGTCTCCAAACCACGAGGCGCTGGTTCACTCCCACCCTCCTCCAACCACAGCAGCCTTCATCTTCTGTAAATTAAGTAGCATTGGGGTGTCCTGCCTCTTCTATCCAGCAAAGAAAGCTGCACTAGTTCCAAGATCTCAGGTTTGGCGCATGAAACAACCACAGCCATGGCTCCTCCACAGCTTATTTTGGTGAATTTTTGTATACATATACGTATATATTTATGTATTTGCAAGACTTGTTACATGGGAGTGGAAGAAAAGGCTGAACAAAAGCTTTATTTGAAGGGATCAGGAAGGCACCTTAATAAATGGGTGCATTGTGGTTTCGCACGTCGCAGTTGCGCTGGTTTGTTGTAGTTTCCCCGTTATAATGGATCCGCTCCTGCTACCTTCTCCTCCTCCTCCTCGTCAATCCCACTGCCTCCACTCCTTACCCCCTGGAAAGTGCTGTGTCATTCCCTCGACCCCTCCCCGGTGTCCTGTCCGTCACTCGCCAACCCATCCCCTCCCTCCAGAAAATTTTACCTGGGGCATCGAGTGATAGGTTCAGGCGGCGGGGCCGCTCCCCCGAATTACTCTCATTGGTTCCCCTGAATGTCTGTACCCTGCTGCTCCCGCCTTCCTGTAGCCCAATTGGTGCATGGGCGAGCCCCTCCCCTGGTTCCTCCCAGTCTGGAGTCTTCTGTCGGCTGGAACCCCTGGGTTACGGATTTCTCTGCTACCTTCCCTCAATAAGCCCGCGCTTTCTCCTTTGTAGCACAGTGTCCTGCCCGTGCAAGGCGAGAGTCTTAGCCACCCTCCCGAGGAACGGGAGAGTGTCCCCTGCCCTCGCTGTGCCGGAGCGAGCTGGGTGACTTCAAGGGGACGCTTGGAGGGGCACAGCGACAGTAAACAGGGTTTAAAAGGAACTTGCTTAAGGATTTCTTGCACCGTTGTAAACCTACTTGCACACTAACTGGAAGGACGTGGCTCTCATTAGTCCCAGCAAAACAGAAAAAAAAAAAAAAAAAGAAAATATATATAACATAAAGCAGAGAGTGATTTTAACCAGTGACACCAAGTATGCACTGAGTCAGTACAATTCTAATGTGAGTGAAAATGTTGTAAGTGGCTGCTGTTGACACTAAATTTCCCTGCTGCTGCTGGGTTATCTCTCCAGGCCTGATGATGCAAAGACTTTTCAAGTGCAAAACACTTCAAAATACTTCTATACAGCTACATTATAATCTCTGAAGATGCCTAAAAAGGTGTACGCCAAATCCCCTTTTTCCCCCAGTTAATTTTGTGTTTATTTAACATGTTTCAATTAAGACTCTGAAAGGTAACAGTTTCTCTACACTGAGCAGCTTGCCATTTATTCCTATCCAGAGAGCATACCTGGAATATATCACTCACTGCTGCCTTTTCTGCTGCTGTGAAGGGCCCTTAGATAACAAAGCCACAGTGGGAGAACCAGTAAGATAAAAATTGGAGTCCAATTTTAAATTGAACCTGGAAAAGAGGCCATTGCTGGGAAGCATGAAAACCCTCAAAGAACAAAAATCAAAAAGGAACTCAATGCTACACATAGGGAGTGGTTTTTTTCCATAATTTTCTTAATATTTTTTAAAGCTGTGTGGTACTCTACAATGGAAGAGGTATTATGTTACAGTTTCAGATGAGGTATGTTGAAAGAGGCAGGGCTGATGCAGTTTGCAGCCTTGGAGTTTGCCTTCATCCTTCAAAGATCTGTGCCAGCCTCAGGCTCCATGGCTGAGGGAAAAGCAGGAGTATTCCCTGTCTACATGACCCCGTTTAGGTGCAGTCCTCCAGGATCTGCAGCAGGCACTGGAAATGTGCTCAATCTTTACCAAACCCAGGCAGAGATTCCAGTGGCCAGATAGAAGCTCTGTTTATCAGCCTGTAAACAAAATTCACTGATAAAATTGGCCTTTTCTTCTTTTCCAGAAATCTCCCCTCTGGATTTTTTTCTTTTTCCTAACAACTGTCACAATGCTGATGAAAAACAATCTCTTTGCCTTTTTGACCCTGGTGTCTCTTACAACAGCAATCTTTTATAAAACCAAAGAAAGAAGAGCTGTGCTTTAAGGGGATGGCTTGGAAGATTTTTAGGGTTTCTTTTTAAGAAAACACAATAATTCAAGATGAAATAAAGAACAAAAAACTTTTGCACTTAATAGTTGAAACAGTTGCCTTATAAATAGGTTTGGAAGCAGTCTGAATTATTTCAGGGCACTTAAGTGGACTGTACCCAACTGCAAGTTTAATATCCAAAATAATTCTGCTGATACTGGATTTTTAGATTCCCTTACTTAGTTTGTAAAACGATGACATCAGCTGTAGACTTACTGGGATTTCTGGGTGTTGAAGGGTAGTTTATCTACATTTTTCAAATACATTGCAGCAGAGCATACTTCAATGGGTACAGCACAAGGCATGATTAACCAAATTCTGATTGCTAATGCTGGAAATGTGATTTCTTTTCTTCACAACATTTGAAAACTCTGATTCACCTCTACCTGGTTTCATTTTGCATAAAATCCACTTTTCAAAACAACAAAAGAGGAAGCAAAAGCAAAGCAAATGTAGAACTGTGAGACCTGCTTGTCATATTCATAATTCTTTTTTTCTGTTTTACCTACCCTTTCTGTCACTCTCATTCCATAAGCAACCATCAAAAACCCTCATTTAATGCTTCTTTAACACAGTGAAACCCAGGGAAATGCAGATATCCTTAGAGAGCAACTCAATGACCACTGAAATGGACGGGGGGAGGGTGGAAAGGAGAGTTATCGTTATTTTTATTTGAATTCCATTCCTAGCTAGCAAAGAGAATCTAATGACTTCATACCAGGCATCCTCCCAATGTAGATGAATCTCCACTTTGGAGCACAGCCCATAATGGGGCGTAATTGTGGCCCATCACATCCAAATTATTTTTCCAATATCAGAACTCTCTGGATGCTTCACAAAAAAGCAGAAAAAACTGACCAATCACAAAAATGCCTCAGGACATTACCAGAAAAGAGTGAATGGTAGATAAATATACATTATGCAACTGCCCAAATTTTCAGAGCAAAATCCACTCTCTGTAATGTTTTCCTGACTTGAAAAATGGTCTCTTCAGCGCAATATTGAAAAGTATAGACAATAATGTTAAATGTGTTTTATTTCCCCTTATTATGGCTGTAATAGGTCTCCATGTGCCGCATTATTTCTCCATCAGTGTGTATTCTATGCCCACAAAGACAGACTTCATTAAGGGTTTGTCAGCCTATTCTCCTAAATGTTATCTCACTGTTATCCCACAGGGAGAACACTGGGACAGACAGCGATAAGGGTGTGACCAGATGCTACATCAGAAGAAAATTCTGGTAATAAAAAACATTAGTAAATACATTGTTGTTGGACCCTTCCACTCGAGTGATGACAAATGTGTAAATATTTTACCATGACCATTCAGTTTGGTGAATACCTGGTGAAAATAATACCTGTATGTAAAACAAAAAATTCACAGGAATCCAGAGAGCCATATTTTCACTGAAATTACAGTGACTTGGGGAGATCTGATGATATCAGCCACAGCCAAAGACACTTTTTCCAAGCAAGGGGCTAGGTCTACTTTAGTACCTTAACAGAATAAGTGGTCTCATTTGGTTTCAAAAATCAGCAATTTCAAAAGGGACATTAATAAACAGTAATGAACACTGAGAGCAGGAGAACCACCTACCACAGAATCATTAAGGTAGAAAAAGACGTTCAAGATCATTGTGTCTATCCTCTGACCAGACAGAACACATCAACTAAACCAGAGCACTGAGTGCCGCATCCAGTGGTTTCTTACCTTCCAGGGAAGTGGCTCCACCACATCCCTGGGCAGCCCCTTCTGATGGCCGACCACACTTCCAGTGAAGAAAATCTCCCTCTTACCCTACCTGAACCTCCTCTGGTACAGCTTAAGGGTAGTTTGTAGTCAAAGACTGTAACCACAGACTTCGAATAAATGGAACAGAGCATGAAAACCACGTGACAGAATTCTGAATTTGACAGGTAACTTATCTAGTATTTAACAGGTGGATTTGCTTGGCCAACCTATTTTTTTCTATACAATGTTCTAAATTCTCATTGCCCAGTGTTGAACAATTTTTACAGTTGCACAATTTTTAACAGTATTTTGCCATCATAATTCTTTGGACAGGTAAAGAGTAGGACATAAAACAGAGTAACTTTGTTTTCCTGCTGTTTCATTACCCTTGAACAATGGGGGGAAATTGCCCAGAAACATACATTTCAATAATAGGTGTGGTCACTGAGAGGAAAAATGGAAGCACAGAAGCATTTCCAGTTCTGTATATCAGCCTTAGAGAAGCAGATGAAACCATGTCCTCCCTCTGATAAAACTATTATCTCCATGGTCAAGGCATTTAAGGACAGCTGCTGGAACATCTGATGAGCTGTTTAGAAGGAAATTTAGAGGCACCTTGCATTCCTGTGATGGCCCTGAGCACTTACCCTGATCTAGGGGCATTTATTTTGCAGGAATTTGTCCATACGTGATAAAAGGAAAAATTCTAATCATATTCCATGGTGGGAGGCTCAGAAAATATCCAGGATAAAAGCTCAAATAATGATGGATATTTTGTTCATTGAATTCTCTGAAATAATGGACACGAGAGATGACACATACCCTTGGAAAGCACCAGTCTGAGAAATCAAATTTGTAACTCATGTTTCCAGCTAGAAAGATCAAAACCCTTGTTATAGGGGGGAAAGAAAAAAATAATTTAAAAATTAAAATTAAACTCCCTTTATAGGAGATACTTCTGTAACTATGCTTGGTCAAGGAGAAATAATTCTGAATATTTTTGAACACCCCCTTGGAGAATTCAGCCACCAAGATATTTTCTTCTTTTCCTGCCCAAACCACTGTTTTTGTTTTGGTGCCACTGAAGTGAGAAAGAACTGGGGTGGGTAGACCCATTCAGTATCTAAACCTTGTACAGCTAGCCAGGAAATGCAAGAGTCTGAAATGAAACAAGTTAATTTTACTCCCTCTGCTTCTCTTTGCATTTCAAATCTAATAGTATTAATGGGTGCACACTAGAAATAGTTACGTTGTCAAAAATTTGACGAAAAGGCAAAGGTTTGATCAAAATTCCAATTCAGTTCTGAAAGAATATTAAAACTTCCATAAACCAGAACAGAATGCACTTTATAAGGCTCATGCAGTTAAGCATGATTTTAATTGTCTTTTCAGCCAGATTTATAAATAAAGAAGGGAAGAGAAGCCCAGAGCATGCAGATTTTCTAGATGCAAACCAGAACCTACTTGGATTCTGTGCTGTGAGGTGAGGCCCCAACAGTGCTCATAAAGATTAATTCATTAATTAATTAAGATAGCTGAATCTTTTAAAGAGGGGAAACATGTAAAAGGTTTTCAAAGGCTTAAAAGTAAGAAAAATTCCTAAGCCTGAAAGAGTTAATGGGATTTCTCAGTCCAGCAGTGCAAAAAAGATCTTCTTGTGGAGGAGATCAGAGGTGGGGTGCTCCTGCCCTTGGGTATCACTGAGTGACTCCACCTCAGGAAGCTTTATCTGGGCTGCTTTGGGTGATCCCACTTCTGACTCCTGCTTCCCCTGCAGCCTCCCATCCTTGCCCTGCAGTTTTATGTGGAACTCAGCAGCTGTGGCACTTCTGTGTTTAACTCTCCCTGCAGGGACCAGCAGAGAGTGAAGTAAACACTGTACTCTTGTTTGCAGTGTGTAGGAAACCCAGGGAAAGGCTCCAGCGGCATCCTTCAGGGAGGCCGCTCTGTGCCAAGCTGGGAGCACAAAGAAACTCCAGCAAATATGGCTTTGGTAGGGCCTGAAACTTCCCTCATTTTGAGAGAGTCTCTAGCTATTAGAGATCTGCTAAGGACCATCTCTCCAGCTCTACCCCTGCAATTACAGTGTTTGCAGTTTGCCAACTGATTTTAAGGTGAAAAAAATGACCTGAAGGAGGGCTCTGGCAGCTGAATGCAAACTGGGCAGGCCTTAGCCTATACCTAAGTACCCAGAAGTAGGAGAAACCAGGAGGCTGAAGGTGGTGTTCAGTTTTCTCCTCCCACCTCACACTTTGTACCACTTTGATTTTGAGTGGATCCACGCAGTTTTATCAGATGGTTACAGCCCACTGCTCCACAGGCAAGTTTCAACGAACCTCCACGTAATATTGAAAGATGTTTGCTTTTAACCAGTACGGCCACTCCTCACTAAGCTTTGTGACATGGCATGAACACAAACTAACATTATAAACCTAAGCATCACTACAGAGACCTCACAGGTGTGTGGTTTTCTTTTTGGGTTTTTTTTTGGATCATACACTCTTACAAGTGGCCTCTAGGATGAAGATGTAGTTTGCATAGGAAAAGTCTGGGTGTCTTATGGAACGCACTTAAACTTGGGAACACGCATTTTTCATCGTATACTGCCAGTAGATTAAATACTTTTTGCTGTTTGTGTTATACCACTGAAATCCTGAGAAAATAAAGTAATTTCTGAAGCCAATGCAATTTTCTGAACCAATACCATCATTGTTTTCATGATACACACACAAATCATTCCCCCACACACTCCATGTTTCAAACTGAAATTTAACATATGCAAATGTTTGGTGCTGTGCTACTTTTGAATTCTGCTTCTGTGTCCCCTGTTCAAAGAGGGTTTTATTTATATCTGCTGTGCTATCTCAGACTGCACACATGATGAGAAAAAAATATCTCCCAGGTTTTGAGTTTTCCAAACAGAACTTTATTCTTGAGAAAATTAATAGGCAGTTTTTACTAAATCCTACTGAGATCTAATTGTACACTAGCGTTCTCTACTACTTCATTTGCCCAGTCACACCTGCAAGACAACCGTGAATCAAAACAAGCTGGTGGCCTGGGAATTCAACTCTCGGTCCAAGCTCAGTGGGAAAAACACCTAACCCTATTCCAAGTTAAATCCTCCTGGCACACAAAATGCTAAGAAACCATGTTGCTTTTTCACTGTGTTCTGCTCTGAGTGTGTAGTGAAAACTTAACACGCATTGACAAATGTGAAAAACAACAGTACATTTTTAAATAATGCAGCACTGACGCTATGTGCAACAAACTGAATATATCATGCCAAAGATGACAAAAAACACAGGTATTTAGATTTAGAACTTTCAATTTAGGAACAAAGATAGGCATTGTAAGGAACCGGGCTTACCTTATCTCTGACTTAAATGATCCAGGTTTGGAAAGTTATCAGAGCACTTGTGTGTCAAAAAAGAAAAAGCGTTCACAAAGTGCTGTACCCTTAAAAGAGGGTATCCAAAAAGAGAATAAATTTATCTGAAAAGGCAAAGAGCAAAAAGAGAGGGGAAAGAGTTCTTTTGTTTAGAGCAGAGTGCACTTGTGCCTGCCTTTAAAGAGCTTAACTTTGACCTAACCATAAACCCAACATTTGCTTTTCCAATGTCTCTAGTCTTCATCTTATATTCTATTTGGCAGTCACGGTGCCTCGCCACCAAGAGAAGGAGAGCTCAGCAGAGTCTCATTGTCTAACCATAAGAACGAAGACCTTCACCACACAGACTTTGACCCGTTGGAAAAAAAACTACTGAATTTTCTACGGAGCATTTGTAAGGACAAAATCAAACACACAAGCAGGATGAAGACAGTATTCTGCACAAATGAAATCGGAACTTCATCCCATAATATAAGAGAAATCAATGAGACAAAAAACTACACAGTGAAACTTCTCACAATTAATAATGTGAAAGAACAAAGCCTGCTGTAAAGATGCAGGCTGAAAGAAATAAAGGGTAAGTAATTTTCCTCTTGCAATAAGTTTGTTTCATGAACTTCCTCACTGGGCATTTCCAAACTGAACTTTAGTGCTTCAAATATATCTTCAGAAACTGGGAAATCCTGTACATGTCCTGGCACCAACGATACATCTTCTCTCTTGATCATTACCATATCCCTCCAAACCTGGAAATGATGACCGGAGAGAAAACTGTGATCCCGGAATATTAATGGCACAAAGGAAGCTCATGTTGTACAATAATTCCCTTTATTTTCCTAAAGTCTTGGATTTTTAGATAAGATACAAGGACGCCCCAAAAGAAACAACTAAAGCCAAAAAGTAAAAATCGGGCAACAGTTTAAGCAAGGGTCATACACATTACCAATATTCAACACAGAGTGATTAAGTAAGTTAAAAAATAAGCACAGGTGACTCAGGCATATGTACCTTCCACTTGTTCCACCACTTCTTATAACAGACGATGAAACTTGGAGGAACAGACATCTCCTTGAAGAGAACCGCCACCCAACAGCCCCACAGCCAGATCCTCGTGCCACCACCCACGCAGCCCCGCAGCTGCCCAAAAACCTCCAACTTCAGCTTGACTCACCGTCGCGACGTCCGGCGCAGTCCCACGCCGTGCTGGGAGCCGGGCCCTCTGGGCAAATGAAGCTGGGCTCGCAAGGCAGCGGCCAAGAGGCTGCACCCCTGCTTACAGGGGGCTCAAGCCGCTGCCCGGACTAAAAAGTGCCCGGGACTCCAGAGCACTGGCCACCGCTTACAGGGCGGCTCTGGTCCCCAAGGCCTCTGGAGGCTCCTTTTCTCCAGTTCCGGGGCGCTCCCCGCTAACGGGGCGGGCGCCCCACACAGGCTGCCAGCTGAAGGGAGCACAAAGGCTCCCAGACCCGCAGCCTGCTTACAGGCCGGTCCACACCCAGGGAGCCACAGAGCTCGGCCTTCCCCCAAGGCAACAGGAACCTGACTCTAGAGTCAGGCAGTCGGGCTCACGGCCTAAAGCCGAGGGGCCACCAGCCCAGCCCCGAGGACAGGGAGGGCACACGCCCGGCCCCATGACTCCTGGCCCCACGCCTCTGAAAGACCGGGGCCAGGGACACCCGCCTGATTACAGGGGGTCCCTCCAACCGCCCGCCGAGGCCAGGGGACGCACAGAACCCCACTTACGGGGCCGCCCCCTGCTGCCCGGCACCCCCCAGCAAAAGCATACGGAGCACAGGCTCCGGCCTGCGCCCCACTCAGGGACAGGCTGGAGCCCGGCCGCAGCGCAGCACGGCAACACAGCCGTCTGCAGAGCCCCGGGAGCCTCCTCTCCGAGGCCGCCAGCCACGTGGCGCCAGCCCGAAGCAGGGCCAAAGGCGGGAGCGTGCCCTGCGGCACGGCACGTCTGCAAGCCGCCCCCTGGCAAGGGCCCGGGAGCGCTCGTTCCTGTTGCCTGGCTAAAGGAGCCTCCCCAGCCCTGCTTACAGGGACCTGGGTGGGGCTGCTCCTGGGGACAAAGGGTGCCGCCAAAGTCCTGACACGTGCCCCGAGTACAGGGCCCGCACGCTGGCAGCTCACCAGCACCACCGGCAGCATAGGTGCACGCCCTGGCCCTGGCTACAGGCGGGTCATGCTGCCCACGCTGCCGCTAAGCGGCTTTGCGCCGTCCTCAGAAAGCAGGGGCAAGGCCGGATGCTTTCTCCACCCGTGCATTTTGGGCACCCGCCTGCGGCTGCACAGAGCTCCTCTTTCCCTCCTGGGAAGTCTAAGCTACACTGCACTGTTTCTAAAGTACAAACACGCTTCCTCACTCACACCAGCTAAGGGGAAGACAGGGGAGGGGGAGGCAGGGGAGGGGGAGACAGTCCCAGAAGAGGGAGCAAGTTCTGTGCAGCCAGCCTACTCTAGGGAGCCATTGCTAATGCTGAGCGGGAGAGGAAAGCATCAGACCTGCCCGCGCACTGAGAGGAGGCCACAGGGGCCTCGACGCGCTGAAGCGCTTCAGGACTGGCACCGGGGACACGGGCTGTGACACACCCCGAGTACAGGGGGTCACGCTGGCCAGGGGTCAGCCGCAGGCAGAAAGCTGCCGGGGCTGGGGAAAAGCCCTGCCCTGCTTACAGGGTAGCTGGGCTGGGGGCCGGGAGAGCTCCGTTTCCCCCCTGCGGTGCGGAGACAGGGGCTCTCACCCTCCTTTACAGGGTCGCCCCTCTCTCCGGGCAGCCAAAGGAGCACAAGGGCAAAAGGCCCAACCACAGCAAAGACCAGCCCTGCACACAGGGAGGTCGCCCAGCGCAAAGACAGCCGCGGCACCCTGAAGGTGCCCTGGCCTGGAAAAGCCCTTTGCCCAGAGGGCCCCTCGTGTCCCTCTTCAGCTCCAAGCTTGCTCTTGCCTCGCCGTTCCACTCTTGAGCTCGAAGACCCTGCCGCTCCGGCCTCGTCGTCCCACGGCTTCTGCCAACGCACGACGAAACACTCAGGCCTGAGAAGCTCCAGACCCTGTGCCTGCAGGGAACCGCCACCCAACAGCCCCACAGGGACATCCCCAACCAGCCACCCACAGATCCTTTTGGCTGCCCAAAAGCCTCACACATCAGCTCCAAGCTGCTGCTCTTACCTTGCGGCTCCACTCCTGGGCTCGAAGACACCGATGCTGAAGCTCGCTCTTGCCTCGCCGTTCCACTCTTGAGCCCGAAGAGGCCGCTCCTGCGGCTCGCTCTTGCCTCGCCGTCCCACGGCTTCTGCAAACGTCGACGAGGACACAATGAGGCCTGAGGAGCTCCCGCTGCCAAAGGGAACCGCCACCCAACAGCCCCACAGCCAGATCCTCGTGCCACCACCCACGCAGCCCCGCAGCTGCCCAAAAACCTCCAACTTCAGCTTGACTCACCGTCGCGACGTCCGGCGCAGTCCCACGCCGTGCTGGGAGCCGGGCCCTCTGGGCAAATGAAGCTGGGCTCGCAAGGCAGCGGCCAAGAGGCTGCACCCCTGCTTACAGGGGGCTCAAGCCGCTGCCCGGACTAAAAAGTGCCCGGGACTCCAGAGCACTGGCCACCGCTTACAGGGCGGCTCTGGTCCCCAAGGCCTCTGGAGGCTCCTTCTCTCCAGTTCCGGGGCGCTCCCCGCTAACGGGGCGGGCGCCCCACACAGGCTGCCAGCTGAAGGGAGCACAAAGGCTCCCAGACCCGCAGCCTGCTTACAGGCCGGTCCACACCCAGGGAGCCACAGAGCTCGGCCTTCCCCCAAGGCAACAGGAACCTGACTCTAGAGTCAGGCAGTCGAGCTCACGGCCTAAAGCCGAGGGGCCACCAGCCCAGCCCCGAGGACAGGGAGGGCACACGCCCGGCCCCATGACTCCTGGCCCCACGCCTCTGAAAGACCGGGGCCAGGGACACCCGCCTGATTACAGGGGGTCCCTCCAACCGCCCGCCGAGGCCAGGGGACGCACAGAACCCCACTTACGGGGCCGCCCCCTGCTGCCCGGCACCCCCCAGCAAAAGCATACGGAGCACAGGCTCCGGCCTGCGCCCCACTCAGGGACAGGCTGGAGCCCGGCCGCAGCGCAGCACGGCAACACAGCCGTCTGCAGAGCCCCGGGAGCCTCCTCTCCGAGGCCGCCAGCCACGTGGCGCCAGCCCGAAGCAGGGCCAAAGGCGGGAGCGTGCCCTGCGGCACGGCACGTCTGCAAGCCGCCCCCTGGCAAGGGCCCGGGAGCGCTCGTTCCTGTTGCCTGGCTAAAGGAGCCTCCCCAGCCCTGCTTACAGGGACCTGGGTGGGGCTGCTCCTGGGGACAAAGGGTGCCGCCAAAGTCCTGACACGTGCCCCGAGTACAGGGCCCGCACGCTGGCAGCTCACCAGCACCACCGGCAGCATAGGTGCACGCCCTGGCCCTGGCTACAGGCGGGTCATGCTGCCCACGCTGCCGCTAAGCGGCTTTGCGCCGTCCTCAGAAAGCAGGGGCAAGGCCGGATGCTTTCTCCACCCGTGCATTTTGGGCACCCGCCTGCGGCTGCACAGAGCTCCTCTTTCCCTCCTGGGAAGTCTAAGCTACACTGCACTGTTTCTAAAGTACAAACACGCTTCCTCACTCACACCAGCTAAGGGGAAGACAGGGGAGGGGGAGGCAGGGGAGGGGGAGACAGTCCCAGAAGAGGGAGCAAGTTCTGTGCAGCCAGCCTACTCTAGGGAGCCATTGCTAATGCTGAGCGGGAGAGGAAAGCATCAGACCTGCCCGCGCACTGAGAGGAGGCCACAGGGGCCTCGACGCGCTGAAGCGCTTCAGGACTGGCACCGGGGACACGGGCTGTGACACACCCCGAGTACAGGGGGTCACGCTGGCCAGGGGTCAGCCGCAGGCAGAAAGCTGCCGGGGCTGGGGAAAAGCCCTGCCCTGCTTACAGGGTAGCTGGGCTGGGGGCCGGGAGAGCTCCGTTTCCCCCCTGCGGTGCGGAGACAGGGGCTCTCACCCTCCTTTACAGGGTCGCCCCTCTCTCCGGGCAGCCAAAGGAGCACAAGGGCAAAAGGCCCAACCACAGCAAAGACCAGCCCTGCACACAGGGAGGTCGCCCAGCGCAAAGACAGCCGCGGCACCCTGAAGGTGCCCTGGCCTGGAAAAGCCCTTTGCCCAGAGGGCCCCGCGTGTCCCTCTTCAGCTCCAAGCTTGCTCTTGCCTCGCCGTTCCACTCTTGAGCTCGAAGACCCTGCCGCTCCGGCCTCGTCGTCCCACGGCTTCTGCCAACGCACGACGAAACACTCAGGCCTGAGAAGCTCCAGACCCTGTGCCTGCAGGGAACCGCCACCCAACAGCCCCACAGGGACATCCCCAACCAGCCACCCACAGATCCTTTTGGCTGCCCAAAAGCCTCACACATCAGCTCCAAGCTGCTGCTCTTACCTTGCGGCTCCACTCCTGGGCTCGAAGACACCGATGCTGAAGCTCGCTCTTGCCTCGCCGTTCCACTCTTGAGCCCGAAGAGGCCGCTCCTGCGGCTCGCTCTTGCCTCGCCGTCCCACGGCTTCTGCAAACGTCGACGAGGACACAATGAGGCCTGAGGAGCTCCCGCTGCCAAAGGGAACCGCCACCCAACAGCCCCACAGCCAGATCCTCGTGCCACCACCCACGCAGCCCCGCAGCTGCCCAAAAACCTCCAACTTCAGCTTGACTCACCGTCGCGACGTCCGGCGCAGTCCCACGCCGTGCTGGGAGCCGGGCCCTCTGGGCAAATGAAGCTGGGCTCGCAAGGCAGCGGCCAAGAGGCTGCACCCCTGCTTACAGGGGGCTCAAGCCGCTGCCCGGACTAAAAAGTGCCCGGGACTCCAGAGCACTGGCCACCGCTTACAGGGCGGCTCTGGTCCCCAAGGCCTCTGGAGGCTCCTTCTCTCCAGTTCCGGGGCGCTCCCCGCTAACGGGGCGGGCGCCCCACACAGGCTGCCAGCTGAAGGGAGCACAAAGGCTCCCAGACCCGCAGCCTGCTTACAGGCCGGTCCACACCCAGGGAGCCACAGAGCTCGGCCTTCCCCCAAGGCAACAGGAACCTGACTCTAGAGTCAGGCAGTCGAGCTCACGGCCTAAAGCCGAGGGGCCACCAGCCCAGCCCCGAGGACAGGGAGGGCACACGCCCGGCCCCATGACTCCTGGCCCCACGCCTCTGAAAGACCGGGGCCAGGGACACCCGCCTGATTACAGGGGGTCCCTCCAACCGCCCGCCGAGGCCAGGGGACGCACAGAACCCCACTTACGGGGCCGCCCCCTGCTGCCCGGCACCCCCCAGCAAAAGCATACGGAGCACAGGCTCCGGCCTGCGCCCCACTCAGGGACAGGCTGGAGCCCGGCCGCAGCGCAGCACGGCAACACAGCCATCTGCAGAGCCCCGGGAGCCTCCTCTCCGAGGCCGCCAGCCACGTGGCGCCAGCCCGAAGCAGGGCCAAAGGCGGGAGCGTGCCCTGCGGCACGGCACGTCTGCAAGCCGCCCCCTGGCAAGGGCCCGGGAGCGCTCGTTCCTGTTGCCTGGCTAAAGGAGCCTCCCCAGCCCTGCTTACAGGGACCTGGGTGGGGCTGCTCCTGGGGACAAAGGGTGCCGCCAAAGTCCTGACACGTGCCCCGAGTACAGGGCCCGCACGCTGGCAGCTCACCAGCACCACCGGCAGCATAGGTGCACGCCCTGGCCCTGGCTACAGGCGGGTCATGCTGCCCACGCTGCCGCTAAGCGGCTTTGCGCCGTCCTCAGAAAGCAGGGGCAAGGCCGGATGCTTTCTCCACCCGTGCATTTTGGGCACCCGCCTGCGGCTGCACAGAGCTCCTCTTTCCCTCCTGGGAAGTCTAAGCTACACTGCACTGTTTCTAAAGTACAAACACGCTTCCTCACTCACACCAGCTAAGGGGAAGACAGGGGAGGGGGAGGCAGGGGAGGGGGAGACAGTCCCAGAAGAGGGAGCAAGTTCTGTGCAGCCAGCCTACTCTAGGGAGCCATTGCTAATGCTGAGCGGGAGAGGAAAGCATCAGACCTGCCCGCGCACTGAGAGGAGGCCACAGGGGCCTCGACGCGCTGAAGCGCTTCAGGACTGGCACCGGGGACACGGGCTGTGACACACCCCGAGTACAGGGGGTCACGCTGGCCAGGGGTCAGCCGCAGGCAGAAAGCTGCCGGGGCTGGGGAAAAGCCCTGCCCTGCTTACAGGGTAGCTGGGCTGGGGGCCGGGAGAGCTCCGTTTCCCCCCTGCGGTGCGGAGACAGGGGCTCTCACCCTCCTTTACAGGGTCGCCCCTCTCTCCGGGCAGCCAAAGGAGCACAAGGGCAAAAGGCCCAACCACAGCAAAGACCAGCCCTGCACACAGGGAGGTCGCCCAGCGCAAAGACAGCCGCGGCACCCTGAAGGTGCCCTGGCCTGGAAAAGCCCTTTGCCCAGAGGGCCCCGCGTGTCCCTCTTCAGCTCCAAGCTTGCTCTTGCCTCGCCGTTCCACTCTTGAGCTCGAAGACCCTGCCGCTCCGGCCTCGTCGTCCCACGGCTTCTGCCAACGCACGACGAAACACTCAGGCCTGAGAAGCTCCAGACCCTGTGCCTGCAGGGAACCGCCACCCAACAGCCCCACAGGGACATCCCCAACCAGCCACCCACAGATCCTTTTGGCTGCCCAAAAGCCTCACACATCAGCTCCAAGCTGCTGCTCTTACCTTGCGGCTCCACTCCTGGGCTCGAAGACACCGATGCTGAAGCTCGCTCTTGCCTCGCCGTTCCACTCTTGAGCCCGAAGAGGCCGCTCCTGCGGCTCGCTCTTGCCTCGCCGTCCCACGGCTTCTGCAAACGTCGACGAGGACACAATGAGGCCTGAGGAGCTCCCGCTGCCAAAGGGAACCGCCACCCAACAGCCCCACAGCCAGATCCTCGTGCCACCACCCACGCAGCCCCGCAGCTGCCCAAAAACCTCCAACTTCAGCTTGACTCACCGTCGCGACGTCCGGCGCAGTCCCACGCCGTGCTGGGAGCCGGGCCCTCTGGGCAAATGAAGCTGGGCTCGCAAGGCAGCGGCCAAGAGGCTGCACCCCTGCTTACAGGGGGCTCAAGCCGCTGCCCGGACTAAAAAGTGCCCGGGACTCCAGAGCACTGGCCACCGCTTACAGGGCGGCTCTGGTCCCCAAGGCCTCTGGAGGCTCCTTCTCTCCAGTTCCGGGGCGCTCCCCGCTAACGGGGCGGGCGCCCCACACAGGCTGCCAGCTGAAGGGAGCACAAAGGCTCCCAGACCCGCAGCCTGCTTACAGGCCGGTCCACACCCAGGGAGCCACAGAGCTCGGCCTTCCCCCAAGGCAACAGGAACCTGACTCTAGAGTCAGGCAGTCGAGCTCACGGCCTAAAGCCGAGGGGCCACCAGCCCAGCCCCGAGGACAGGGAGGGCACACGCCCGGCCCCATGACTCCTGGCCCCACGCCTCTGAAAGACCGGGGCCAGGGACACCCGCCTGATTACAGGGGGTCCCTCCAACCGCCCGCCGAGGCCAGGGGACGCACAGAACCCCACTTACGGGGCCGCCCCCTGCTGCCCGGCACCCCCCAGCAAAAGCATACGGAGCACAGGCTCCGGCCTGCGCCCCACTCAGGGACAGGCTGGAGCCCGGCCGCAGCGCAGCACGGCAACACAGCCGTCTGCAGAGCCCCGGGAGCCTCCTCTCCGAGGCCGCCAGCCACGTGGCGCCAGCCCGAAGCAGGGCCAAAGGCGGGAGCGTGCCCTGCGGCACGGCACGTCTGCAAGCCGCCCCCTGGCAAGGGCCCGGGAGCGCTCGTTCCTGTTGCCTGGCTAAAGGAGCCTCCCCAGCCCTGCTTACAGGGACCTGGGTGGGGCTGCTCCTGGGGACAAAGGGTGCCGCCAAAGTCCTGACACGTGCCCCGAGTACAGGGCCCGCACGCTGGCAGCTCACCAGCACCACCGGCAGCATAGGTGCACGCCCTGGCCCTGGCTACAGGCGGGTCATGCTGCCCACGCTGCCGCTAAGCGGCTTTGCGCCGTCCTCAGAAAGCAGGGGCAAGGCCGGATGCTTTCTCCACCCGTGCATTTTGGGCACCCGCCTGCGGCTGCACAGAGCTCCTCTTTCCCTCCTGGGAAGTCTAAGCTACACTGCACTGTTTCTAAAGTACAAACACGCTTCCTCACTCACACCAGCTAAGGGGAAGACAGGGGAGGGGGAGGCAGGGGAGGGGGAGACAGTCCCAGAAGAGGGAGCAAGTTCTGTGCAGCCAGCCTACTCTAGGGAGCCATTGCTAATGCTGAGCGGGAGAGGAAAGCATCAGACCTGCCCGCGCACTGAGAGGAGGCCACAGGGGCCTCGACGCGCTGAAGCGCTTCAGGACTGGCACCGGGGACACGGGCTGTGACACACCCCGAGTACAGGGGGTCACGCTGGCCAGGGGTCAGCCGCAGGCAGAAAGCTGCCGGGGCTGGGGAAAAGCCCTGCCCTGCTTACAGGGTAGCTGGGCTGGGGGCCGGGAGAGCTCCGTTTCCCCCCTGCGGTGCGGAGACAGGGGCTCTCACCCTCCTTTACAGGGTCGCCCCTCTCTCCGGGCAGCCAAAGGAGCACAAGGGCAAAAGGCCCAACCACAGCAAAGACCAGCCCTGCACACAGGGAGGTCGCCCAGCGCAAAGACAGCCGCGGCACCCTGAAGGTGCCCTGGCCTGGAAAAGCCCTTTGCCCAGAGGGCCCCTCGTGTCCCTCTTCAGCTCCAAGCTTGCTCTTGCCTCGCCGTTCCACTCTTGAGCTCGAAGACCCTGCCGCTCCGGCCTCGTCGTCCCACGGCTTCTGCCAACGCACGACGAAACACTCAGGCCTGAGAAGCTCCAGACCCTGTGCCTGCAGGGAACCGCCACCCAACAGCCCCACAGGGACATCCCCAACCAGCCACCCACAGATCCTTTTGGCTGCCCAAAAGCCTCACACATCAGCTCCAAGCTGCTGCTCTTACCTTGCGGCTCCACTCCTGGGCTCGAAGACACCGATGCTGAAGCTCGCTCTTGCCTCGCCGTTCCACTCTTGAGCCCGAAGAGGCCGCTCCTGCGGCTCGCTCTTGCCTCGCCGTCCCACGGCTTCTGCAAACGTCGACGAGGACACAATGAGGCCTGAGGAGCTCCCGCTGCCAAAGGGAACCGCCACCCAACAGCCCCACAGCCAGATCCTCGTGCCACCACCCACGCAGCCCCGCAGCTGCCCAAAAACCTCCAACTTCAGCTTGACTCACCGTCGCGACGTCCGGCGCAGTCCCACGCCGTGCTGGGAGCCGGGCCCTCTGGGCAAATGAAGCTGGGCTCGCAAGGCAGCGGCCAAGAGGCTGCACCCCTGCTTACAGGGGGCTCAAGCCGCTGCCCGGACTAAAAAGTGCCCGGGACTCCAGAGCACTGGCCACCGCTTACAGGGCGGCTCTGGTCCCCAAGGCCTCTGGAGGCTCCTTCTCTCCAGTTCCGGGGCGCTCCCCGCTAACGGGGCGGGCGCCCCACACAGGCTGCCAGCTGAAGGGAGCACAAAGGCTCCCAGACCCGCAGCCTGCTTACAGGCCGGTCCACACCCAGGGAGCCACAGAGCTCGGCCTTCCCCCAAGGCAACAGGAACCTGACTCTAGAGTCAGGCAGTCGGGCTCACGGCCTAAAGCCGAGGGGCCACCAGCCCAGCCCCGAGGACAGGGAGGGCACACGCCCGGCCCCATGACTCCTGGCCGCACGCCTCTGAAAGACCGGGGCCAGGGACACCCGCCTGATTACAGGGGGTCCCTCCAACCGCCCGCCGAGGCCAGGGGACGCACAGAACCCCACTTACGGGGCCGCCCCCTGCTGCCCGGCACCCCCCAGCAAAAGCATACGGAGCACAGGCTCCGGCCTGCGCCCCACTCAGGGACAGGCTGGAGCCCGGCCGCAGCGCAGCACGGCAACACAGCCGTCTGCAGAGCCCCGGGAGCCTCCTCTCCGAGGCCGCCAGCCACGTGGCGCCAGCCCGAAGCAGGGCCAAAGGCGGGAGCGTGCCCTGCGGCACGGCACGTCTGCAAGCCGCCCCCTGGCAAGGGCCCGGGAGCGCTCGTTCCTGTTGCCTGGCTAAAGGAGCCTCCCCAGCCCTGCTTACAGGGACCTGGGTGGGGCTGCTCCTGGGGACAAAGGGTGCCGCCAAAGTCCTGACACGTGCCCCGAGTACAGGGCCCGCACGCTGGCAGCTCACCAGCACCACCGGCAGCATAGGTGCACGCCCTGGCCCTGGCTACAGGCGGGTCATGCTGCCCACGCTGCCGCTAAGCGGCTTTGCGCCGTCCTCAGAAAGCAGGGGCAAGGCCGGATGCTTTCTCCACCCGTGCATTTTGGGCACCCGCCTGCGGCTGCACAGAGCTCCTCTTTCCCTCCTGGGAAGTCTAAGCTACACTGCACTGTTTCTAAAGTACAAACACGCTTCCTCACTCACACCAGCTAAGGGGAAGACAGGGGAGGGGGAGGCAGGGGAGGGGGAGACAGTCCCAGAAGAGGGAGCAAGTTCTGTGCAGCCAGCCTACTCTAGGGAGCCATTGCTAATGCTGAGCGGGAGAGGAAAGCATCAGACCTGCCCGCGCACTGAGAGGAGGCCACAGGGGCCTCGACGCGCTGAAGCGCTTCAGGACTGGCACCGGGGACACGGGCTGTGACACACCCCGAGTACAGGGGGTCACGCTGGCCAGGGGTCAGCCGCAGGCAGAAAGCTGCCGGGGCTGGGGAAAAGCCCTGCCCTGCTTACAGGGTAGCTGGGCTGGGGGCCGGGAGAGCTCCGTTTCTCCCCTGCGGTGCGGAGACAGGGGCTCTCACCCTCCTTTACAGGGTCGCCCCTCTCTCCAGGCAGCCAAAGGAGCACAAGGGCAAAAGGCCCAACCACAGCAAAGACCAGCCCTGCACACAGGGAGGTCGCCCAGCGCAAAGACAGCCGCGGCACCCTGAAGGTGCCCTGGCCTGGAAAAGCCCTTTGCCCAGAGGGCCCCTCGTGTCCCTCTTCAGCTCCAAGCTTGCTCTTGCCTCGCCGTTCCACTCTTGAGCTCGAAGACCCTGCCGCTCCGGCCTCGTCGTCCCACGGCTTCTGCCAACGCACGACGAAACACTCAGGCCTGAGAAGCTCCAGACCCTGTGCCTGCAGGGAACCGCCATCCAACAGCCCCACAGGGACATCCCCAACCAGCCACCCACAGATCCTTTTGGCTGCCCAAAAGCCTCACACATCAGCTCCAAGCTGCTGCTCTTACCTTGCGGCTCCACTCCTGGGCTCGAAGACACCGATGCTGAAGCTCGCTCTTGCCTCGCCGTCCCACGGCTTCTGCAAACGTCGACGAGGACACAATGAGGCCTGAGGAGCTCCCGCTGCCAAAGGGAACCGCCACCCAACAGCCCCACAGCCAGATCCTCGTGCCACCACCCACGCAGCCCCGCAGCTGCCCAAAAACCTCCAACTTCAGCTTGACTCACCGTCGCGACGTCCGGCGCAGTCCCACGCCGTGCTGGGAGCCGGGCCCTCTGGGCAAATGAAGCTGGGCTCACAAGGCAGCGGCCAAGAGGCTGCACCCCTGCTTACAGGGGGCTCAAGCCGCTGCCCGGACTAAAAAGTGCCCGGGACTCCAGAGCACTGGCCACCGCTTACAGGGCGGCTCTGGTCCCCAAGGCCTCTGGAGGCTCCTTCTCTCCAGTTCCGGGGCGCTCCCCGCTAACGGGGCGGGCGCCCCACACAGGCTGCCAGCTGAAGGGAGCACAAAGGCTCCCAGACCCGCAGCCTGCTTACAGGCCGGTCCACACCCAGGGAGCCACAGAGCTCGGCCTTCCCCCAAGGCAACAGGAACCTGACTCTAGAGTCAGGCAGTCGAGCTCACGGCCTAAAGCCGAGGGGCCACCAGCCCAGCCCCGAGGACAGGGAGGGCACACGCCCGGCCCCATGACTCCTGGCCCCACGCCTCTGAAAGACCGGGGCCAGGGACACCCGCCTGATTACAGGGGGTCCCTCCAACCGCCCGCCGAGGCCAGGGGACGCACAGAACCCCACTTACGGGGCCGCCCCCTGCTGCCCGGCACCCCCCAGCAAAAGCATACGGAGCACAGGCTCCGGCCTGCGCCCCACTCAGGGACAGGCTGGAGCCCGGCCGCAGCGCAGCACGGCAACACAGCCGTCTGCAGAGCCCCGGGAGCCTCCTCTCCGAGGCCGCCAGCCACGTGGCGCCAGCCCGAAGCAGGGCCAAAGGCGGGAGCGTGCCCTGCGGCACGGCACGTCTGCAAGCCGCCCCCTGGCAAGGGCCCGGGAGCGCTCGTTCCTGTTGCCTGGCTAAAGGAGCCTCCCCAGCCCTGCTTACAGGGACCTGGGTGGGGCTGCTCCTGGGGACAAAGGGTGCCGCCAAAGTCCTGACACGTGCCCCGAGTACAGGGCCCGCACGCTGGCAGCTCACCAGCACCACCGGCAGCATAGGTGCACGCCCTGGCCCTGGCTACAGGCGGGTCATGCTGCCCACGCTGCCGCTAAGCGGCTTTGCGCCGTCCTCAGAAAGCAGGGGCAAGGCCGGATGCTTTCTCCACCCGTGCATTTTGGGCACCCGCCTGCGGCTGCACAGAGCTCCTCTTTCCCTCCTGGGAAGTCTAAGCTACACTGCACTGTTTCTAAAGTACAAACACGCTTCCTCACTCACACCAGCTAAGGGGAAGACAGGGGAGGGGGAGGCAGGGGAGGGGGAGACAGTCCCAGAAGAGGGAGCAAGTTCTGTGCAGCCAGCCTACTCTAGGGAGCCATTGCTAATGCTGAGCGGGAGAGGAAAGCATCAGACCTGCCCGCGCACTGAGAGGAGGCCACAGGGGCCTCGACGCGCTGAAGCGCTTCAGGACTGGCACCGGGGACACGGGCTGTGACACACCCCGAGTACAGGGGGTCACGCTGGCCAGGGGTCAGCCGCAGGCAGAAAGCTGCCAGGGCTGGGGAAAAGCCCTGCCCTGCTTACAGGGTAGCTGGGCTGGGGGCCGGGAGAGCTCCGTTTCCCCCCTGCGGTGCGGAGACAGGGGCTCTCACCCTCCTTTACAGGGTCGCCCCTCTCTCCGGGCAGCCAAAGGAGCACAAGGGCAAAAGGCCCAACCACAGCAAAGACCAGCCCTGCACACAGGGAGGTCGCCCAGCGCAAAGACAGCCGCGGCACCCTGAAGGTGCCCTGGCCTGGAAAAGCCCTTTGCCCAGAGGGCCCCTCGTGTCCCTCTTCAGCTCCAAGCTTGCTCTTGCCTCGCCGTTCCACTCTTGAGCTCGAAGACCCTGCCGCTCCGGCCTCGTCGTCCCACGGCTTCTGCCAACGCACGACGAAACACTCAGGCCTGAGAAGCTCCAGACCCTGTGCCTGCAGGGAACCGCCACCCAACAGCCCCACAGGGACATCCCCAACCAGCCACCCACAGATCCTTTTGGCTGCCCAAAAGCCTCACACATCAGCTCCAAGCTGCTGCTCTTACCTTGCGGCTCCACTCCTGGGCTCGAAGACACCGATGCTGAAGCTCGCTCTTGCCTCGCCGTTCCACTCTTGAGCCCGAAGAGGCCGCTCCTGCGGCTCGCTCTTGCCTCGCCGTCCCACGGCTTCTGCAAACGTCGACGAGGACACAGTGAGGCCTGAGGAGCTCCCGCTGCCAAAGGGAACCGCCACCCAACAGCCCCACAGCCAGATCCTCGTGCCACCACCCACGCAGCCCCGCAGCTGCCCAAAAACCTCCAACTTCAGCTTGACTCACCGTCGCGACGTCCGGCGCAGTCCCACGCCGTGCTGGGAGCCGGGCCCTCTGGGCAAATGAAGCTGGGCTCGCAAGGCAGCGGCCAAGAGGCTGCACCCCTGCTTACAGGGGGCTCAAGCCGCTGCCCGGACTAAAAAGTGCCCGGGACTCCAGAGCACTGGCCACCGCTTACAGGGCGGCTCTGGTCCCCAAGGCCTCTGGAGGCTCCTTCTCTCCAGTTCCGGGGCGCTCCCCGCTAACGGGGCGGGCGCCCCACACAGGCTGCCAGCTGAAGGGAGCACAAAGGCTCCCAGACCCGCAGCCTGCTTACAGGCCGGTCCACACCCAGGGAGCCACAGAGCTCGGCCTTCCCCCAAGGCAACAGGAACCTGACTCTAGAGTCAGGCAGTCGGGCTCACGGCCTAAAGCCGAGGGGCCACCAGCCCAGCCCCGAGGACAGGGAGGGCACACGCCCGGCCCCATGACTCCTGGCCCCACGCCTCTGAAAGACCGGGGCCAGGGACACCCGCCTGATTACAGGGGGTCCCTCCAACCGCCCGCCGAGGCCAGGGGACGCACAGAACCCCACTTACGGGGCCGCCCCCTGCTGCCCGGCACCCCCCAGCAAAAGCATACGGAGCACAGGCTCCGGCCTGCGCCCCACTCAGGGACAGGCTGGAGCCCGGCCGCAGCGCAGCACGGCAACACAGCCGTCTGCAGAGCCCCGGGAGCCTCCTCTCCGAGGCCGCCAGCCACGTGGCGCCAGCCCGAAGCAGGGCCAAAGGCGGGAGCGTGCCCTGCGGCACGGCACGTCTGCAAGCCGCCCCCTGGCAAGGGCCCGGGAGCGCTCGTTCCTGTTGCCTGGCTAAAGGAGCCTCCCCAGCCCTGCTTACAGGGACCTGGGTGGGGCTGCTCCTGGGGACAAAGGGTGCCGCCAAAGTCCTGACACGTGCCCCGAGTACAGGGCCCGCACGCTGGCAGCTCACCAGCACCACCGGCAGCATAGGTGCACGCCCTGGCCCTGGCTACAGGCGGGTCATGCTGCCCACGCTGCCGCTAAGCGGCTTTGCGCCGTCCTCAGAAAGCAGGGGCAAGGCCGGATGCTTTCTCCACCCGTGCATTTTGGGCACCCGCCTGCGGCTGCACAGAGCTCCTCTTTCCCTCCTGGGAAGTCTAAGCTACACTGCACTGTTTCTAAAGTACAAACACGCTTCCTCACTCACACCAGCTAAGGGGAAGACAGGGGAGGGGGAGGCAGGGGAGGGGGAGACAGTCCCAGAAGAGGGAGCAAGTTCTGTGCAGCCAGCCTACTCTAGGGAGCCATTGCTAATGCTGAGCGGGAGAGGAAAGCATCAGACCTGCCCGCGCACTGAGAGGAGGCCACAGGGGCCTCGACGCGCTGAAGCGCTTAGGACTGGCACCAGGAACACGGGCTGTGACACACCCCGAGTACAGGGGGTCACGCTGGCCAGGGGTCAGCCGCAGGCAGAAAGCTGCCGGGGCTGGGGAAAAGCCCTGCCCTGCTTACAGGGTAGCTGGGCTGGGGGCCGGGAGAGCTCCGTTTCCCCCCTGCGGTGCGGAGACAGGGGCTCTCACCCTCCTTTACAGGGTCGCCCCTCTCTCCGGGCAGCCAAAGGAGCACAAGGGCAAAAGGCCCAACCACAGCAAAGACCAGCCCTGCACACAGGGAGGTCGCCCAGCGCAAAGACAGCCGCAGCACCCTGAAGGTGCCCTGGCCTGGAAAAGCCCTTTGCCCAGAGGGCCCCTCGTGTCCCTCTTCAGCTCCAAGCTTGCTCTTGCCTCGCCGTTCCACTCTTGAGCTCGAAGACCCTGCCGCTCCGGCCTCGTCGTCCCACGGCTTCTGCCAACGCACGACGAAACACTCAGGCCTGAGAAGCTCCAGACCCTGTGCCTGCAGGGAACCGCCACCCAACAGCCCCACAGGGACATCCCCAACCAGCCACCCACAGATCCTTTTGGCTGCCCAAAAGCCTCACACATCAGCTCCAAGCTGCTGCTCTTACCTTGCGGCTCCACTCCTGGGCTCGAAGACACCGATGCTGAAGCTCGCTCTTGCCTCGCCGTTCCACTCTTGAGCCCGAAGAGGCCGCTCCTGCGGCTCGCTCTTGCCTCGCCGTCCCACGGCTTCTGCAAACGTCGACGAGGACACAATGAGGCCTGAGGAGCTCCCGCTGCCAAAGGGAACCGCCACCCAACAGCCCCACAGCCAGATCCTCGTGCCACCACCCACGCAGCCCCGCAGCTGCCCAAAAACCTCCAACTTCAGCTTGACTCACCGTCGCGACGTCCGGCGCAGTCCCACGCCGTGCTGGGAGCCGGGCCCTCTGGGCAAATGAAGCTGGGCTCGCAAGGCAGCGGCCAAGAGGCTGCACCCCTGCTTACAGGGGGCTCAAGCCGCTGCCCGGACTAAAAAGTGCCCGGGACTCCAGAGCACTGGCCACCGCTTACAGGGCGGCTCTGGTCCCCAAGGCCTCTGGAGGCTCCTTCTCTCCAGTTCCGGGGCGCTCCCCGCTAACGGGGCGGGCGCCCCACACAGGCTGCCAGCTGAAGGGAGCACAAAGGCTCCCAGACCCGCAGCCTGCTTACAGGCCGGTCCACACCCAGGGAGCCACAGAGCTCGGCCTTCCCCCAAGGCAACAGGAACCTGACTCTAGAGTCAGGCAGTCGGGCTCACGGCCTAAAGCCGAGGGGCCACCAGCCCAGCCCCGAGGACAGGGAGGGCACACGCCCGGCCCCATGACTCCTGGCCCCACGCCTCTGAAAGACCGGGGCCAGGGACACCCGCCTGATTACAGGGGGTCCCTCCAACCACCCGCCGAGGCCAGGGGACGCACAGAACCCCACTTACGGGGCCGCCCCCTGCTGCCCGGCACCCCCCAGCAAAAGCATACGGAGCACAGGCTCCGGCCTGCGCCCCACTCAGGGACAGGCTGGAGCCCGGCCGCAGCGCAGCACGGCAACACAGCCGTCTGCAGAGCCCCGGGAGCCTCCTCTCCGAGGCCGCCAGCCACGTGGCGCCAGCCCGAAGCAGGGCCAAAGGCGGGAGCGTGCCCTGCGGCACGGCACGTCTGCAAGCCGCCCCCTGGCAAGGGCCCGGGAGCGCTCGTTCCTGTTGCCTGGCTAAAGGAGCCTCCCCAGCCCTGCTTACAGGGACCTGGGTGGGGCTGCTCCTGGGGACAAAGGGTGCCGCCAAAGTCCTGACACGTGCCCCGAGTACAGGGCCCGCACGCTGGCAGCTCACCAGCACCACCGGCAGCATAGGTGCACGCCCTGGCCCTGGCTACAGGCGGGTCATGCTGCCCACGCTGCCGCTAAGCGGCTTTGCGCCGTCCTCAGAAAGCAGGGGCAAGGCCGGATGCTTTCTCCACCCGTGCATTTTGGGCACCCGCCTGCGGCTGCACAGAGCTCCTCTTTCCCTCCTGGGAAGTCTAAGCTACACTGCACTGTTTCTAAAGTACAAACACGCTTCCTCACTCACACCAGCTAAGGGGAAGACAGGGGAGGGGGAGGCAGGGGAGGGGGAGACAGTCCCAGAAGAGGGAGCAAGTTCTGTGCAGCCAGCCTACTCTAGGGAGCCATTGCTAATGCTGAGCGGGAGAGGAAAGCATCAGACCTGCCCGCGCACTGAGAGGAGGCCACAGGGGCCTCGACGCGCTGAAGCGCTTCAGGACTGGCACCGGGGACACGGGCTGTGACACACCCCGAGTACAGGGGGTCACGCTGGCCAGGGGTCAGCCGCAGGCAGAAAGCTGCCGGGGCTGGGGAAAAGCCCTGCCCTGCTTACAGGGTAGCTGGGCTGGGGGCCGGGAGAGCTCCGTTTCCCCCCTGCGGTGCGGAGACAGGGGCTCTCACCCTCCTTTACAGGGTCGCCCCTCTCTCCGGGCAGCCAAAGGAGCACAAGGGCAAAAGGCCCAACCACAGCAAAGACCAGCCCTGCACACAGGGAGGTCGCCCAGCGCAAAGACAGCCGCGGCACCCTGAAGGTGCCCTGGCCTGGAAAAGCCCTTTGCCCAGAGGGCCCCTCGTGTCCCTCTTCAGCTCCAAGCTTGCTCTTGCCTCGCCGTTCCACTCTTGAGCTCGAAGACCCTGCCGCTCCGGCCTCGTCGTCCCACGGCTTCTGCCAACGCACGACGAAACACTCAGGCCTGAGAAGCTCCAGACCCTGTGCCTGCAGGGAACCGCCACCCAACAGCCCCACAGGGACATCCCCAACCAGCCACCCACAGATCCTTTTGGCTGCCCAAAAGCCTCACACATCAGCTCCAAGCTGCTGCTCTTACCTTGCGGCTCCACTCCTGGGCTCGAAGACACCGATGCTGAAGCTCGCTCTTGCCTCGCCGTTCCACTCTTGAGCCCGAAGAGGCCGCTCCTGCGGCTCGCTCTTGCCTCGCCGTCCCACGGCTTCTGCAAACGTCGACGAGGACACAATGAGGCCTGAGGAGCTCCCGCTGCCAAAGGGAACCGCCACCCAACAGCCCCACAGCCAGATCCTCGTGCCACCACCCACGCAGCCCCGCAGCTGCCCAAAAACCTCCAACTTCAGCTTGACTCACCGTCGCGACGTCCGGCGCAGTCCCACGCCGTGCTGGGAGCCGGGCCCTCTGGGCAAATGAAGCTGGGCTCGCAAGGCAGCGGCCAAGAGGCTGCACCCCTGCTTACAGGGGGCTCAAGCCGCTGCCCGGACTAAAAAGTGCCCGGGACTCCAGAGCACTGGCCACCGCTTACAGGGCGGCTCTGGTCCCCAAGGCCTCTGGAGGCTCCTTCTCTCCAGTTCCGGGGCGCTCCCCGCTAACGGGGCGGGCGCCCCACACAGGCTGCCAGCTGAAGGGAGCACAAAGGCTCCCAGACCCGCAGCCTGCTTACAGGCCGGTCCACACCCAGGGAGCCACAGAGCTCGGCCTTCCCCCAAGGCAACAGGAACCTGACTCTAGAGTCAGGCAGTCGAGCTCACGGCCTAAAGCCGAGGGGCCACCAGCCCAGCCCCGAGGACAGGGAGGGCACACGCCCGGCCCCATGACTCCTGGCCCCACGCCTCTGAAAGACCGGGGCCAGGGACACCCGCCTGATTACAGGGGGTCCCTCCAACCGCCCGCCGAGGCCAGGGGACGCACAGAACCCCACTTACGGGGCCGCCCCCTGCTGCCCGGCACCCCCCAGCAAAAGCATACGGAGCACAGGCTCCGGCCTGCGCCCCACTCAGGGACAGGCTGGAGCCCGGCCGCAGCGCAGCACGGCAACACAGCCGTCTGCAGAGCCCCGGGAGCCTCCTCTCCGAGGCCGCCAGCCACGTGGCGCCAGCCCGAAGCAGGGCCAAAGGCGGGAGCGTGCCCTGCGGCACGGCACGTCTGCAAGCCGCCCCCTGGCAAGGGCCCGGGAGCGCTCGTTCCTGTTGCCTGGCTAAAGGAGCCTCCCCAGCCCTGCTTACAGGGACCTGGGTGGGGCTGCTCCTGGGGACAAAGGGTGCCGCCAAAGTCCTGACACGTGCCCCGAGTACAGGGCCCGCACGCTGGCAGCTCACCAGCACCACCGGCAGCATAGGTGCACGCCCTGGCCCTGGCTACAGGCGGGTCATGCTGCCCACGCTGCCGCTAAGCGGCTTTGCGCCGTCCTCAGAAAGCAGGGGCAAGGCCGGATGCTTTCTCCACCCGTGCATTTTGGGCACCCGCCTGCGGCTGCACAGAGCTCCTCTTTCCCTCCTGGGAAGTCTAAGCTACACTGCACTGTTTCTAAAGTACAAACACGCTTCCTCACTCACACCAGCTAAGGGGAAGACAGGGGAGGGGGAGGCAGGGGAGGGGGAGACAGTCCCAGAAGAGGGAGCAAGTTCTGTGCAGCCAGCCTACTCTAGGGAGCCATTGCTAATGCTGAGCGGGAGAGGAAAGCATCAGACCTGCCCGCGCACTGAGAGGAGGCCACAGGGGCCTCGACGCGCTGAAGCGCTTCAGGACTGGCACCGGGGACACGGGCTGTGACACACCCCGAGTACAGGGGGTCACGCTGGCCAGGGGTCAGCCGCAGGCAGAAAGCTGCCGGGGCTGGGGAAAAGCCCTGCCCTGCTTACAGGGTAGCTGGGCTGGGGGCCGGGAGAGCTCCGTTTCCCCCCTGCGGTGCGGAGACAGGGGCTCTCACCCTCCTTTACAGGGTCGCCCCTCTCTCCGGGCAGCCAAAGGAGCACAAGGGCAAAAGGCCCAACCACAGCAAAGACCAGCCCTGCACACAGGGAGGTCGCCCAGCGCAAAGACAGCCGCGGCACCCTGAAGGTGCCCTGGCCTGGAAAAGCCCTTTGCCCAGAGGGCCCCTCGTGTCCCTCTTCAGCTCCAAGCTTGCTCTTGCCTCGCCGTTCCACTCTTGAGCTCGAAGACCCTGCCGCTCCGGCCTCGTCGTCCCACGGCTTCTGCCAACGCACGACGAAACACTCAGGCCTGAGAAGCTCCAGACCCTGTGCCTGCAGGGAACCGCCACCCAACAGCCCCACAGGGACATCCCCAACCAGCCACCCACAGATCCTTTTGGCTGCCCAAAAGCCTCACACATCAGCTCCAAGCTGCTGCTCTTACCTTGCGGCTCCACTCCTGGGCTCGAAGACACCGATGCTGAAGCTCGCTCTTGCCTCGCCGTTCCACTCTTGAGCCCGAAGAGGCCGCTCCTGCGGCTCGCTCTTGCCTCGCCGTCCCACGGCTTCTGCAAACGTCGACGAGGACACAATGAGGCCTGAGGAGCTCCCGCTGCCAAAGGGAACCGCCACCCAACAGCCCCACAGCCAGATCCTCGTGCCACCACCCACGCAGCCCCGCAGCTGCCCAAAAACCTCCAACTTCAGCTTGACTCACCGTCGCGACGTCCGGCGCAGTCCCACGCCGTGCTGGGAGCCGGGCCCTCTGGGCAAATGAAGCTGGGCTCGCAAGGCAGCGGCCAAGAGGCTGCACCCCTGCTTACAGGGGGCTCAAGCCGCTGCCCGGACTAAAAAGTGCCCGGGACTCCAGAGCACTGGCCACCGCTTACAGGGCGGCTCTGGTCCCCAAGGCCTCTGGAGGCTCCTTCTCTCCAGTTCCGGGGCGCTCCCCGCTAACGGGGCGGGCGCCCCACACAGGCTGCCAGCTGAAGGGAGCACAAAGGCTCCCAGACCCGCAGCCTGCTTACAGGCCGGTCCACACCCAGGGAGCCACAGAGCTCGGCCTTCCCCCAAGGCAACAGGAACCTGACTCTAGAGTCAGGCAGTCGGGCTCACAGCCTAAAGCCGAGGGGCCACCAGCCCAGCCCCGAGGACAGGGAGGGCACACGCCCGGCCCCATGACTCCTGGCCCCACGCCTCTGAAAGACCGGGGCCAGGGACACCCGCCTGATTACAGGGGGTCCCTCCAACCGCCCGCCGAGGCCAGGGGACGCACAGAACCCCACTTACGGGGCCACCCCCTGCTGCCCGGCACCCCCCAGCAAAAGCATACGGAGCACAGGCTCCGGCCTGCGCCCCACTCAGGGACAGGCTGGAGCCCGGCCGCAGCGCAGCACGGCAACACAGCCGTCTGCAGAGCCCCGGGAGCCTCCTCTCCGAGGCCGCCAGCCACGTGGCGCCAGCCCGAAGCAGGGCCAAAGGCGGGAGCGTTCCCTGCGGCACGGCACGTCTGCAAGCCGCCCCCTGGCAAGGGCCCGGGAGCGCTCGTTCCTGTTGCCTGGCTAAAGGAGCCTCCCCAGCCCTGCTTACAGGGACCTGGGTGGGGCTGCTCCTGGGGACAAAGGGTGCCGCCAAAGTCCTGACACATGCCCCGAGTACAGGGCCCGCACGCTGGCAGCTCACCAGCACCACCGGCAGCATAGGTGCACGCCCTGGCCCTGGCTACAGGCGGGTCATGCTGCCCACGCTGCCGCTAAGCGGCTTTGCGCCGTCCTCAGAAAGCAGGGGCAAGGCCGGATGCTTTCTCCACCTGTGCATTTTGGGCACCCGCCTGCGGCTGCACAGAGCTCCTCTTTCCCTCCTGGGAAGTCTAAGCTACACTGCACTGTTTCTAAAGTACAAACACGCTTCCTCACTCACACCAGCTAAGGGGAAGACAGGGGAGGGGGAGGCAGGGGAGGGGGAGACAGTCCCAGAAGAGGGAGCAAGTTCTGTGCAGCCAGCCTACTCTAGGGAGCCATTGCTAATGCTGAGCGGGAGAGGAAAGCATCAGACCTGCCCGCGCACTGAGAGGAGGCCACAGGGGCCTCGACGCGCTGAAGCGCTTCAGGACTGGCACCGGGAACACGGGCTGTGACACACCCCGAGTACAGGGGGTCACGCTGGCCAGGGGTCAGCCGCAGGCAGAAAGCTGCCGGGGCTGGGGAAAAGCCCTGCCCTGCTTACAGGGTAGCTGGGCTGGGGGCCGGGAGAGCTCCGTTTCCCCCCTGCGGTGCGGAGACAGGGGCTCTCACCCTCCTTTACAGGGTCGCCCCTCTCTCCGGGCAGCCAAAGGAGCACAAGGGCAAAAGGCCCAACCACAGCAAAGACCAGCCCTGCACACAGGGAGGTCGCCCAGCGCAAAGACAGCCGCGGCACCCTGAAGGTGCCCTGGCCTGGAAAAGCCCTTTGCCCAGAGGGCCCCTCGTGTCCCTCTTCAGCTCCAAGCTTGCTCTTGCCTCGCCGTTCCACTCTTGAGCTCGAAGACCCTGCCGCTCCGGCCTCGTCGTCCCACGGCTTCTGCCAACGCACGACGAAACACTCAGGCCTGAGAAGCTCCAGACCCTGTGCCTGCAGGGAACCGCCACCCAACAGCCCCACAGGGACATCCCCAACCAGCCACCCACAGATCCTTTTGGCTGCCCAAAAGCCTCACACATCAGCTCCAAGCTGCTGCTCTTACCTTGCGGCTCCACTCCTGGGCTCGAAGACACCGATGCTGAAGCTCGCTCTTGCCTCGCCGTTCCACTCTTGAGCCCGAAGAGGCCGCTCCTGCGGCTCGCTCTTGCCTCGCCGTCCCACGGCTTCTGCAAACGTCGACGAGGACACAATGAGGCCTGAGGAGCTCCCGCTGCCAAAGGGAACCGCCACCCAACAGCCCCACAGCCAGATCCTCGTGCCACCACCCACGCAGCCCCGCAGCTGCCCAAAAACCTCCAACTTCAGCTTGACTCACCGTCGCGACGTCCGGCGCAGTCCCACGCCGTGCTGGGAGCCGGGCCCTCTGGGCAAATGAAGCTGGGCTCGCAAGGCAGCGGCCAAGAGGCTGCACCCCTGCTTACAGGGGGCTCAAGCCGCTGCCCGGACTAAAAAGTGCCCGGGACTCCAGAGCACTGGCCACCGCTTACAGGGCGGCTCTGGTCCCCAAGGCCTCTGGAGGCTCCTTCTCTCCAGTTCCGGGGCGCTCCCCGCTAACGGGGCGGGCGCCCCACACAGGCTGCCAGCTGAAGGGAGCACAAAGGCTCCCAGACCCGCAGCCTGCTTACAGGCCGGTCCACACCCAGGGAGCCACAGAGCTCGGCCTTCCCCCAAGGCAACAGGAACCTGACTCTAGAGTCAGGCAGTCGGGCTCACGGCCTAAAGCCGAGGGGCCACCAGCCCAGCCCCGAGGACAGGGAGGGCACACGCCCGGCCCCATGACTCCTGGCCCCACGCCTCTGAAAGACCGGGGCCAGGGACACCCGCCTGATTACAGGGGGTCCCTCCAACCGCCCGCCGAGGCCAGGGGACGCACAGAACCCCACTTACGGGGCCGCCCCCTGCTGCCCGGCACCCCCCAGCAAAAGCATACGGAGCACAGGCTCCGGCCTGCGCCCCACTCAGGGACAGGCTGGAGCCCGGCCGCAGCGCAGCACGGCAACACAGCCGTCTGCAGAGCCCCGGGAGCCTCCTCTCCGAGGCCGCCAGCCACGTGGCGCCAGCCCGAAGCAGGGCCAAAGGCGGGAGCGTGCCCTGCGGCACGGCACGTCTGCAAGCCGCCCCCTGGCAAGGGCCCGGGAGCGCTCGTTCCTGTTGCCTGGCTAAAGGAGCCTCCCCAGCCCTGCTTACAGGGACCTGGGTGGGGCTGCTCCTGGGGACAAAGGGTGCCGCCAAAGTCCTGACACGTGCCCCGAGTACAGGGCCCGCACGCTGGCAGCTCACCAGCACCACCGGCAGCATAGGTGCACGCCCTGGCCCTGGCTACAGGCGGGTCATGCTGCCCACGCTGCCGCTAAGCGGCTTTGCGCCGTCCTCAGAAAGCAGGGGCAAGGCCGGATGCTTTCTCCACCCGTGCATTTTGGGCACCCGCCTGCGGCTGCACAGAGCTCCTCTTTCCCTCCTGGGAAGTCTAAGCTACACTGCACTGTTTCTAAAGTACAAACACGCTTCCTCACTCACACCAGCTAAGGGGAAGACAGGGGAGGGGGAGGCAGGGGAGGGGGAGACAGTCCCAGAAGAGGGAGCAAGTTCTGTGCAGCCAGCCTACTCTAGGGAGCCATTGCTAATGCTGAGCGGGAGAGAAAAGCATCAGACCTGCCCGCGCACTGAGAGGAGGCTACAGGGGCCTCGACGCGCTGAAGCGCTTCAGGACTGGCACCGGGGACACGGGCTGTGACACACCCCGAGTACAGGGGGTCACGCTGGCCAGGGGTCAGCCGCAGGCAGAAAGCTGCCGGGGCTGGGGAAAAGCCCTGCCCTGCTTACAGGGTAGCTGGGCTGGGGGCCGGGAGAGCTCCGTTTCCCCCCTGCGGTGCGGAGACAGGGGCTCTCACCCTCCTTTACAGGGTCGCCCCTCTCTCCGGGCAGCCAAAGGAGCACAAGGGCAAAAGGCCCAACCACAGCAAAGACCAGCCCTGCACACAGGGAGGTCGCCCAGCGCAAAGACAGCCGCGGCACCCTGAAGGTGCCCTGGCCTGGAAAAGCCCTTTGCCCAGAGGGCCCCTCGTGTCCCTCTTCAGCTCCAAGCTTGCTCTTGCCTCGCCGTTCCACTCTTGAGCTCGAAGACCCTGCCGCTCCGGCCTCGTCGTCCCACGGCTTCTGCCAACGCACGACGAAACACTCAGGCCTGAGAAGCTCCAGACCCTGTGCCTGCAGGGAACCGCCACCCAACAGCCCCACAGGGACATCCCCAACCAGCCACCCACAGATCCTTTTGGCTGCCCAAAAGCCTCACACATCAGCTCCAAGCTGCTGCTCTTACCTTGCGGCTCCACTCCTGGGCTCGAAGACACCGATGCTGAAGCTCGCTCTTGCCTCGCCATTCCACTCTTGAGCCCGAAGAGGCCGCTCCTGCGGCTCGCTCTTGCCTCGCCGTCCCACGGCTTCTGCAAACGTCGACGAGGACACAATGAGGCCTGAGGAGCTCCCGCTGCCAAAGGGAACCGCCACCCAACAGCCCCACAGCCAGATCCTCGTGCCACCACCCACGCAGCCCCGCAGCTGCCCAAAAACCTCCAACTTCAGCTTGACTCACCGTCGCGACGTCCGGCGCAGTCCCACGCCGTGCTAGGAGCCGGGCCCTCTGGGCAAATGAAGCTGGGCTCGCAAGGCAGCGGCCAAGAGGCTGCACCCCTGCTTACAGGGGGCTCAAGCCGCTGCCCGGACTAAAAAGTGCCCGGGACTCCAGAGCACTGGCCACCGCTTACAGGGCGGCTCTGGTCCCCAAGGCCTCTGGAGGCTCCTTCTCTCCAGTTCCGGGGCGCTCCCCGCTAACGGGGCGGGCGCCCCACACAGGCTGCCAGCTGAAGGGAGCACAAAGGCTCCCAGACCCGCAGCCTGCTTACAGGCCGGTCCACACCCAGGGAGCCACAGAGCTCGGCCTTCCCCCAAGGCAACAGGAACCTGACTCTAGAGTCAGGCAGTCGGGCTCACGGCCTAAAGCCGAGGGGCCACCAGCCCAGCCCCGAGGACAGGGAGGGCACACGCCCGGCCCCATGACTCCTGGCCCCACGCCTCTGAAAGACCGGGGCCAGGGACACCCGCCTGATTACAGGGGGTCCCTCCAACCGCCCGCCGAGGCCAGGGGACGCACAGAACCCCACTTACGGGGCCGCCCCCTGCTGCCCGGCACCCCCCAGCAAAAGCATACGGAGCACAGGCTCCGGCCTGCGCCCCACTCAGGGACAGGCTGGAGCCCGGCCGCAGCGCAGCACGGCAACACAGCCGTCTGCAGAGCCCCGGGAGCCTCCTCTCCGAGGCCGCCAGCCACGTGGCGCCAGCCCGAAGCAGGGCCAAAGGCGGGAGCGTGCCCTGCGGCACGGCACGTCTGCAAGCCGCCCCCTGGCAAGGGCCCGGGAGCGCTCGTTCCTGTTGCCTGGCTAAAGGAGCCTCCCCAGCCCTGCTTACAGGGACCTGGGTGGGGCTGCTCCTGGGGACAAAGGGTGCCGCCAAAGTCCTGACACGTGCCCCGAGTACAGGGCCCGCACGCTGGCAGCTCACCAGCACCACCGGCAGCATAGGTGCACGCCCTGGCCCTGGCTACAGGCGGGTCATGCTGCCCACGCTGCCGCTAAGCGGCTTTGCGCCGTCCTCAGAAAGCAGGGGCAAGGCCGGATGCTTTCTCCACCCGTGCATTTTGGGCACCCGCCTGCGGCTGCACAGAGCTCCTCTTTCCCTCCTGGGAAGTCTAAGCTACACTGCACTGTTTCTAAAGTACAAACACGCTTCCTCACTCACACCAGCTAAGGGGAAGACAGGGGAGGGGGAGGCAGGGGAGGGGGAGACAGTCCCAGAAGAGGGAGCAAGTTCTGTGCAGCCAGCCTACTCTAGGGAGCCATTGCTAATGCTGAGCGGGAGAGGAAAGCATCAGACCTGCCCGCGCACTGAGAGGAGGCCACAGGGGCCTCGACGCGCTGAAGCGCTTCAGGACTGGCACCGGGGACACGGGCTGTGACACACCCCGAGTACAGGGGGTCACGCTGGCCAGGGGTCAGCCGCAGGCAGAAAGCTGCCGGGGCTGGGGAAAAGCCCTGCCCTGCTTACAGGGTAGCTGGGCTGGGGGCCGGGAGAGCTCCGTTTCCCCCCTGCGGTGCGGAGACAGGGGCTCTCACCCTCCTTTACAGGGTCGCCCCTCTCTCCGGGCAGCCAAAGGAGCACAAGGGCAAAAGGCCCAACCACAGCAAAGACCAGCCCTGCACACAGGGAGGTCGCCCAGCGCAAAGACAGCCGCGGCACCCTGAAGGTGCCCTGGCCTGGAAAAGCCCTTTGCCCAGAGGGCCCCTCGTGTCCCTCTTCAGCTCCAAGCTTGCTCTTGCCTCGCCGTTCCACTCTTGAGCTCGAAGACCCTGCCGCTCCGGCCTCGTCGTCCCACGGCTTCTGCCAACGCACGACGAAACACTCAGGCCTGAGAAGCTCCAGACCCTGTGCCTGCAGGGAACCGCCACCCAACAGCCCCACAGGGACATCCCCAACCAGCCACCCACAGATCCTTTTGGCTGCCCAAAAGCCTCACACATCAGCTCCAAGCTGCTGCTCTTACCTTGCGGCTCCACTCCTGGGCTCGAAGACACCGATGCTGAAGCTCGCTCTTGCCTCGCCGTTCCACTCTTGAGCCCGAAGAGGCCGCTCCTGCGGCTCGCTCTTGCCTCGCCGTCCCACGGCTTCTGCAAACGTCGACGAGGACACAATGAGGCCTGAGGAGCTCCCGCTGCCAAAGGGAACCGCCACCCAACAGCCCCACAGCCAGATCCTCGTGCCACCACCCACGCAGCCCCGCAGCTGCCCAAAAACCTCCAACTTCAGCTTGACTCACCGTCGCGACGTCCGGCGCAGTCCCACGCCGTGCTGGGAGCCGGGCCCTCTGGGCAAATGAAGCTGGGCTCGCAAGGCAGCGGCCAAGAGGCTGCACCCCTGCTTACAGGGGGCTCAAGCCGCTGCCCGGACTAAAAAGTGCCCGGGACTCCAGAGCACTGGCCACCGCTTACAGGGCGGCTCTGGTCCCCAAGGCCTCTGGAGGCTCCTTCTCTCCAGTTCCGGGGCGCTCCCCGCTAACGGGGCGGGCGCCCCACACAGGCTGCCAGCTGAAGGGAGCACAAAGGCTCCCAGACCCGCAGCCTGCTTACAGGCCGGTCCACACCCAGGGAGCCACAGAGCTCGGCCTTCCCCCAAGGCAACAGGAACCTGACTCTAGAGTCAGGCAGTCGAGCTCACGGCCTAAAGCCGAGGGGCCACCAGCCCAGCCCCGAGGACAGGGAGGGCACACGCCCGGCCCCATGACTCCTGGCCCCACGCCTCTGAAAGACCGGGGCCAGGGACACCCGCCTGATTACAGGGGGTCCCTCCAACCGCCCGCCGAGGCCAGGGGACGCACAGAACCCCACTTACGGGGCCGCCCCCTGCTGCCCGGCACCCCCCAGCAAAAGCATACGGAGCACAGGCTCCGGCCTGCGCCCCACTCAGGGACAGGCTGGAGCCCGGCCGCAGCGCAGCACGGCAACACAGCCGTCTGCAGAGCCCCGGGAGCCTCCTCTCCGAGGCCGCCAGCCACGTGGCGCCAGCCCGAAGCAGGGCCAAAGGCGGGAGCGTGCCCTGCGGCACGGCACGTCTGCAAGCCGCCCCCTGGCAAGGGCCCGGGAGCGCTCGTTCCTGTTGCCTGGCTAAAGGAGCCTCCCCAGCCCTGCTTACAGGGACCTGGGTGGGGCTGCTCCTGGGGACAAAGGGTGCCGCCAAAGTCCTGACACGTGCCCCGAGTACAGGGCCCGCACGCTGGCAGCTCACCAGCACCACCGGCAGCATAGGTGCACGCCCTGGCCCTGGCTACAGGCGGGTCATGCTGCCCACGCTGCCGCTAAGCGGCTTTGCGCCGTCCTCAGAAAGCAGGGGCAAGGCCGGATGCTTTCTCCACCCGTGCATTTTGGGCACCCGCCTGCGGCTGCACAGAGCTCCTCTTTCCCTCCTGGGAAGTCTAAGCTACACTGCACTGTTTCTAAAGTACAAACACGCTTCCTCACTCACACCAGCTAAGGGGAAGACAGGGGAGGGGGAGGCAGGGGAGGGGGAGACAGTCCCAGAAGAGGGAGCAAGTTCTGTGCAGCCAGCCTACTCTAGGGAGCCATTGCTAATGCTGAGCGGGAGAGGAAAGCATCAGACCTGCCCGCGCACTGAGAGGAGGCCACAGGGGCCTCGACGCGCTGAAGCGCTTCAGGACTGGCACCGGGGACACGGGCTGTGACACACCCCGAGTACAGGGGGTCACGCTGGCCAGGGGTCAGCCGCAGGCAGAAAGCTGCCGGGGCTGGGGAAAAGCCCTGCCCTGCTTACAGGGTAGCTGGGCTGGGGGCCGGGAGAGCTCCGTTTCCCCCCTGCGGTGCGGAGACAGGGGCTCTCACCCTCCTTTACAGGGTCGCCCCTCTCTCCGGGCAGCCAAAGGAGCACAAGGGCAAAAGGCCCAACCACAGCAAAGACCAGCCCTGCACACAGGGAGGTCGCCCAGCGCAAAGACAGCCGCGGCACCCTGAAGGTGCCCTGGCCTGGAAAAGCCCTTTGCCCAGAGGGCCCCTCGTGTCCCTCTTCAGCTCCAAGCTTGCTCTTGCCTCGCCGTTCCACTCTTGAGCTCGAAGACCCTGCCGCTCCGGCCTCGTCGTCCCACGGCTTCTGCCAACGCACGACGAAACACTCAGGCCTGAGAAGCTCCAGACCCTGTGCCTGCAGGGAACCGCCACCCAACAGCCCCACAGGGACATCCCCAACCAGCCACCCACAGATCCTTTTGGCTGCCCAAAAGCCTCACACATCAGCTCCAAGCTGCTGCTCTTACCTTGCGGCTCCACTCCTGGGCTCGAAGACACCGATGCTGAAGCTCGCTCTTGCCTCGCCGTTCCACTCTTGAGCCCGAAGAGGCCGCTCCTGCGGCTCGCTCTTGCCTCGCCGTCCCACGGCTTCTGCAAACGTCGACGAGGACACAATGAGGCCTGAGGAGCTCCCGAGGAGCTCCCGCTGCCAAAGGGAACCGCCACCCAACAGCCCCACAGCCAGATCCTCGTGCCACCACCCACGCAGCCCCGCAGCTGCCCAAAAACCTCCAACTTCAGCTTGACTCACCGTCGCGACGTCCGGCGCAGTCCCACGCCGTGCTGGGAGCCGGGCCCTCTGGGCAAATGAAGCTGGGCTCGCAAGGCAGCGGCCAAGAGGCTGCACCCCTGCTTACAGGGGGCTCAAGCCGCTGCCCGGACTAAAAAGTGCCCGGGACTCCAGAGCACTGGCCACCGCTTACAGGGCGGCTCTGGTCCCCAAGGCCTCTGGAGGCTCCTTCTCTCCAGTTCCGGGGCGCTCCCCGCTAACGGGGCGGGCGCCCCACACAGGCTGCCAGCTGAAGGGAGCACAAAGGCTCCCAGACCCGCAGCCTGCTTACAGGCCGGTCCACACCCAGGGAGCCACAGAGCTCGGCCTTCCCCCAAGGCAACAGGAACCTGACTCTAGAGTCAGGCAGTCGAGCTCACGGCCTAAAGCCGAGGGGCCACCAGCCCAGCCCCGAGGACAGGGAGGGCACACGCCCGGCCCCATGACTCCTGGCCCCACGCCTCTGAAAGACCGGGGCCAGGGACACCCGCCTGATTACAGGGGGTCCCTCCAACCGCCCGCCGAGGCCAGGGGACGCACAGAACCCCACTTACGGGGCCGCCCCCTGCTGCCCGGCACCCCCCAGCAAAAGCATACGGAGCACAGGCTCCGGCCTGCGCCCCACTCAGGGACAGGCTGGAGCCCGGCCGCAGCGCAGCACGGCAACACAGCCGTCTGCAGAGCCCCGGGAGCCTCCTCTCCGAGGCCGCCAGCCACGTGGCGCCAGCCCGAAGCAGGGCCAAAGGCGGGAGCGTGCCCTGCGGCACGGCACGTCTGCAAGCCGCCCCCTGGCAAGGGCCCGGGAGCGCTCGTTCCTGTTGCCTGGCTAAAGGAGCCTCCCCAGCCCTGCTTACAGGGACCTGGGTGGGGCTGCTCCTGGGGACAAAGGGTGCCGCCAAAGTCCTGACACGTGCCCCGAGTACAGGGCCCGCACGCTGGCAGCTCACCAGCACCACCGGCAGCATAGGTGCACGCCCTGGCCCTGGCTACAGGCGGGTCATGCTGCCCACGCTGCCGCTAAGCGGCTTTGCGCCGTCCTCAGAAAGCAGGGGCAAGGCCGGATGCTTTCTCCACCCGTGCATTTTGGGCACCCGCCTGCGGCTGCACAGAGCTCCTCTTTCCCTCCTGGGAAGTCTAAGCTACACTGCACTGTTTCTAAAGTACAAACACGCTTCCTCACTCACACCAGCTAAGGGGAAGACAGGGGAGGGGGAGGCAGGGGAGGGGGAGACAGTCCCAGAAGAGGGAGCAAGTTCTGTGCAGCCAGCCTACTCTAGGGAGCCATTGCTAATGCTGAGCGGGAGAGGAAAGCATCAGACCTGCCCGCGCACTGAGAGGAGGCCACAGGGGCCTCGACGCGCTGAAGCGCTTCAGGACTGGCACCGGGGACACGGGCTGTGACACACCCCGAGTACAGGGGGTCACGCTGGCCAGGGGTCAGCCGCAGGCAGAAAGCTGCCGGGGCTGGGGAAAAGCCCTGCCCTGCTTACAGGGTAGCTGGGCTGGGGGCCGGGAGAGCTCCGTTTCCCCCCTGCGGTGCGGAGACAGGGGCTCTCACCCTCCTTTACAGGGTCGCCCCTCTCTCCGGGCAGCCAAAGGAGCACAAGGGCAAAAGGCCCAACCACAGCAAAGACCAGCCCTGCACACAGGGAGGTCGCCCAGCGCAAAGACAGCCGCGGCACCCTGAAGGTGCCCTGGCCTGGAAAAGCCCTTTGCCCAGAGGGCCCCTCGTGTCCCTCTTCAGCTCCAAGCTTGCTCTTGCCTCGCCGTTCCACTCTTGAGCTCGAAGACCCTGCCGCTCCGGCCTCGTCGTCCCACGGCTTCTGCCAACGCACGACGAAACACTCAGGCCTGAGAAGCTCCAGACCCTGTGCCTGCAGGGAACCGCCATCCAACAGCCCCACAGGGACATCCCCAACCAGCCACCCACAGATCCTTTTGGCTGCCCAAAAGCCTCACACATCAGCTCCAAGCTGCTGCTCTTACCTTGCGGCTCCACTCCTGGGCTCGAAGACACCGATGCTGAAGCTCGCTCTTGCCTCGCCGTTCCACTCTTGAGCCCGAAGAGGCCGCTCCTGCGGCTCGCTCTTGCCTCGCCGTCCCACGGCTTCTGCAAACGTCGACGAGGACACAATGAGGCCTGAGGAGCTCCCGCTGCCAAAGGGAACCGCCACCCAACAGCCCCACAGCCAGATCCTCGTGCCACCACCCACGCAGCCCCGCAGCTGCCCAAAAACCTCCAACTTCAGCTTGACTCACCGTCGCGACGTCCGGCGCAGTCCCACGCCGTGCTGGGAGCCGGGCCCTCTGGGCAAATGAAGCTGGGCTCGCAAGGCAGCGGCCAAGAGGCTGCACCCCTGCTTACAGGGGGCTCAAGCCGCTGCCCGGACTAAAAAGTGCCCGGGACTCCAGAGCACTGGCCACCGCTTACAGGGCGGCTCTGGTCCCCAAGGCCTCTGGAGGCTCCTTCTCTCCAGTTCCGGGGCGCTCCCCGCTAACGGGGCGGGCGCCCCACACAGGCTGCCAGCTGAAGGGAGCACAAAGGCTCCCAGACCCGCAGCCTGCTTACAGGCCGGTCCACACCCAGGGAGCCACAGAGCTCGGCCTTCCCCCAAGGCAACAGGAACCTGACTCTAGAGTCAGGCAGTCGGGCTCACAGCCTAAAGCCGAGGGGCCACCAGCCCAGCCCCGAGGACAGGGAGGGCACACGCCCGGCCCCATGACTCCTGGCCCCACGCCTCTGAAAGACCGGGGCCAGGGACACCCGCCTGATTACAGGGGGTCCCTCCAACCGCCCGCCGAGGCCAGGGGACGCACAGAACCCCACTTACGGGGCCGCCCCCTGCTGCCCGGCACCCCCCAGCAAAAGCATACGGAGCACAGGCTCCGGCCTGCGCCCCACTCAGGGACAGGCTGGAGCCCGGCCGCAGCGCAGCACGGCAACACAGCCGTCTGCAGAGCCCCGGGAGCCTCCTCTCCGAGGCCGCCAGCCACGTGGCGCCAGCCCGAAGCAGGGCCAAAGGCGGGAGCGTGCCCTGCGGCACGGCACGTCTGCAAGCCGCCCCCTGGCAAGGGCCCGGGAGCGCTCGTTCCTGTTGCCTGGCTAAAGGAGCCTCCCCAGCCCTGCTTACAGGGACCTGGGTGGGGCTGCTCCTGGGGACAAAGGGTGCCGCCAAAGTCCTGACACATGCCCCGAGTACAGGGCCCGCACGCTGGCAGCTCACCAGCACCACCGGCAGCATAGGTGCACGCCCTGGCCCTGGCTACAGGCGGGTCATGCTGCCCACGCTGCCGCTAAGCGGCTTTGCGCCGTCCTCAGAAAGCAGGGGCAAGGCCGGATGCTTTCTCCACCCGTGCATTTTGGGCACCCGCCTGCGGCTGCACAGAGCTCCTCTTTCCCTCCTGGGAAGTCTAAGCTACACTGCACTGTTTCTAAAGTACAAACACGCTTCCTCACTCACACCAGCTAAGGGGAAGACAGGGGAGGGGGAGGCAGGGGAGGGGGAGACAGTCCCAGAAGAGGGAGCAAGTTCTGTGCAGCCAGCCTACTCTAGGGAGCCATTGCTAATGCTGAGCGGGAGAGGAAAGCATCAGACCTGCCCGCGCACTGAGAGGAGGCCACAGGGGCCTCGACGCGCTGAAGCGCTTCAGGACTGGCACCGGGAACACGGGCTGTGACACACCCCGAGTACAGGGGGTCACGCTGGCCAGGGGTCAGCCGCAGGCAGAAAGCTGCCGGGGCTGGGGAAAAGCCCTGCCCTGCTTACAGGGTAGCTGGGCTGGGGGCCGGGAGAGCTCCGTTTCCCCCCTGCGGTGCGGAGACAGGGGCTCTCACCCTCCTTTACAGGGTCGCCCCTCTCTCCGGGCAGCCAAAGGAGCACAAGGGCAAAAGGCCCAACCACAGCAAAGACCAGCCCTGCACACAGGGAGGTCGCCCAGCGCAAAGACAGCCGCGGCACCCTGAAGGTGCCCTGGCCTGGAAAAGCCCTTTGCCCAGAGGGCCCCTCGTGTCCCTCTTCAGCTCCAAGCTTGCTCTTGCCTCGCCGTTCCACTCTTGAGCTCGAAGACCCTGCCGCTCCGGCCTCGTCGTCCCACGGCTTCTGCCAACGCACGACGAAACACTCAGGCCTGAGAAGCTCCAGACCCTGTGCCTGCAGGGAACCGCCACCCAACAGCCCCACAGGGACATCCCCAACCAGCCACCCACAGATCCTTTTGGCTGCCCAAAAGCCTCACACATCAGCTCCAAGCTGCTGCTCTTACCTTGCGGCTCCACTCCTGGGCTCGAAGACACCGATGCTGAAGCTCGCTCTTGCCTCGCCGTTCCACTCTTGAGCCCGAAGAGGCCGCTCCTGCGGCTCGCTCTTGCCTCGCCGTCCCACGGCTTCTGCAAACGTCGACGAGGACACAATGAGGCCTGAGGAGCTCCCGCTGCCAAAGGGAACCGCCACCCAACAGCCCCACAGCCAGATCCTCGTGCCACCACCCACGCAGCCCCGCAGCTGCCCAAAAACCTCCAACTTCAGCTTGACTCACCGTCGCGACGTCCGGCGCAGTCCCACGCCGTGCTGGGAGCCGGGCCCTCTGGGCAAATGAAGCTGGGCTCGCAAGGCAGCGGCCAAGAGGCTGCACCCCTGCTTACAGGGGGCTCAAGCCGCTGCCCGGACTAAAAAGTGCCCGGGACTCCAGAGCACTGGCCACCGCTTACAGGGCGGCTCTGGTCCCCAAGGCCTCTGGAGGCTCCTTCTCTCCAGTTCCGGGGCGCTCCCCGCTAACGGGGCGGGCGCCCCACACAGGCTGCCAGCTGAAGGGAGCACAAAGGCTCCCAGACCCGCAGCCTGCTTACAGGCCGGTCCACACCCAGGGAGCCACAGAGCTCGGCCTTCCCCCAAGGCAACAGGAACCTGACTCTAGAGTCAGGCAGTCGGGCTCACGGCCTAAAGCCGAGGGGCCACCAGCCCAGCCCCGAGGACAGGGAGGGCACACGCCCGGCCCCATGACTCCTGGCCCCACGCCTCTGAAAGACCGGGGCCAGGGACACCCGCCTGATTACAGGGGGTCCCTCCAACCGCCCGCCGAGGCCAGGGGACGCACAGAACCCCACTTACGGGGCCGCCCCCTGCTGCCCGGCACCCCCCAGCAAAAGCATACGGAGCACAGGCTCCGGCCTGCGCCCCACTCAGGGACAGGCTGGAGCCCGGCCGCAGCGCAGCACGGCAACACAGCCGTCTGCAGAGCCCCGGGAGCCTCCTCTCCGAGGCCGCCAGCCACGTGGCGCCAGCCCGAAGCAGGGCCAAAGGCGGGAGCGTGCCCTGCGGCACGGCACGTCTGCAAGCCGCCCCCTGGCAAGGGCCCGGGAGCGCTCGTTCCTGTTGCCTGGCTAAAGGAGCCTCCCCAGCCCTGCTTACAGGGACCTGGGTGGGGCTGCTCCTGGGGACAAAGGGTGCCGCCAAAGTCCTGACACGTGCCCCGAGTACAGGGCCCGCACGCTGGCAGCTCACCAGCACCACCGGCAGCATAGGTGCACGCCCTGGCCCTGGCTACAGGCGGGTCATGCTGCCCACGCTGCCGCTAAGCGGCTTTGCGCCGTCCTCAGAAAGCAGGGGCAAGGCCGGATGCTTTCTCCACCCGTGCATTTTGGGCACCCGCCTGCGGCTGCACAGAGCTCCTCTTTCCCTCCTGGGAAGTCTAAGCTACACTGCACTGTTTCTAAAGTACAAACACGCTTCCTCACTCACACCAGCTAAGGGGAAGACAGGGGAGGGGGAGGCAGGGGAGGGGGAGACAGTCCCAGAAGAGGGAGCAAGTTCTGTGCAGCCAGCCTACTCTAGGGAGCCATTGCTAATGCTGAGCGGGAGAGGAAAGCATCAGACCTGCCCGCGCACTGAGAGGAGGCCACAGGGGCCTCGACGCGCTGAAGCGCTTCAGGACTGGCACCGGGGACACGGGCTGTGACACACCCCGAGTACAGGGGGTCACGCTGGCCAGGGGTCAGCCGCAGGCAGAAAGCTGCCGGGGCTGGGGAAAAGCCCTGCCCTGCTTACAGGGTAGCTGGGCTGGGGGCCGGGAGAGCTCTGTTTCCCCCCTGCGGTGCGGAGACAGGGGCTCTCACCCTCCTTTACAGGGTCGCCCCTCTCTCCGGGCAGCCAAAGGAGCACAAGGGCAAAAGGCCCAACCACAGCAAAGACCAGCCCTGCACACAGGGAGGTCGCCCAGCGCAAAGACAGCCGCGGCACCCTGAAGGTGCCCTGGCCTGGAAAAGCCCTTTGCCCAGAGGGCCCCTCGTGTCCCTCTTCAGCTCCAAGCTTGCTCTTGCCTCGCCGTTCCACTCTTGAGCTCGAAGACCCTGCCGCTCCGGCCTCGTCGTCCCACGGCTTCTGCCAACGCACGACGAAACACTCAGGCCTGAGAAGCTCCAGACCCTGTGCCTGCAGGGAACCGCCACCCAACAGCCCCACAGGGACATCCCCAACCAGCCACCCACAGATCCTTTTGGCTGCCCAAAAGCCTCACACATCAGCTCCAAGCTGCTGCTCTTACCTTGCGGCTCCACTCCTGGGCTCGAAGACACCGATGCTGAAGCTCGCTCTTGCCTCGCCGTTCCACTCTTGAGCCCGAAGAGGCCGCTCCTGCGGCTCGCTCTTGCCTCGCCGTCCCACGGCTTCTGCAAACGTCGACGAGGACACAATGAGGCCTGAGGAGCTCCCGCTGCCAAAGGGAACCGCCACCCAACAGCCCCACAGCCAGATCCTCGTGCCACCACCCACGCAGCCCCGCAGCTGCCCAAAAACCTCCAACTTCAGCTTGACTCACCGTCGCGACGTCCGGCGCAGTCCCACGCCGTGCTGGGAGCCGGGCCCTCTGGGCAAATGAAGCTGGGCTCGCAAGGCAGCGGCCAAGAGGCTGCACCCCTGCTTACAGGGGGCTCAAGCCGCTGCCCGGACTAAAAAGTGCCCGGGACTCCAGAGCACTGGCCACCGCTTACAGGGCGGCTCTGGTCCCCAAGGCCTCTGGAGGCTCCTTCTCTCCAGTTCCGGGGCGCTCCCCGCTAACGGGGCGGGCGCCCCACACAGGCTGCCAGCTGAAGGGAGCACAAAGGCTCCCAGACCCGCAGCCTGCTTACAGGCCGGTCCACACCCAGGGAGCCACAGAGCTCGGCCTTCCCCCAAGGCAACAGGAACCTGACTCTAGAGTCAGGCAGTCGGGCTCACGGCCTAAAGCCGAGGGGCCACCAGCCCAGCCCCGAGGACAGGGAGGGCACACGCCCGGCCCCATGACTCCTGGCCCCACGCCTCTGAAAGACCGGGGCCAGGGACACCCGCCTGATTACAGGGGGTCCCTCCAACCGCCCGCCGAGGCCAGGGGACGCACAGAACCCCACTTACGGGGCCGCCCCCTGCTGCCCGGCACCCCCCAGCAAAAGCATACGGAGCACAGGCTCCGGCCTGCGCCCCACTCAGGGACAGGCTGGAGCCCGGCCGCAGCGCAGCACGGCAACACAGCCGTCTGCAGAGCCCCGGGAGCCTCCTCTCCGAGGCCGCCAGCCACGTGGCGCCAGCCCGAAGCAGGGCCAAAGGCGGGAGCGTGCCCTGCGGCACGGCACGTCTGCAAGCCGCCCCCTGGCAAGGGCCCGGGAGCGCTCGTTCCTGTTGCCTGGCTAAAGGAGCCTCCCCAGCCCTGCTTACAGGGACCTGGGTGGGGCTGCTCCTGGGGACAAAGGGTGCCGCCAAAGTCCTGACACATGCCCCGAGTACAGGGCCCGCACGCTGGCAGCTCACCAGCACCACCGGCAGCATAGGTGCACGCCCTGGCCCTGGCTACAGGCGGGTCATGCTGCCCACGCTGCCGCTAAGCGGCTTTGCGCCGTCCTCAGAAAGCAGGGGCAAGGCCGGATGCTTTCTTCACCCGTGCATTTTGGGCACCCGCCTGCGGCTGCACAGAGCTCCTCTTTCCCTCCTGGGAAGTCTAAGCTACACTGCACTGTTTCTAAAGTACAAACACGCTTCCTCACTCACACCAGCTAAGGGGAAGACGGGAGGGGGAGGCAGGGGAGGGGGAGACAGTCCCAGAAGAGGGAGCAAGTTCTGTGCAGCCAGCCTACTCTAGGGAGCCATTGCTAATGCTGAGCGGGAGAGGAAAGCATCAGACCTGCCCGCGCACTGAGAGGAGGCCACAGGGGCCTCGACGCGCTGAAGCGCTTCAGGACTGGCACCGGGGACACGGGCTGTGACACACCCCGAGTACAGGGGGTCACGCTGGCCAGGGGTCAGCCGCAGGCAGAAAGCTGCCGGGGCTGGGGAAAAGCCCTGCCCTGCTTACAGGGTAGCTGGGCTGGGGGCCGGGAGAGCTCCGTTTCCCCCCTGCGGTGCGGAGACAGGGGCTCTCACCCTCCTTTACAGGGTCGCTCCTCTCTCCGGGCAGCCAAAGGAGCACAAGGGCAAAAGGCCCAACCACAGCAAAGACCAGCCCTGCACACAGGGAGGTCGCCCAGCGCAAAGACAGCCGCGGCACCCTGAAGGTGCCCTGGCCTGGAAAAGCCCTTTGCCCAGAGGGCCCCTCGTGTCCCTCTTCAGCTCCAAGCTTGCTCTTGCCTCGCCGTTCCACTCTTGAGCTCGAAGACCCTGCCGCTCCGGCCTCGTCGTCCCACGGCTTCTGCCAACGCACGACGAAACACTCAGGCCTGAGAAGCTCCAGACCCTGTGCCTGCAGGGAACCGCCACCCAACAGCCCCACAGGGACATCCCCAACCAGCCACCCACAGATCCTTTTGGCTGCCCAAAAGCCTCACACATCAGCTCCAAGCTGCTGCTCTTACCTTGCGGCTCCACTCCTGGGCTCGAAGACATCGATGCTGAAGCTCGCTCTTGCCTCGCCGTTCCACTCTTGAGCCCGAAGAGGCCGCTCCTGCGGCTCGCTCTTGCCTCGCCGTCCCACGGCTTCTGCAAACGTCGACGAGGACACAATGAGGCCTGAGGAGCTCCCGCTGCCAAAGGGAACCGCCACCCAACAGCCCCACAGCCAGATCCTCGTGCCACCACCCACGCAGCCCCGCAGCTGCCCAAAAACCTCCAACTTCAGCTTGACTCACCGTCGCGACGTCCGGCGCAGTCCCACGCCGTGCTGGGAGCCGGGCCCTCTGGGCAAATGAAGCTGGGCTCGCAAGGCAGCGGCCAAGAGGCTGCACCCCTGCTTACAGGGGGCTCAAGCCGCTGCCCGGACTAAAAAGTGCCCGGGACTCCAGAGCACTGGCCACCGCTTACAGGGCGGCTCTGGTCCCCAAGGCCTCTGGAGGCTCCTTCTCTCCAGTTCCGGGGCGCTCCCCGCTAACGGGGCGGGCGCCCCACACAGGCTGCCAGCTGAAGGGAGCACAAAGGCTCCCAGACCCGCAGCCTGCTTACAGGCCGGTCCACACCCAGGGAGCCACAGAGCTCGGCCTTCCCCCAAGGCAACAGGAACCTGACTCTAGAGTCAGGCAGTCGAGCTCACGGCCTAAAGCCGAGGGGCCACCAGCCCAGCCCCGAGGACAGGGAGGGCACACGCCCGGCCCCATGACTCCTGGCCCCACGCCTCTGAAAGACCGGGGCCAGGGACACCCGCCTGATTACAGGGGGTCCCTCCAACCGCCCGCCGAGGCCAGGGGACGCACAGAACCCCACTTACGGGGCCGCCCCCTGCTGCCCGGCACCCCCCAGCAAAAGCATACGGAGCACAGGCTCCGGCCTGCGCCCCACTCAGGGACAGGCTGGAGCCCGGCCGCAGCGCAGCACGGCAACACAGCCGTCTGCAGAGCCCCGGGAGCCTCCTCTCCGAGGCCGCCAGCCACGTGGCGCCAGCCCGAAGCAGGGCCAAAGGCGGGAGCGTGCCCTGCGGCACGGCACGTCTGCAAGCCGCCCCCTGGCAAGGGCCCGGGAGCGCTCGTTCCTGTTGCCTGGCTAAAGGAGCCTCCCCAGCCCTGCTTACAGGGACCTGGGTGGGGCTGCTCCTGGGGACAAAGGGTGCCGCCAAAGTCCTGACACGTGCCCCGAGTACAGGGCCCGCACGCTGGCAGCTCACCAGCACCACCGGCAGCATAGGTGCACGCCCTGGCCCTGGCTACAGGCGGGTCATGCTGCCCACGCTGCCGCTAAGCGGCTTTGCGCCGTCCTCAGAAAGCAGGGGCAAGGCCGGATGCTTTCTCCACCCGTGCATTTTGGGCACCCGCCTGCGGCTGCACAGAGCTCCTCTTTCCCTCCTGGGAAGTCTAAGCTACACTGCACTGTTTCTAAAGTACAAACACGCTTCCTCACTCACACCAGCTAAGGGGAAGACAGGGGAGGGGGAGGCAGGGGAGGGGGAGACAGTCCCAGAAGAGGGAGCAAGTTCTGTGCAGCCAGCCTACTCTAGGGAGCCATTGCTAATGCTGAGCGGGAGAGGAAAGCATCAGACTTGCCCGCGCACTGAGAGGAGGCCACAGGGGCCTCGACGCGCTGAAGCGCTTCAGGACTGGCACCGGGGACACGGGCTGTGACACACCCCGAGTACAGGGGGTCACGCTGGCCAGGGGTCAGCCGCAGGCAGAAAGCTGCCGGGGCTGGGGAAAAGCCCTGCCCTGCTTACAGGGTAGCTGGGCTGGGGGCCGGGAGAGCTCCGTTTCCCCCCTGCGGTGCGGAGACAGGGGCTCTCACCCTCCTTTACAGGGTCGCCCCTCTCTCCGGGCAGCCAAAGGAGCACAAGGGCAAAAGGCCCAACCACAGCAAAGACCAGCCCTGCACACAGGGAGGTCGCCCAGCGCAAAGACAGCCGCGGCACCCTGAAGGTGCCCTGGCCTGGAAAAGCCCTTTGCCCAGAGGGCCCCTCGTGTCCCTCTTCAGCTCCAAGCTTGCTCTTGCCTCGCCGTTCCACTCTTGAGCTCGAAGACCCTGCCGCTCCGGCCTCGTCGTCCCACGGCTTCTGCCAACGCACGACGAAACACTCAGGCCTGAGAAGCTCCAGACCCTGTGCCTGCAGGGAACCGCCACCCAACAGCCCCACAGGGACATCCCCAACCAGCCACCCACAGATCCTTTTGGCTGCCCAAAAGCCTCACACATCAGCTCCAAGCTGCTGCTCTTACCTTGCGGCTCCACTCCTGGGCTCGAAGACACCGATGCTGAAGCTCGCTCTTGCCTCGCCGTTCCACTCTTGAGCCCAAAGAGGCCGCTCCTGCGGCTCGCTCTTGCCTCGCCGTCCCACGGCTTCTGCAAACGTCGACGAGGACACAATGAGGCCTGAGGAGCTCCCGCTGCCAAAGGGAACCGCCACCCAACAGCCCCACAGCCAGATCCTCGTGCCACCACCCACGCAGCCCCGCAGCTGCCCAAAAACCTCCAACTTCAGCTTGACTCACCGTCGCGACGTCCGGCGCAGTCCCACGCCGTGCTGGGAGCCGGGCCCTCTGGGCAAATGAAGCTGGGCTCGCAAGGCAGCGGCCAAGAGGCTGCACCCCTGCTTACAGGGGGCTCAAGCCGCTGCCCGGACTAAAAAGTGCCCGGGACTCCAGAGCACTGGCCACCGCTTACAGGGCGGCTCTGGTCCCCAAGGCCTCTGGAGGCTCCTTCTCTCCAGTTCCGGGGCGCTCCCCGCTAACGGGGCGGGCGCCCCACACAGGCTGCCAGCTGAAGGGAGCACAAAGGCTCCCAGACCCGCAGCCTGCTTACAGGCCGGTCCACACCCAGGGAGCCACAGAGCTCGGCCTTCCCCCAAGGCAACAGGAACCTGACTCTAGAGTCAGGCAGTCGAGCTCACGGCCTAAAGCCGAGGGGCCACCAGCCCAGCCCCGAGGACAGGGAGGGCACACGCCCGGCCCCATGACTCCTGGCCCCACGCCTCTGAAAGACCGGGGCCAGGGACACCCGCCTGATTACAGGGGGTCCCTCCAACCGCCCGCCGAGGCCAGGGGACGCACAGAACCCCACTTACGGGGCCGCCCCCTGCTGCCCGGCACCCCCCAGCAAAAGCATACGGAGCACAGGCTCCGGCCTGCGCCCCACTCAGGGACAGGCTGGAGCCCGGCCGCAGCGCAGCACGGCAACACAGCCGTCTGCAGAGCCCCGGGAGCCTCCTCTCCGAGGCCGCCAGCCACGTGGCGCCAGCCCGAAGCAGGGCCAAAGGCGGGAGCGTGCCCTGCGGCACGGCACGTCTGCAAGCCGCCCCCTGGCAAGGGCCCGGGAGCGCTCGTTCCTGTTGCCTGGCTAAAGGAGCCTCCCCAGCCCTGCTTACAGGGACCTGGGTGGGGCTGCTCCTGGGGACAAAGGGTGCCGCCAAAGTCCTGACACGTGCCCCGAGTACAGGGCCCGCACGCTGGCAGCTCACCAGCACCACCGGCAGCATAGGTGCACGCCCTGGCCCTGGCTACAGGCGGGTCATGCTGCCCACGCTGCCGCTAAGCGGCTTTGCGCCGTCCTCAGAAAGCAGGGGCAAGGCCGGATGCTTTCTCCACCCGTGCATTTTGGGCACCCGCCTGCGGCTGCACAGAGCTCCTCTTTCCCTCCTGGGAAGTCTAAGCTACACTGCACTGTTTCTAAAGTACAAACACGCTTCCTCACTCACACCAGCTAAGGGGAAGACAGGGGAGGGGGAGGCAGGGGAGGGGGAGACAGTCCCAGAAGAGGGAGCAAGTTCTGTGCAGCCAGCCTACTCTAGGGAGCCATTGCTAATGCTGAGCGGGAGAGGAAAGCATCAGACCTGCCCGCGCACTGAGAGGAGGCCACAGGGGCCTCGACGCGCTGAAGCGCTTCAGGACTGGCACCGGGGCCACGGGCTGTGACACACCCCGAGTACAGGGGGTCACGCTGGCCAGGGGTCAGCCGCAGGCAGAAAGCTGCCGGGGCTGGGGAAAAGCCCTGCCCTGCTTACAGGGTAGCTGGGCTGGGGGCCGGGAGAGCTCCGTTTCCCCCCTGCGGTGCGGAGACAGGGGCTCTCACCCTCCTTTACAGGGTCGCCCCTCTCTCCGGGCAGCCAAAGGAGCACAAGGGCAAAAGGCCCAACCACAGCAAAGACCAGCCCTGCACACAGGGAGGTCGCCCAGCGCAAAGACAGCCGCGGCACCCTGAAGGTGCCCTGGCCTGGAAAAGCCCTTTGCCCAGAGGGCCCCTCGTGTCCCTCTTCAGCTCCAAGCTTGCTCTTGCCTCGCCGTTCCACTCTTGAGCTCGAAGACCCTGCCGCTCCGGCCTTGTCGTCCCACGGCTTCTGCCAACGCACGACGAAACACTCAGGCCTGAGAAGCTCCAGACCCTGTGCCTGCAGGGAACCGCCACCCAACAGCCCCACAGGGACATCCCCAACCAGCCACCCACAGATCCTTTTGGCTGCCCAAAAGCCTCACACATCAGCTCCAAGCTGCTGCTCTTACCTTGCGGCTCCACTCCTGGGCTCGAAGACACCGATGCTGAAGCTCGCTCTTGCCTCGCCGTTCCACTCTTGAGCCCGAAGAGGCCGCTCCTGCGGCTCGCTCTTGCCTCGCCGTCCCACGGCTTCTGCAAACGTCGACGAGGACACAATGAGGCCTGAGGAGCTCCCGCTGCCAAAGGGAACCGCCACCCAACAGCCCCACAGCCAGATCCTCGTGCCACCACCCACGCAGCCCCGCAGCTGCCCAAAAACCTCCAACTTCAGCTTGACTCACCGTCGCGACGTCCGGCGCAGTCCCACGCCGTGCTGGGAGCCGGGCCCTCTGGGCAAATGAAGCTGGGCTCGCAAGGCAGCGGCCAAGAGGCTGCACCCCTGCTTACAGGGGGCTCAAGCCGCTGCCCGGACTAAAAAGTGCCCGGGACTCCAGAGCACTGGCCACCGCTTACAGGGCGGCTCTGGTCCCCAAGGCCTCTGGAGGCTCCTTCTCTCCAGTTCCGGGGCGCTCCCCGCTAACGGGGCGGGCGCCCCACACAGGCTGCCAGCTGAAGGGAGCACAAAGGCTCCCAGACCCGCAGCCTGCTTACAGGCCGGTCCACACCCAGGGAGCCACAGAGCTCGGCCTTCCCCCAAGGCAACAGGAACCTGACTCTAGAGTCAGGCAGTCGAGCTCACGGCCTAAAGCCGAGGGGCCACCAGCCCAGCCCCGAGGACAGGGAGGGCACACGCCCGGCCCCATGACTCCTGGCCCCACGCCTCTGAAAGACCGGGGCCAGGGACACCCGCCTGATTACAGGGGGTCCCTCCAACCGCCCGCCGAGGCCAGGGGACGCACAGAACCCCACTTACGGGGCCGCCCCCTGCTGCCCGGCACCCCCCAGCAAAAGCATACGGAGCACAGGCTCCGGCCTGCGCCCCACTCAGGGACAGGCTGGAGCCCGGCCGCAGCGCAGCACGGCAACACAGCCGTCTGCAGAGCCCCGGGAGCCTCCTCTCCGAGGCCGCCAGCCACGTGGCGCCAGCCCGAAGCAGGGCCAAAGGCGGGAGCGTGCCCTGCGGCACGGCACGTCTGCAAGCCGCCCCCTGGCAAGGGCCCGGGAGCGCTCGTTCCTGTTGCCTGGCTAAAGGAGCCTCCCCAGCCCTGCTTACAGGGACCTGGGTGGGGCTGCTCCTGGGGACAAAGGGTGCCGCCAAAGTCCTGACACGTGCCCCGAGTACAGGGCCCGCACGCTGGCAGCTCACCAGCACCACCGGCAGCATAGGTGCACGCCCTGGCCCTGGCTACAGGCGGGTCATGCTGCCCACGCTGCCGCTAAGCGGCTTTGCGCCGTCCTCAGAAAGCAGGGGCAAGGCCGGATGCTTTCTCCACCCGTGCATTTTGGGCACCCGCCTGCGGCTGCACAGAGCTCCTCTTTCCCTCCTGGGAAGTCTAAGCTACACTGCACTGTTTCTAAAGTACAAACACGCTTCCTCACTCACACCAGCTAAGGGGAAGACAGGGGAGGGGGAGGCAGGGGAGGGGGAGACAGTCCCAGAAGAGGGAGCAAGTTCTGTGCAGCCAGCCTACTCTAGGGAGCCATTGCTAATGCTGAGCGGGAGAGGAAAGCATCAGACCTGCCCGCGCACTGAGAGGAGGCCACAGGGGCCTCGACGCGCTGAAGCGCTTCAGGACTGGCACCGGGGACACGGGCTGTGACACACCCCGAGTACAGGGGGTCACGCTGGCCAGGGGTCAGCCGCAGGCAGAAAGCTGCCGGGGCTGGGGAAAAGCCCTGCCCTGCTTACAGGGTAGCTGGGCTGGGGGCCGGGAGAGCTCCGTTTCCCCCCTGCGGTGCGGAGACAGGGGCTCTCACCCTCCTTTACAGGGTCGCCCCTCTCTCCGGACAGCCAAAGGAGCACAAGGGCAAAAGGCCCAACCACAGCAAAGACCAGCCCTGCACACAGGGAGGTCGCCCAGCGCAAAGACAGCCGCGGCACCCTGAAGGTGCCCTGGCCTGGAAAAGCCCTTTGCCCAGAGGGCCCCTCGTGTCCCTCTTCAGCTCCAAGCTTGCTCTTGCCTCGCCGTTCCACTCTTGAGCTCGAAGACCCTGCCGCTCCGGCCTCGTCGTCCCACGGCTTCTGCCAACGCACGACGAAACACTCAGGCCTGAGAAGCTCCAGACCCTGTGCCTGCAGGGAACCGCCACCCAACAGCCCCACAGGGACATCCCCAACCAGCCACCCACAGATCCTTTTGGCTGCCCAAAAGCCTCACACATCAGCTCCAAGCTGCTGCTCTTACCTTGCGGCTCCACTCCTGGGCTCGAAGACACCGATGCTGAAGCTCGCTCTTGCCTCGCCGTTCCACTCTTGAGCCCAAAGAGGCCGCTCCTGCGGCTCGCTCTTGCCTCGCCGTCCCACGGCTTCTGCAAACGTCGACGAGGACACAATGAGGCCTGAGGAGCTCCCGCTGCCAAAGGGAACCGCCACCCAACAGCCCCACAGCCAGATCCTCGTGCCACCACCCACGCAGCCCCGCAGCTGCCCAAAAACCTCCAACTTCAGCTTGACTCACCGTCGCGACGTCCGGCGCAGTCCCACGCCGTGCTGGGAGCCGGGCCCTCTGGGCAAATGAAGCTGGGCTCGCAAGGCAGCGGCCAAGAGGCTGCACCCCTGCTTACAGGGGGCTCAAGCCGCTGCCCGGACTAAAAAGTGCCCGGGACTCCAGAGCACTGGCCACCGCTTACAGGGCGGCTCTGGTCCCCAAGGCCTCTGGAGGCTCCTTCTCTCCAGTTCCGGGGCGCTCCCCGCTAACGGGGCGGGCGCCCCACACAGGCTGCCAGCTGAAGGGAGCACAAAGGCTCCCAGACCCGCAGCCTGCTTACAGGCCGGTCCACACCCAGGGAGCCACAGAGCTCGGCCTTCCCCCAAGGCAACAGGAACCTGACTCTAGAGTCAGGCAGTCGAGCTCACGGCCTAAAGCCGAGGGGCACCAGCCCAGCCCCGAGGACAGGGAGGGCACACGCCCGGCCCCATGACTCCTGGCCCCACGCCTCTGAAAGACCGGGGCCAGGGACACCCGCCTGATTACAGGGGGTCCCTCCAACCGCCCGCCGAGGCCAGGGGACGCACAGAACCCCACTTACGGGGCCGCCCCCTGCTGCCCGGCACCCCCCAGCAAAAGCATACGGAGCACAGGCTCCGGCCTGCGCCCCACTCAGGGACAGGCTGGAGCCCGGCCGCAGCGCAGCACGGCAACACAGCCGTCTGCAGAGCCCCGGGAGCCTCCTCTCCGAGGCCGCCAGCCACGTGGCGCCAGCCCGAAGCAGGGCCAAAGGCGGGAGCGTGCCCTGCGGCACGGCACGTCTGCAAGCCGCCCCCTGGCAAGGGCCCGGGAGCGCTCGTTCCTGTTGCCTGGCTAAAGGAGCCTCCCCAGCCCTGCTTACAGGGACCTGGGTGGGGCTGCTCCTGGGGACAAAGGGTGCCGCCAAAGTCCTGACACGTGCCCCGAGTACAGGGCCCGCACGCTGGCAGCTCACCAGCACCACCGGCAGCATAGGTGCACGCCCTGGCCCTGGCTACAGGCGGGTCATGCTGCCCACGCTGCCGCTAAGCGGCTTTGCGCCGTCCTCAGAAAGCAGGGGCAAGGCCGGATGCTTTCTCCACCCGTGCATTTTGGGCACCCGCCTGCGGCTGCACAGAGCTCCTCTTTCCCTCCTGGGAAGTCTAAGCTACACTGCACTGTTTCTAAAGTACAAACACGCTTCCTCACTCACACCAGCTAAGGGGAAGACAGGGGAGGGGGAGGCAGGGGAGGGGGAGACAGTCCCAGAAGAGGGAGCAAGTTCTGTGCAGCCAGCCTACTCTAGGGAGCCATTGCTAATGCTGAGCGGGAGAGGAAAGCATCAGACCTGCCCGCGCACTGAGAGGAGGCCACAGGGGCCTCGACGCGCTGAAGCGCTTCAGGACTGGCACCGGGGACACGGGCTGTGACACACCCCGAGTACAGGGGGTCACGCTGGCCAGGGGTCAGCCGCAGGCAGAAAGCTGCCGGGGCTGGGGAAAAGCCCTGCCCTGCTTACAGGGTAGCTGGGCTGGGGGCCGGGAGAGCTCCGTTTCCCCCCTGCGGTGCGGAGACAGGGGCTCTCACCCTCCTTTACAGGGTCGCCCCTCTCTCCGGGCAGCCAAAGGAGCACAAGGGCAAAAGGCCCAACCACAGCAAAGACCAGCCCTGCACACAGGGAGGTCGCCCAGCGCAAAGACAGCCGCGGCACCCTGAAGGTGCCCTGGCCTGGAAAAGCCCTTTGCCCAGAGGGCCCCTCGTGTCCCTCTTCAGCTCCAAGCTTGCTCTTGCCTCGCCGTTCCACTCTTGAGCTCGAAGACCCTGCCGCTCCGGCCTCGTCGTCCCACGGCTTCTGCCAACGCACGACGAAACACTCAGGCCTGAGAAGCTCCAGACCCTGTGCCTGCAGGGAACCGCCACCCAACAGCCCCACAGGGACATCCCCAACCAGCCACCCACAGATCCTTTTGGCTGCCCAAAAGCCTCACACATCAGCTCCAAGCTGCTGCTCTTACCTTGCGGCTCCACTCCTGGGCTCGAAGACACCGATGCTGAAGCTCGCTCTTGCCTCGCCGTTCCACTCTTGAGCCCGAAGAGGCCGCTCCTGCGGCTCGCTCTTGCCTCGCCGTCCCACGGCTTCTGCAAACGTCGACGAGGACACAATGAGGCCTGAGGAGCTCCCGCTGCCAAAGGGAACCGCCACCCAACAGCCCCACAGCCAGATCCTCGTGCCACCACCCACGCAGCCCCGCAGCTGCCCAAAAACCTCCAACTTCAGCTTGACTCACCGTCGCGACGTCCGGCGCAGTCCCACGCCGTGCTGGGAGCCGGGCCCTCTGGGCAAATGAAGCTGGGCTCGCAAGGCAGCGGCCAAGAGGCTGCACCCCTGCTTACAGGGGGCTCAAGCCGCTGCCCGGACTAAAAAGTGCCCGGGACTCCAGAGCACTGGCCACCGCTTACAGGGCGGCTCTGGTCCCCAAGGCCTCTGGAGGCTCCTTCTCTCCAGTTCCGGGGCGCTCCCCGCTAACGGGGCGGGCGCCCCACACAGGCTGCCAGCTGAAGGGAGCACAAAGGCTCCCAGACCCGCAGCCTGCTTACAGGCCGGTCCACACCCAGGGAGCCACAGAGCTCGGCCTTCCCCCAAGGCAACAGGAACCTGACTCTAGAGTCAGGCAGTCGAGCTCACGGCCTAAAGCCGAGGGGCCACCAGCCCAGCCCCGAGGACAGGGAGGGCACACGCCCGGCCCCATGACTCCTGGCCCCACGCCTCTGAAAGACCGGGGCCAGGGACACCCGCCTGATTACAGGGGGTCCCTCCAACCGCCCGCCGAGGCCAGGGGACGCACAGAACCCCACTTACGGGGCCGCCCCCTGCTGCCCGGCACCCCCCAGCAAAAGCATACGGAGCACAGGCTCCGGCCTGCGCCCCACTCAGGGACAGGCTGGAGCCCGGCCGCAGCGCAGCACGGCAACACAGCCGTCTGCAGAGCCCCGGGAGCCTCCTCTCCGAGGCCGCCAGCCACGTGGCGCCAGCCCGAAGCAGGGCCAAAGGCGGGAGCGTGCCCTGCGGCACGGCACGTCTGCAAGCCGCCCCCTGGCAAGGGCCCGGGAGCGCTCGTTCCTGTTGCCTGGCTAAAGGAGCCTCCCCAGCCCTGCTTACAGGGACCTGGGTGGGGCTGCTCCTGGGGACAAAGGGTGCCGCCAAAGTCCTGACACGTGCCCCGAGTACAGGGCCCGCACGCTGGCAGCTCACCAGCACCACCGGCAGCATAGGTGCACGCCCTGGCCCTGGCTACAGGCGGGTCATGCTGCCCACGCTGCCGCTAAGCGGCTTTGCGCCGTCCTCAGAAAGCAGGGGCAAGGCCGGATGCTTTCTCCACCCGTGCATTTTGGGCACCCGCCTGCGGCTGCACAGAGCTCCTCTTTCCCTCCTGGGAAGTCTAAGCTACACTGCACTGTTTCTAAAGTACAAACACGCTTCCTCACTCACACCAGCTAAGGGGAAGACAGGGGAGGGGGAGGCAGGGGAGGGGGAGACAGTCCCAGAAGAGGGAGCAAGTTCTGTGCAGCCAGCCTACTCTAGGGAGCCATTGCTAATGCTGAGCGGGAGAGGAAAGCATCAGACCTGCCCGCGCACTGAGAGGAGGCCACAGGGGCCTCGACGCGCTGAAGCGCTTCAGGACTGGCACCGGGGACACGGGCTGTGACACACCCCGAGTACAGGGGGTCACGCTGGCCAGGGGTCAGCCGCAGGCAGAAAGCTGCCGGGGCTGGGGAAAAGCCCTGCCCTGCTTACAGGGTAGCTGGGCTGGGGGCCGGGAGAGCTCCGTTTCCCCCCTGCGGTGCGGAGACAGGGGCTCTCACCCTCCTTTACAGGGTCGCCCCTCTCTCCGGACAGCCAAAGGAGCACAAGGGCAAAAGGCCCAACCACAGCAAAGACCAGCCCTGCACACAGGGAGGTTGCCCAGCGCAAAGACAGCCGCGGCACCCTGAAGGTGCCCTGGCCTGGAAAAGCCCTTTGCCCAGAGGGCCCCTCGTGTCCCTCTTCAGCTCCAAGCTTGCTCTTGCCTCGCCGTTCCACTCTTGAGCTCGAAGACCCTGCCGCTCCGGCCTCGTCGTCCCACGGCTTCTGCCAACGCACGACGAAACACTCAGGCCTGAGAAGCTCCAGACCCTGTGCCTGCAGGGAACCGCCACCCAACAGCCCCACAGGGACATCCCCAACCAGCCACCCACAGATCCTTTTGGCTGCCCAAAAGCCTCACACATCAGCTCCAAGCTGCTGCTCTTACCTTGCGGCTCCACTCCTGGGCTCGAAGACACCGATGCTGAAGCTCGCTCTTGCCTCGCCGTTCCACTCTTGAGCCCGAAGAGGCCGCTCCTGCGGCTCGCTCTTGCCTCGCCGTCCCACGGCTTCTGCAAACGTCGACGAGGACACAATGAGGCCTGAGGAGCTCCCGCTGCCAAAGGGAACCGCCACCCAACAGCCCCACAGCCAGATCCTCGTGCCACCACCCACGCAGCCCCGCAGCTGCCCAAAAACCTCCAACTTCAGCTTGACTCACCGTCGCGACGTCCGGCGCAGTCCCACGCCGTGCTGGGAGCCGGGCCCTCTGGGCAAATGAAGCTGGGCTCGCAAGGCAGCGGCCAAGAGGCTGCACCCCTGCTTACAGGGGGCTCAAGCCGCTGCCCGGACTAAAAAGTGCCCGGGACTCCAGAGCACTGGCCACCGCTTACAGGGCGGCTCTGGTCCCCAAGGCCTCTGGAGGCTCCTTCTCTCCAGTTCCGGGGCGCTCCCCGCTAACGGGGCGGGCGCCCCACACAGGCTGCCAGCTGAAGGGAGCACAAAGGCTCCCAGACCCGCAGCCTGCTTACAGGCCGGTCCACACCCAGGGAGCCACAGAGCTCGGCCTTCCCCCAAGGCAACAGGAACCTGACTCTAGAGTCAGGCAGTCGAGCTCACGGCCTAAAGCCGAGGGGCCACCAGCCCAGCCCCGAGGACAGGGAGGGCACACGCCCGGCCCCATGACTCCTGGCCCCACGCCTCTGAAAGACCGGGGCCAGGGACACCCGCCTGATTACAGGGGGTCCCTCCAACCGCCCGCCGAGGCCAGGGGACGCACAGAACCCCACTTACGGGGCCGCCCCCTGCTGCCCGGCACCCCCCAGCAAAAGCATACGGAGCACAGGCTCCGGCCTGCGCCCCACTCAGGGACAGGCTGGAGCCCGGCCGCAGCGCAGCACGGCAACACAGCCGTCTGCAGAGCCCCGGGAGCCTCCTCTCCGAGGCCGCCAGCCACGTGGCGCCAGCCCGAAGCAGGGCCAAAGGCGGGAGCGTGCCCTGCGGCACGGCACGTCTGCAAGCCGCCCCCTGGCAAGGGCCCGGGAGCGCTCGTTCCTGTTGCCTGGCTAAAGGAGCCTCCCCAGCCCTGCTTACAGGGACCTGGGTGGGGCTGCTCCTGGGGACAAAGGGTGCCGCCAAAGTCCTGACACGTGCCCCGAGTACAGGGCCCGCACGCTGGCAGCTCACCAGCACCACCGGCAGCATAGGTGCACGCCCTGGCCCTGGCTACAGGCGGGTCATGCTGCCCACGCTGCCGCTAAGCGGCTTTGCGCCGTCCTCAGAAAGCAGGGGCAAGGCCGGATGCTTTCTCCACCCGTGCATTTTGGGCACCCGCCTGCGGCTGCACAGAGCTCCTCTTTCCCTCCTGGGAAGTCTAAGCTACACTGCACTGTTTCTAAAGTACAAACACGCTTCCTCACTCACACCAGCTAAGGGGAAGACAGGGGAGGGGGAGGCAGGGGAGGGGGAGACAGTCCCAGAAGAGGGAGCAAGTTCTGTGCAGCCAGCCTACTCTAGGGAGCCATTGCTAATGCTGAGCGGGAGAGGAAAGCATCAGACCTGCCCGCGCACTGAGAGGAGGCCACAGGGGCCTCGACGCGCTGAAGCGCTTCAGGACTGGCACCGGGGACACGGGCTGTGACACACCCCGAGTACAGGGGGTCACGCTGGCCAGGGGTCAGCCGCAGGCAGAAAGCTGCCGGGGCTGGGGAAAAGCCCTGCCCTGCTTACAGGGTAGCTGGGCTGGGGGCCGGGAGAGCTCCGTTTCCCCCCTGCGGTGCGGAGACAGGGGCTCTCACCCTCCTTTACAGGGTCGCCCCTCTCTCCGGGCAGCCAAAGGAGCACAAGGGCAAAAGGCCCAACCACAGCAAAGACCAGCCCTGCACACAGGGAGGTCGCCCAGCGCAAAGACAGCCGCGGCACCCTGAAGGTGCCCTGGCCTGGAAAAGCCCTTTGCCCAGAGGGCCCCTCGTGTCCCTCTTCAGCTCCAAGCTTGCTCTTGCCTCGCCGTTCCACTCTTGAGCTCGAAGACCCTGCCGCTCCGGCCTCGTCGTCCCACGGCTTCTGCCAACGCACGACGAAACACTCAGGCCTGAGAAGCTCCAGACCCTGTGCCTGCAGGGAACCGCCACCCAACAGCCCCACAGGGACATCCCCAACCAGCCACCCACAGATCCTTTTGGCTGCCCAAAAGCCTCACACATCAGCTCCAAGCTGCTGCTCTTACCTTGCGGCTCCACTCCTGGGCTCGAAGACACCGATGCTGAAGCTCGCTCTTGCCTCGCCGTTCCACTCTTGAGCCCGAAGAGGCCGCTCCTGCGGCTCGCTCTTGCCTCGCCGTCCCACGGCTTCTGCAAACGTCGACGAGGACACAATGAGGCCTGAGGAGCTCCCGCTGCCAAAGGGAACCGCCACCCAACAGCCCCACAGCCAGATCCTCGTGCCACCACCCACGCAGCCCCGCAGCTGCCCAAAAACCTCCAACTTCAGCTTGACTCACCGTCGCGACGTCCGGCGCAGTCCCACGCCGTGCTGGGAGCCGGGCCCTCTGGGCAAATGAAGCTGGGCTCGCAAGGCAGCGGCCAAGAGGCTGCACCCCTGCTTACAGGGGGCTCAAGCCGCTGCCCGGACTAAAAAGTGCCCGGGACTCCAGAGCACTGGCCACCGCTTACAGGGCGGCTCTGGTCCCCAAGGCCTCTGGAGGCTCCTTCTCTCCAGTTCCGGGGCGCTCCCCGCTAACGGGGCGGGTGCCCCACACAGGCTGCCAGCTGAAGGGAGCACAAAGGCTCCCAGACCCGCAGCCTGCTTACAGGCCGGTCCACACCCAGGGAGCCACAGAGCTCGGCCTTCCCCCAAGGCAACAGGAACCTGACTCTAGAGTCAGGCAGTCGAGCTCACGGCCTAAAGCCGAGGGGCCACCAGCCCAGCCCCGAGGACAGGGAGGGCACACGCCCGGCCCCATGACTCCTGGCCCCACGCCTCTGAAAGACCGGGGCCAGGGACACCCGCCTGATTACAGGGGGTCCCTCCAACCGCCCGCCGAGGCCAGGGGACGCACAGAACCCCACTTACGGGGCCGCCCCCTGCTGCCCGGCACCCCCCAGCAAAAGCATACGGAGCACAGGCTCCGGCCTGCGCCCCACTCAGGGACAGGCTGGAGCCCGGCCGCAGCGCAGCACGGCAACACAGCCGTCTGCAGAGCCCCGGGAGCCTCCTCTCCGAGGCCGCCAGCCACGTGGCGCCAGCCCGAAGCAGGGCCAAAGGCGGGAGCGTGCCCTGCGGCACGGCACGTCTGCAAGCCGCCCCCTGGCAAGGGCCCGGGAGCGCTCGTTCCTGTTGCCTGGCTAAAGGAGCCTCCCCAGCCCTGCTTACAGGGACCTGGGTGGGGCTGCTCCTGGGGACAAAGGGTGCCGCCAAAGTCCTGACACGTGCCCCGAGTACAGGGCCCGCACGCTGGCAGCTCACCAGCACCACCGGCAGCATAGGTGCACGCCCTGGCCCTGGCTACAGGCGGGTCATGCTGCCCACGCTGCCGCTAAGCGGCTTTGCGCCGTCCTCAGAAAGCAGGGGCAAGGCCGGATGCTTTCTCCACCCGTGCATTTTGGGCACCCGCCTGCGGCTGCACAGAGCTCCTCTTTCCCTCCTGGGAAGTCTAAGCTACACTGCACTGTTTCTAAAGTACAAACACGCTTCCTCACTCACACCAGCTAAGGGGAAGACAGGGGAGGGGGAGGCAGGGGAGGGGGAGACAGTCCCAGAAGAGGGAGCAAGTTCTGTGCAGCCAGCCTACTCTAGGGAGCCATTGCTAATGCTGAGCGGGAGAGGAAAGCATCAGACCTGCCCGCGCACTGAGAGGAGGCCACAGGGGCCTCGACGCGCTGAAGCGCTTCAGGACTGGCACCGGGGACACGGGCTGTGACACACCCCGAGTACAGGGGGTCACGCTGGCCAGGGGTCAGCCGCAGGCAGAAAGCTGCCGGGGCTGGGGAAAAGCCCTGCCCTGCTTACAGGGTAGCTGGGCTGGGGGCCGGGAGAGCTCCGTTTCCCCCCTGCGGTGCGGAGACAGGGGCTCTCACCCTCCTTTACAGGGTCGCCCCTCTCTCCAGGCAGCCAAAGGAGCACAAGGGCAAAAGGCCCAACCACAGCAAAGACCAGCCCTGCACACAGGGAGGTCGCCCAGCGCAAAGACAGCCGCGGCACCCTGAAGGTGCCCTGGCCTGGAAAAGCCCTTTGCCCAGAGGGCCCCTCGTGTCCCTCTTCAGCTCCAAGCTTGCTCTTGCCTCGCCGTTCCACTCTTGAGCTCGAAGACCCTGCCGCTCCGGCCTCGTCGTCCCACGGCTTCTGCCAACGCACGACGAAACACTCAGGCCTGAGAAGCTCCAGACCCTGTGCCTGCAGGGAACCGCCACCCAACAGCCCCACAGGGACATCCCCAACCAGCCACCCACAGATCCTTTTGGCTGCCCAAAAGCCTCACACATCAGCTCCAAGCTGCTGCTCTTACCTTGCGGCTCCACTCCTGGGCTCGAAGACACCGATGCTGAAGCTCGCTCTTGCCTCGCCGTTCCACTCTTGAGCCCGAAGAGGCCGCTCCTGCGGCTCGCTCTTGCCTCGCCGTCCCACGGCTTCTGCAAACGTCGACGAGGACACAGTGAGGCCTGAGGAGCTCCCGCTGCCAAAGGGAACCGCCACCCAACAGCCCCACAGCCAGATCCTCGTGCCACCACCCACGCAGCCCCGCAGCTGCCCAAAAACCTCCAACTTCAGCTTGACTCACCGTCGCGACGTCCGGCGCAGTCCCACGCCGTGCTGGGAGCCGGGCCCTCTGGGCAAATGAAGCTGGGCTCGCAAGGCAGCGGCCAAGAGGCTGCACCCCTGCTTACAGGGGGCTCAAGCCGCTGCCCGGACTAAAAAGTGCCCGGGACTCCAGAGCACTGGCCACTGCTTACAGGGCGGCTCTGGTCCCCAAGGCCTCTGGAGGCTCCTTCTCTCCAGTTCCGGGGCGCTCCCCGCTAACGGGGCGGGCGCCCCACACAGGCTGCCAGCTGAAGGGAGCACAAAGGCTCCCAGACCCGCAGCCTGCTTACAGGCCGGTCCACACCCAGGGAGCCACAGAGCTCGGCCTTCCCCCAAGGCAACAGGAACCTGACTCTAGAGTCAGGCAGTCGGGCTCACGGCCTAAAGCCGAGGGGCCACCAGCCCAGCCCCGAGGACAGGGAGGGCACACGCCCGGCCCCATGACTCCTGGCCCCACGCCTCTGAAAGACCGGGGCCAGGGACACCCGCCTGATTACAGGGGGTCCCTCCAACCGCCCGCCGAGGCCAGGGGACGCACAGAACCCCACTTACGGGGCCGCCCCCTGCTGCCCGGCACCCCCCAGCAAAAGCATACGGAGCACAGGCTCCGGCCTGCGCCCCACTCAGGGACAGGCTGGAGCCCGGCCGCAGCGCAGCACGGCAACACAGCCGTCTGCAGAGCCCCGGGAGCCTCCTCTCCGAGGCCGCCAGCCACGTGGCGCCAGCCCGAAGCAGGGCCAAAGGCGGGAGCGTGCCCTGCGGCACGGCACGTCTGCAAGCCGCCCCCTGGCAAGGGCCCGGGAGCGCTCGTTCCTGTTGCCTGGCTAAAGGAGCCTCCCCAGCCCTGCTTACAGGGACCTGGGTGGGGCTGCTCCTGGGGACAAAGGGTGCCGCCAAAGTCCTGACACGTGCCCCGAGTACAGGGCCCGCACGCTGGCAGCTCACCAGCACCACCGGCAGCATAGGTGCACGCCCTGGCCCTGGCTACAGGCGGGTCATGCTGCCCACGCTGCCGCTAAGCGGCTTTGCGCCGTCCTCAGAAAGCAGGGGCAAGGCCGGATGCTTTCTCCACCCGTGGATTTTGGGCACCCGCCTGCGGCTGCACAGAGCTCCTCTTTCCCTCCTGGGAAGTCTAAGCTACACTGCACTGTTTCTAAAGTACAAACACGCTTCCTCACTCACACCAGCTAAGGGGAAGACAGGGGAGGGGGAGGCAGGGGAGGGGGAGACAGTCCCAGAAGAGGGAGCAAGTTCTGTGCAGCCAGCCTACTCTAGGGAGCCATTGCTAATGCTGAGCGGGAGAGGAAAGCATCAGACCTGCCCGCGCACTGAGAGGAGGCCACAGGGGCCTCGACGCGCTGAAGCGCTTCAGGACTGGCACCGGGGACACGGGCTGTGACACACCCCGAGTACAGGGGGTCACGCTGGCCAGGGGTCAGCCGCAGGCAGAAAGCTGCCGGGGCTGGGGAAAAGCCCTGCCCTGCTTACAGGGTAGCTGGGCTGGGGGCCGGGAGAGCTCCGTTTCCCCCCTGCGGTGCGGAGACAGGGGCTCTCACCCTCCTTTACAGGGTCGCCCCTCTCTCCGGGCAGCCAAAGGAGCACAAGGGCAAAAGGCCCAACCACAGCAAAGACCAGCCCTGCACACAGGGAGGTCGCCCAGCGCAAAGACAGCCGCGGCACCCTGAAGGTGCCCTGGCCTGGAAAAGCCCTTTGCCCAGAGGGCCCCTCGTGTCCCTCTTCAGCTCCAAGCTTGCTCTTGCCTCGCCGTTCCACTCTTGAGCTCGAAGACCCTGCCGCTCCGGCCTCGTCGTCCCACGGCTTCTGCCAACGCACGACGAAACACTCAGGCCTGAGAAGCTCCAGACCCTGTGCCTGCAGGGAACCGCCACCCAACAGCCCCACAGGGACATCCCCAACCAGCCACCCACAGATCCTTTTGGCTGCCCAAAAGCCTCACACATCAGCTCCAAGCTGCTGCTCTTACCTTGCGGCTCCACTCCTGGGCTCGAAGACACCGATGCTGAAGCTCGCTCTTGCCTCGCCGTCCCACGGCTTCTGCAAACGTCGACGAGGACACAATGAGGCCTGAGGAGCTCCCGCTGCCAAAGGGAACCGCCACCCAACAGCCCCACAGCCAGATCCTCGTGCCACCACCCACGCAGCCCCGCAGCTGCCCAAAAACCTCCAACTTCAGCTTGACTCACCGTCGCGACGTCCGGCGCAGTCCCACGCCGTGCTGGGAGCCGGGCCCTCTGGGCAAATGAAGCTGGGCTCGCAAGGCAGCGGCCAAGAGGCTGCACCCCTGCTTACAGGGGGCTCAAGCCGCTGCCCGGACTAAAAAGTGCCCGGGACTCCAGAGCACTGGCCACCGCTTACAGGGCGGCTCTGGTCCCCAAGGCCTCTGGAGGCTCCTTCTCTCCAGTTCCGGGGCGCTCCCCGCTAACGGGGCGGGCGCCCCACACAGGCTGCCAGCTGAAGGGAGCACAAAGGCTCCCAGACCCGCAGCCTGCTTACAGGCCGGTCCACACCCAGGGAGCCACAGAGCTCGGCCTTCCCCCAAGGCAACAGGAACCTGACTCTAGAGTCAGGCAGTCGAGCTCACGGCCTAAAGCCGAGGGGCCACCAGCCCAGCCCCGAGGACAGGGAGGGCACACGCCCGGCCCCATGACTCCTGGCCCCACGCCTCTGAAAGACCGGGGCCAGGGACACCCGCCTGATTACAGGGGGTCCCTCCAACCGCCCGCCGAGGCCAGGGGACGCACAGAACCCCACTTACGGGGCCGCCCCCTGCTGCCCGGCACCCCCCAGCAAAAGCATACGGAGCACAGGCTCCGGCCTGCGCCCCACTCAGGGACAGGCTGGAGCCCGGCCGCAGCGCAGCACGGCAACACAGCCGTCTGCAGAGCCCCGGGAGCCTCCTCTCCGAGGCCGCCAGCCACGTGGCGCCAGCCCGAAGCAGGGCCAAAGGCGGGAGCGTGCCCTGCGGCACGGCACGTCTGCAAGCCGCCCCCTGGCAAGGGCCCGGGAGCGCTCGTTCCTGTTGCCTGGCTAAAGGAGCCTCCCCAGCCCTGCTTACAGGGACCTGGGTGGGGCTGCTCCTGGGGACAAAGGGTGCCGCCAAAGTCCTGACACGTGCCCCGAGTACAGGGCCCGCACGCTGGCAGCTCACCAGCACCACCGGCAGCATAGGTGCACGCCCTGGCCCTGGCTACAGGCGGGTCATGCTGCCCACGCTGCCGCTAAGCGGCTTTGCGCCGTCCTCAGAAAGCAGGGGCAAGGCCGGATGCTTTCTCCACCCGTGCATTTTGGGCACCCGCCTGCGGCTGCACAGAGCTCCTCTTTCCCTCCTGGGAAGTCTAAGCTACACTGCACTGTTTCTAAAGTACAAACACGCTTCCTCACTCACACCAGCTAAGGGGAAGACAGGGGAGGGGGAGGCAGGGGAGGGGGAGACAGTCCCAGAAGAGGGAGCAAGTTCTGTGCAGCCAGCCTACTCTAGGGAGCCATTGCTAATGCTGAGCGGGAGAGGAAAGCATCAGACCTGCCCGCGCACTGAGAGGAGGCCACAGGGGCCTCGACGCGCTGAAGCGCTTCAGGACTGGCACCGGGGACACGGGCTGTGACACACCCCGAGTACAGGGGGTCACGCTGGCCAGGGGTCAGCCGCAGGCAGAAAGCTGCCGGGGCTGGGGAAAAGCCCTGCCCTGCTTACAGGGTAGCTGGGCTGGGGGCCGGGAGAGCTCCGTTTCCCCCCTGCGGTGCGGAGACAGGGGCTCTCACCCTCCTTTACAGGGTCGCCCCTCTCTCCGGGCAGCCAAAGGAGCACAAGGGCAAAAGGCCCAACCACAGCAAAGACCAGCCCTGCACACAGGGAGGTCGCCCAGCGCAAAGACAGCCGCGGCACCCTGAAGGTGCCCTGGCCTGGAAAAGCCCTTTGCCCAGAGGGCCCCTCGTGTCCCTCTTCAGCTCCAAGCTTGCTCTTGCCTCGCCGTTCCACTCTTGAGCTCGAAGACCCTGCCGCTCCGGCCTCGTCGTCCCACGGCTTCTGCCAACGCACGACGAAACACTCAGGCCTGAGAAGCTCCAGACCCTGTGCCTGCAGGGAACCGCCACCCAACAGCCCCACAGGGACATCCCCAACCAGCCACCCACAGATCCTTTTGGCTGCCCAAAAGCCTCACACATCAGCTCCAAGCTGCTGCTCTTACCTTGCGGCTCCACTCCTGGGCTCGAAGACACCGATGCTGAAGCTCGCTCTTGCCTCGCCGTTCCACTCTTGAGCCCGAAGAGGCCGCTCCTGCGGCTCGCTCTTGCCTCGCCGTCCCACGGCTTCTGCAAACGTCGACGAGGACACAATGAGGCCTGAGGAGCTCCCGCTGCCAAAGGGAACCGCCACCCAACAGCCCCACAGCCAGATCCTCGTGCCACCACCCACGCAGCCCCGCAGCTGCCCAAAAACCTCCAACTTCAGCTTGACTCACCGTCGCGACGTCCGGCGCAGTCCCACGCCGTGCTGGGAGCCGGGCCCTCTGGGCAAATGAAGCTGGGCTCGCAAGGCAGCGGCCAAGAGGCTGCACCCCTGCTTACAGGGGGCTCAAGCCGCTGCCCGGACTAAAAAGTGCCCGGGACTCCAGAGCACTGGCCACCGCTTACAGGGCGGCTCTGGTCCCCAAGGCCTCTGGAGGCTCCTTCTCTCCAGTTCCGGGGCGCTCCCCGCTAACGGGGCGGGCGCCCCACACAGGCTGCCAGCTGAAGGGAGCACAAAGGCTCCCAGACCCGCAGCCTGCTTACAGGCCGGTCCACACCCAGGGAGCCACAGAGCTCGGCCTTCCCCCAAGGCAACAGGAACCTGACTCTAGAGTCAGGCAGTCGAGCTCACGGCCTAAAGCCGAGGGGCCACCAGCCCAGCCCCGAGGACAGGGAGGGCACACGCCCGGCCCCATGACTCCTGGCCCCACGCCTCTGAAAGACCGGGGCCAGGGACACCCGCCTGATTACAGGGGGTCCCTCCAACCGCCCGCCGAGGCCAGGGGACGCACAGAACCCCACTTACGGGGCCGCCCCCTGCTGCCCGGCACCCCCCAGCAAAAGCATACGGAGCACAGGCTCCGGCCTGCGCCCCACTCAGGGACAGGCTGGAGCCCGGCCGCAGCGCAGCACGGCAACACAGCCGTCTGCAGAGCCCCGGGAGCCTCCTCTCCGAGGCCGCCAGCCACGTGGCGCCAGCCCGAAGCAGGGCCAAAGGCGGGAGCGTGCCCTGCGGCACGGCACGTCTGCAAGCCGCCCCCTGGCAAGGGCCCGGGAGCGCTCGTTCCTGTTGCCTGGCTAAAGGAGCCTCCCCAGCCCTGCTTACAGGGACCTGGGTGGGGCTGCTCCTGGGGACAAAGGGTGCCGCCAAAGTCCTGACACGTGCCCCGAGTACAGGGCCCGCACGCTGGCAGCTCACCAGCACCACCGGCAGCATAGGTGCACGCCCTGGCCCTGGCTACAGGCGGGTCATGCTGCCCACGCTGCCGCTAAGCGGCTTTGCGCCGTCCTCAGAAAGCAGGGGCAAGGCCGGATGCTTTCTCCACCCGTGCATTTTGGGCACCCGCCTGCGGCTGCACAGAGCTCCTCTTTCCCTCCTGGGAAGTCTAAGCTACACTGCACTGTTTCTAAAGTACAAACACGCTTCCTCACTCACACCAGCTAAGGGGAAGACAGGGGAGGGGGAGGCAGGGGAGGGGGAGACAGTCCCAGAAGAGGGAGCAAGTTCTGTGCAGCCAGCCTACTCTAGGGAGCCATTGCTAATGCTGAGCGGGAGAGGAAAGCATCAGACCTGCCCGCGCACTGAGAGGAGGCCACAGGGGCCTCGACGCGCTGAAGCGCTTCAGGACTGGCACCGGGGACACGGGCTGTGACACACCCCGAGTACAGGGGGTCACGCTGGCCAGGGGTCAGCCGCAGGCAGAAAGCTGCCGGGGCTGGGGAAAAGCCCTGCCCTGCTTACAGGGTAGCTGGGCTGGGGGCCGGGAGAGCTCCGTTTCCCCCCTGCGGTGCGGAGACAGGGGCTCTCACCCTCCTTTACAGGGTCGCCCCTCTCTCCGGGCAGCCAAAGGAGCACAAGGGCAAAAGGCCCAACCACAGCAAAGACCAGCCCTGCACACAGGGAGGTCGCCCAGCGCAAAGACAGCCGCGGCACCCTGAAGGTGCCCTGGCCTGGAAAAGCCCTTTGCCCAGAGGGCCCCTCGTGTCCCTCTTCAGCTCCAAGCTTGCTCTTGCCTCGCCGTTCCACTCTTGAGCTCGAAGACCCTGCCGCTCCGGCCTCGTCGTCCCACGGCTTCTGCCAACGCACGACGAAACACTCAGGCCTGAGAAGCTCCAGACCCTGTGCCTGCAGGGAACCGCCACCCAACAGCCCCACAGGGACATCCCCAACCAGCCACCCACAGATCCTTTTGGCTGCCCAAAAGCCTCACACATCAGCTCCAAGCTGCTGCTCTTACCTTGCGGCTCCACTCCTGGGCTCGAAGACACCGATGCTGAAGCTCGCTCTTGCCTCGCCGTTCCACTCTTGAGCCCGAAGAGGCCGCTCCTGCGGCTCGCTCTTGCCTCGCCGTCCCACGGCTTCTGCAAACGTCGACGAGGACACAATGAGGCCTGAGGAGCTCCCGCTGCCAAAGGGAACCGCCACCCAACAGCCCCACAGCCAGATCCTCGTGCCACCACCCACGCAGCCCCGCAGCTGCCCAAAAACCTCCAACTTCAGCTTGACTCACCGTCGCGACGTCCGGCGCAGTCCCACGCCGTGCTGGGAGCCGGGCCCTCTGGGCAAATGAAGCTGGGCTCGCAAGGCAGCGGCCAAGAGGCTGCACCCCTGCTTACAGGGGGCTCAAGCCGCTGCCCGGACTAAAAAGTGCCCGGGACTCCAGAGCACTGGCCACCGCTTACAGGGCGGCTCTGGTCCCCAAGGCCTCTGGAGGCTCCTTCTCTCCAGTTCCGGGGCGCTCCCCGCTAACGGGGCGGGCGCCCCACACAGGCTGCCAGCTGAAGGGAGCACAAAGGCTCCCAGACCCGCAGCCTGCTTACAGGCCGGTCCACACCCAGGGAGCCACAGAGCTCGGCCTTCCCCCAAGGCAACAGGAACCTGACTCTAGAGTCAGGCAGTCGAGCTCACGGCCTAAAGCCGAGGGGCCACCAGCCCAGCCCCGAGGACAGGGAGGGCACACGCCCGGCCCCATGACTCCTGGCCCCACGCCTCTGAAAGACCGGGGCCAGGGACACCCGCCTGATTACAGGGGGTCCCTCCAACCGCCCGCCGAGGCCAGGGGACGCACAGAACCCCACTTACGGGGCCGCCCCCTGCTGCCCGGCACCCCCCAGCAAAAGCATACGGAGCACAGGCTCCGGCCTGCGCCCCACTCAGGGACAGGCTGGAGCCCGGCCGCAGCGCAGCACGGCAACACAGCCGTCTGCAGAGCCCCGGGAGCCTCCTCTCCGAGGCCGCCAGCCACGTGGCGCCAGCCCGAAGCAGGGCCAAAGGCGGGAGCGTGCCCTGCGGCACGGCACGTCTGCAAGCCGCCCCCTGGCAAGGGCCCGGGAGCGCTCGTTCCTGTTGCCTGGCTAAAGGAGCCTCCCCAGCCCTGCTTACAGGGACCTGGGTGGGGCTGCTCCTGGGGACAAAGGGTGCCGCCAAAGTCCTGACACGTGCCCCGAGTACAGGGCCCGCACGCTGGCAGCTCACCAGCACCACCGGCAGCATAGGTGCACGCCCTGGCCCTGGCTACAGGCGGGTCATGCTGCCCACGCTGCCGCTAAGCGGCTTTGCGCCGTCCTCAGAAAGCAGGGGCAAGGCCGGATGCTTTCTCCACCCGTGCATTTTGGGCACCCGCCTGCGGCTGCACAGAGCTCCTCTTTCCCTCCTGGGAAGTCTAAGCTACACTGCACTGTTTCTAAAGTACAAACACACTTCCTCACTCACACCAGCTAAGGGGAAGACAGGGGAGGGGGAGGCAGGGGAGGGGGAGACAGTCCCAGAAGAGGGAGCAAGTTCTGTGCAGCCAGCCTACTCTAGGGAGCCATTGCTAATGCTGAGCGGGAGAGGAAAGCATCAGACCTGCCCGCGCACTGAGAGGAGGCCACAGGGGCCTCGACGCGCTGAAGCGCTTCAGGACTGGCACCGGGGACACGGGCTGTGACACACCCCGAGTACAGGGGGTCACGCTGGCCAGGGGTCAGCCGCAGGCAGAAAGCTGCCGGGGCTGGGGAAAAGCCCTGCCCTGCTTACAGGGTAGCTGGGCTGGGGGCCGGGAGAGCTCCGTTTCCCCCCTGCGGTGCGGAGACAGGGGCTCTCACCCTCCTTTACAGGGTCGCCCCTCTCTCCGGGCAGCCAAAGGAGCACAAGGGCAAAAGGCCCAACCACAGCAAAGACCAGCCCTGCACACAGGGAGGTCGCCCAGCGCAAAGACAGCCGCGGCACCCTGAAGGTGCCCTGGCCTGGAAAAGCCCTTTGCCCAGAGGGCCCCTCGTGTCCCTCTTCAGCTCCAAGCTTGCTCTTGCCTCGCCGTTCCACTCTTGAGCTCGAAGACCCTGCCGCTCCGGCCTCGTCGTCCCACGGCTTCTGCCAACGCACGACGAAACACTCAGGCCTGAGAAGCTCCAGACCCTGTGCCTGCAGGGAACCGCCACCCAACAGCCCCACAGGGACATCCCCAACCAGCCACCCACAGATCCTTTTGGCTGCCCAAAAGCCTCACACATCAGCTCCAAGCTGCTGCTCTTACCTTGCGGCTCCACTCCTGGGCTCGAAGACACCGATGCTGAAGCTCGCTCTTGCCTCGCCGTTCCACTCTTGAGCCCGAAGAGGCCGCTCCTGCGGCTCGCTCTTGCCTCGCCGTCCCACGGCTTCTGCAAACGTCGACGAGGACACAATGAGGCCTGAGGAGCTCCCGCTGCCAAAGGGAACCGCCACCCAACAGCCCCACAGCCAGATCCTCGTGCCACCACCCACGCAGCCCCGCAGCTGCCCAAAAACCTCCAACTTCAGCTTGACTCACCGTCGCGACGTCCGGCGCAGTCCCACGCCGTGCTGGGAGCCGGGCCCTCTGGGCAAATGAAGCTGGGCTCGCAAGGCAGCGGCCAAGAGGCTGCACCCCTGCTTACAGGGGGCTCAAGCCGCTGCCCGGACTAAAAAGTGCCCGGGACTCCAGAGCACTGGCCACCGCTTACAGGGCGGCTCTGGTCCCCAAGGCCTCTGGAGGCTCCTTCTCTCCAGTTCCGGGGCGCTCCCCGCTAACGGGGCGGGCGCCCCACACAGGCTGCCAGCTGAAGGGAGCACAAAGGCTCCCAGACCCGCAGCCTGCTTACAGGCCGGTCCACACCCAGGGAGCCACAGAGCTCGGCCTTCCCCCAAGGCAACAGGAACCTGACTCTAGAGTCAGGCAGTCGAGCTCACGGCCTAAAGCCGAGGGGCCACCAGCCCAGCCCCGAGGACAGGGAGGGCACACGCCCGGCCCCATGACTCCTGGCCCCACGCCTCTGAAAGACCGGGGCCAGGGACACCCGCCTGATTACAGGGGGTCCCTCCAACCGCCCGCCGAGGCCAGGGGACGCACAGAACCCCACTTACGGGGCCGCCCCCTGCTGCCCGGCACCCCCCAGCAAAAGCATACGGAGCACAGGCTCCGGCCTGCGCCCCACTCAGGGACAGGCTGGAGCCCGGCCGCAGCGCAGCACGGCAACACAGCCGTCTGCAGAGCCCCGGGAGCCTCCTCTCCGAGGCCGCCAGCCACGTGGCGCCAGCCCGAAGCAGGGCCAAAGGCGGGAGCGTGCCCTGCGGCACGGCACGTCTGCAAGCCGCCCCCTGGCAAGGGCCCGGGAGCGCTCGTTCCTGTTGCCTGGCTAAAGGAGCCTCCCCAGCCCTGCTTACAGGGACCTGGGTGGGGCTGCTCCTGGGGACAAAGGGTGCCGCCAAAGTCCTGACACGTGCCCCGAGTACAGGGCCCGCACGCTGGCAGCTCACCAGCACCACCGGCAGCATAGGTGCACGCCCTGGCCCTGGCTACAGGCGGGTCATGCTGCCCACGCTGCCGCTAAGCGGCTTTGCGCCGTCCTCAGAAAGCAGGGGCAAGGCCGGATGCTTTCTCCACCCGTGCATTTTGGGCACCCGCCTGCGGCTGCACAGAGCTCCTCTTTCCCTCCTGGGAAGTCTAAGCTACACTGCACTGTTTCTAAAGTACAAACACGCTTCCTCACTCACACCAGCTAAGGGGAAGACAGGGGAGGGGGAGGCAGGGGAGGGGGAGACAGTCCCAGAAGAGGGAGCAAGTTCTGTGCAGCCAGCCTACTCTAGGGAGCCATTGCTAATGCTGAGCGGGAGAGGAAAGCATCAGACCTGCCCGCGCACTGAGAGGAGGCCACAGGGGCCTCGACGCGCTGAAGCGCTTCAGGACTGGCACCGGGGACACGGGCTGTGACACACCCCGAGTACAGGGGGTCACGCTGGCCAGGGGTCAGCCGCAGGCAGAAAGCTGCCGGGGCTGGGGAAAAGCCCTGCCCTGCTTACAGGGTAGCTGGGCTGGGGGCCGGGAGAGCTCCGTTTCCCCCCTGCGGTGCGGAGACAGGGGCTCTCACCCTCCTTTACAGGGTCGCCCCTCTCTCCGGGCAGCCAAAGGAGCACAAGGGCAAAAGGCCCAACCACAGCAAAGACCAGCCCTGCACACAGGGAGGTCGCCCAGCGCAAAGACAGCCGCGGCACCCTGAAGGTGCCCTGGCCTGGAAAAGCCCTTTGCCCAGAGGGCCCCTCGTGTCCCTCTTCAGCTCCAAGCTTGCTCTTGCCTCGCCGTTCCACTCTTGAGCTCGAAGACCCTGCCGCTCCGGCCTCGTCGTCCCACGGCTTCTGCCAACGCACGACGAAACACTCAGGCCTGAGAAGCTCCAGACCCTGTGCCTGCAGGGAACCGCCACCCAACAGCCCCACAGGGACATCCCCAACCAGCCACCCACAGATCCTTTTGGCTGCCCAAAAGCCTCACACATCAGCTCCAAGCTGCTGCTCTTACCTTGCGGCTCCACTCCTGGGCTCGAAGACACCGATGCTGAAGCTCGCTCTTGCCTCGCCGTTCCACTCTTGAGCCCGAAGAGGCCGCTCCTGCGGCTCGCTCTTGCCTCGCCGTCCCACGGCTTCTGCAAACGTCGACGAGGACACAATGAGGCCTGAGGAGCTCCCGCTGCCAAAGGGAACCGCCACCCAACAGCCCCACAGCCAGATCCTCGTGCCACCACCCACGCAGCCCCGCAGCTGCCCAAAAACCTCCAACTTCAGCTTGACTCACCGTCGCGACGTCCGGCGCAGTCCCACGCCGTGCTGGGAGCCGGGCCCTCTGGGCAAATGAAGCTGGGCTCGCAAGGCAGCGGCCAAGAGGCTGCACCCCTGCTTACAGGGGGCTCAAGCCGCTGCCCGGACTAAAAAGTGCCCGGGACTCCAGAGCACTGGCCACCGCTTACAGGGCGGCTCTGGTCCCCAAGGCCTCTGGAGGCTCCTTCTCTCCAGTTCCGGGGCGCTCCCCGCTAACGGGGCGGGCGCCCCACACAGGCTGCCAGCTGAAGGGAGCACAAAGGCTCCCAGACCCGCAGCCTGCTTACAGGCCGGTCCACACCCAGGGAGCCACAGAGCTCGGCCTTCCCCCAAGGCAACAGGAACCTGACTCTAGAGTCAGGCAGTCGAGCTCACGGCCTAAAGCCGAGGGGCCACCAGCCCAGCCCCGAGGACAGGGAGGGCACACGCCCGGCCCCATGACTCCTGGCCCCACGCCTCTGAAAGACCGGGGCCAGGGACACCCGCCTGATTACAGGGGGTCCCTCCAACCGCCCGCCGAGGCCAGGGGACGCACAGAACCCCACTTACGGGGCCGCCCCCTGCTGCCCGGCACCCCCCAGCAAAAGCATACGGAGCACAGGCTCCGGCCTGCGCCCCACTCAGGGACAGGCTGGAGCCCGGCCGCAGCGCAGCACGGCAACACAGCCGTCTGCAGAGCCCCGGGAGCCTCCTCTCCGAGGCCGCCAGCCACGTGGCGCCAGCCCGAAGCAGGGCCAAAGGCGGGAGCGTGCCCTGCGGCACGGCACGTCTGCAAGCCGCCCCCTGGCAAGGGCCCGGGAGCGCTCGTTCCTGTTGCCTGGCTAAAGGAGCCTCCCCAGCCCTGCTTACAGGGACCTGGGTGGGGCTGCTCCTGGGGACAAAGGGTGCCGCCAAAGTCCTGACACGTGCCCCGAGTACAGGGCCCGCACGCTGGCAGCTCACCAGCACCACCGGCAGCATAGGTGCACGCCCTGGCCCTGGCTACAGGCGGGTCATGCTGCCCACGCTGCCGCTAAGCGGCTTTGCGCCGTCCTCAGAAAGCAGGGGCAAGGCCGGATGCTTTCTCCACCCGTGCATTTTGGGCACCCGCCTGCGGCTGCACAGAGCTCCTCTTTCCCTCCTGGGAAGTCTAAGCTACACTGCACTGTTTCTAAAGTACAAACACGCTTCCTCACTCACACCAGCTAAGGGGAAGACAGGGGAGGGGGAGGCAGGGGAGGGGGAGACAGTCCCAGAAGAGGGAGCAAGTTCTGTGCAGCCAGCCTACTCTAGGGAGCCATTGCTAATGCTGAGCGGGAGAGGAAAGCATCAGACCTGCCCGCGCACTGAGAGGAGGCCACAGGGGCCTCGACGCGCTGAAGCGCTTCAGGACTGGCACCGGGGACACGGGCTGTGACACACCCCGAGTACAGGGGGTCACGCTGGCCAGGGGTCAGCCGCAGGCAGAAAGCTGCCGGGGCTGGGGAAAAGCCCTGCCCTGCTTACAGGGTAGCTGGGCTGGGGGCCGGGAGAGCTCCGTTTCCCCCCTGCGGTGCGGAGACAGGGGCTCTCACCCTCCTTTACAGGGTCGCCCCTCTCTCCGGGCAGCCAAAGGAGCACAAGGGCAAAAGGCCCAACCACAGCAAAGACCAGCCCTGCACACAGGGAGGTCGCCCAGCGCAAAGACAGCCGCGGCACCCTGAAGGTGCCCTGGCCTGGAAAAGCCCTTTGCCCAGAGGGCCCCGCGTGTCCCTCTTCAGCTCCAAGCTTGCTCTTGCCTCGCCGTTCCACTCTTGAGCTCGAAGACCCTGCCGCTCCGGCCTCGTCGTCCCACGGCTTCTGCCAACGCACGACGAAACACTCAGGCCTGAGAAGCTCCAGACCCTGTGCCTGCAGGGAACCGCCACCCAACAGCCCCACAGGGACATCCCCAACCAGCCACCCACAGATCCTTTTGGCTGCCCAAAAGCCTCACACATCAGCTCCAAGCTGCTGCTCTTACCTTGCGGCTCCACTCCTGGGCTCGAAGACACCGATGCTGAAGCTCGCTCTTGCCTCGCCGTTCCACTCTTGAGCCCGAAGAGGCCGCTCCTGCGGCTCGCTCTTGCCTCGCCGTCCCACGGCTTCTGCAAACGTCGACGAGGACACAATGAGGCCTGAGGAGCTCCCGCTGCCAAAGGGAACCGCCACCCAACAGCCCCACAGCCAGATCCTCGTGCCACCACCCACGCAGCCCCGCAGCTGCCCAAAAACCTCCAACTTCAGCTTGACTCACCGTCGCGACGTCCGGCGCAGTCCCACGCCGTGCTGGGAGCCGGGCCCTCTGGGCAAATGAAGCTGGGCTCGCAAGGCAGCGGCCAAGAGGCTGCACCCCTGCTTACAGGGGGCTCAAGCCGCTGCCCGGACTAAAAAGTGCCCGGGACTCCAGAGCACTGGCCACCGCTTACAGGGCGGCTCTGGTCCCCAAGGCCTCTGGAGGCTCCTTCTCTCCAGTTCCGGGGCGCTCCCCGCTAACGGGGCGGGCGCCCCACACAGGCTGCCAGCTGAAGGGAGCACAAAGGCTCCCAGACCCGCAGCCTGCTTACAGGCCGGTCCACACCCAGGGAGCCACAGAGCTCGGCCTTCCCCCAAGGCAACAGGAACCTGACTCTAGAGTCAGGCAGTCGAGCTCACGGCCTAAAGCCGAGGGGCCACCAGCCCAGCCCCGAGGACAGGGAGGGCACACGCCCGGCCCCATGACTCCTGGCCCCACGCCTCTGAAAGACCGGGGCCAGGGACACCCGCCTGATTACAGGGGGTCCCTCCAACCGCCCGCCGAGGCCAGGGGACGCACAGAACCCCACTTACGGGGCCGCCCCCTGCTGCCCGGCACCCCCCAGCAAAAGCATACGGAGCACAGGCTCCGGCCTGCGCCCCACTCAGGGACAGGCTGGAGCCCGGCCGCAGCGCAGCACGGCAACACAGCCATCTGCAGAGCCCCGGGAGCCTCCTCTCCGAGGCCGCCAGCCACGTGGCGCCAGCCCGAAGCAGGGCCAAAGGCGGGAGCGTGCCCTGCGGCACGGCACGTCTGCAAGCCGCCCCCTGGCAAGGGCCCGGGAGCGCTCGTTCCTGTTGCCTGGCTAAAGGAGCCTCCCCAGCCCTGCTTACAGGGACCTGGGTGGGGCTGCTCCTGGGGACAAAGGGTGCCGCCAAAGTCCTGACACGTGCCCCGAGTACAGGGCCCGCACGCTGGCAGCTCACCAGCACCACCGGCAGCATAGGTGCACGCCCTGGCCCTGGCTACAGGCGGGTCATGCTGCCCACGCTGCCGCTAAGCGGCTTTGCGCCGTCCTCAGAAAGCAGGGGCAAGGCCGGATGCTTTCTCCACCCGTGCATTTTGGGCACCCGCCTGCGGCTGCACAGAGCTCCTCTTTCCCTCCTGGGAAGTCTAAGCTACACTGCACTGTTTCTAAAGTACAAACACGCTTCCTCACTCACACCAGCTAAGGGGAAGACAGGGGAGGGGGAGGCAGGGGAGGGGGAGACAGTCCCAGAAGAGGGAGCAAGTTCTGTGCAGCCAGCCTACTCTAGGGAGCCATTGCTAATGCTGAGCGGGAGAGGAAAGCATCAGACCTGCCCGCACACTGAGAGGAGGCCACAGGGGCCTCGACGCGCTGAAGCGCTTCAGGACTGGCACCGGGGACACGGGCTGTGACACACCCCGAGTACAGGGGGTCACGCTGGCCAGGGGTCAGCCGCAGGCAGAAAGCTGCCGGGGCTGGGGAAAAGCCCTGCCCTGCTTACAGGGTAGCTGGGCTGGGGGCCGGGAGAGCTCCGTTTCCCCCCTGCGGTGCGGAGACAGGGGCTCTCACCCTCCTTTACAGGGTCGCCCCTCTCTCCGGGCAGCCAAAGGAGCACAAGGGCAAAAGGCCCAACCACAGCAAAGACCAGCCCTGCACACAGGGAGGTCGCCCAGCGCAAAGACAGCCGCGGCACCCTGAAGGTGCCCTGGCCTGGAAAAGCCCTTTGCCCAGAGGGCCCCGCGTGTCCCTCTTCAGCTCCAAGCTTGCTCTTGCCTCGCCGTTCCACTCTTGAGCTCGAAGACCCTGCCGCTCCGGCCTCGTCGTCCCACGGCTTCTGCCAACGCACGACGAAACACTCAGGCCTGAGAAGCTCCAGACCCTGTGCCTGCAGGGAACCGCCACCCAACAGCCCCACAGGGACATCCCCAACCAGCCACCCACAGATCCTTTTGGCTGCCCAAAAGCCTCACACATCAGCTCCAAGCTGCTGCTCTTACCTTGCGGCTCCACTCCTGGGCTCGAAGACACCGATGCTGAAGCTCGCTCTTGCCTCGCCGTTCCACTCTTGAGCCCGAAGAGGCCGCTCCTGCGGCTCGCTCTTGCCTCGCCGTCCCACGGCTTCTGCAAACGTCGACGAGGACACAATGAGGCCTGAGGAGCTCCCGCTGCCAAAGGGAACCGCCACCCAACAGCCCCACAGCCAGATCCTCGTGCCACCACCCACGCAGCCCCGCAGCTGCCCAAAAACCTCCAACTTCAGCTTGACTCACCGTCGCGACGTCCGGCGCAGTCCCACGCCGTGCTGGGAGCCGGGCCCTCTGGGCAAATGAAGCTGGGCTCGCAAGGCAGCGGCCAAGAGGCTGCACCCCTGCTTACAGGGGGCTCAAGCCGCTGCCCGGACTAAAAAGTGCCCGGGACTCCAGAGCACTGGCCACCGCTTACAGGGCGGCTCTGGTCCCCAAGGCCTCTGGAGGCTCCTTCTCTCCAGTTCCGGGGCGCTCCCCGCTAACGGGGCGGGCGCCCCACACAGGCTGCCAGCTGAAGGGAGCACAAAGGCTCCCAGACCCGCAGCCTGCTTACAGGCCGGTCCACACCCAGGGAGCCACAGAGCTCGGCCTTCCCCCAAGGCAACAGGAACCTGACTCTAGAGTCAGGCAGTCGAGCTCACGGCCTAAAGCCGAGGGGCCACCAGCCCAGCCCCGAGGACAGGGAGGGCACACGCCCGGCCCCATGACTCCTGGCCCCACGCCTCTGAAAGACCGGGGCCAGGGACACCCGCCTGATTACAGGGGGTCCCTCCAACCGCCCGCCGAGGCCAGGGGACGCACAGAACCCCACTTACGGGGCCGCCCCCTGCTGCCCGGCACCCCCCAGCAAAAGCATACGGAGCACAGGCTCCGGCCTGCGCCCCACTCAGGGACAGGCTGGAGCCCGGCCGCAGCGCAGCACGGCAACACAGCCGTCTGCAGAGCCCCGGGAGCCTCCTCTCCGAGGCCGCCAGCCACGTGGCGCCAGCCCGAAGCAGGGCCAAAGGCGGGAGCGTGCCCTGCGGCACGGCACGTCTGCAAGCCGCCCCCTGGCAAGGGCCCGGGAGCGCTCGTTCCTGTTGCCTGGCTAAAGGAGCCTCCCCAGCCCTGCTTACAGGGACCTGGGTGGGGCTGCTCCTGGGGACAAAGGGTGCCGCCAAAGTCCTGACACGTGCCCCGAGTACAGGGCCCGCACGCTGGCAGCTCACCAGCACCACCGGCAGCATAGGTGCACGCCCTGGCCCTGGCTACAGGCGGGTCATGCTGCCCACGCTGCCGCTAAGCGGCTTTGCGCCGTCCTCAGAAAGCAGGGGCAAGGCCGGATGCTTTCTCCACCCGTGCATTTTGGGCACCCGCCTGCGGCTGCACAGAGCTCCTCTTTCCCTCCTGGGAAGTCTAAGCTACACTGCACTGTTTCTAAAGTACAAACACGCTTCCTCACTCACACCAGCTAAGGGGAAGACAGGGGAGGGGGAGGCAGGGGAGGGGGAGACAGTCCCAGAAGAGGGAGCAAGTTCTGTGCAGCCAGCCTACTCTAGGGAGCCATTGCTAATGCTGAGCGGGAGAGGAAAGCATCAGACCTGCCCGCGCACTGAGAGGAGGCCACAGGGGCCTCGACGCGCTGAAGCGCTTCAGGACTGGCACCGGGGACACGGGCTGTGACACACCCCGAGTACAGGGGGTCACGCTGGCCAGGGGTCAGCCGCAGGCAGAAAGCTGCCGGGGCTGGGGAAAAGCCCTGCCCTGCTTACAGGGTAGCTGGGCTGGGGGCCGGGAGAGCTCCGTTTCCCCCCTGCGGTGCGGAGACAGGGGCTCTCACCCTCCTTTACAGGGTCGCCCCTCTCTCCGGGCAGCCAAAGGAGCACAAGGGCAAAAGGCCCAACCACAGCAAAGACCAGCCCTGCACACAGGGAGGTCGCCCAGCGCAAAGACAGCCGCGGCACCCTGAAGGTGCCCTGGCCTGGAAAAGCCCTTTGCCCAGAGGGCCCCTCGTGTCCCTCTTCAGCTCCAAGCTTGCTCTTGCCTCGCCGTTCCACTCTTGAGCTCGAAGACCCTGCCGCTCCGGCCTCGTCGTCCCACGGCTTCTGCCAACGCACGACGAAACACTCAGGCCTGAGAAGCTCCAGACCCTGTGCCTGCAGGGAACCGCCACCCAACAGCCCCACAGGGACATCCCCAACCAGCCACCCACAGATCCTTTTGGCTGCCCAAAAGCCTCACACATCAGCTCCAAGCTGCTGCTCTTACCTTGCGGCTCCACTCCTGGGCTCGAAGACACCGATGCTGAAGCTCGCTCTTGCCTCGCCGTTCCACTCTTGAGCCCGAAGAGGCCGCTCCTGCGGCTCGCTCTTGCCTCGCCGTCCCACGGCTTCTGCAAACGTCGACGAGGACACAATGAGGCCTGAGGAGCTCCCGCTGCCAAAGGGAACCGCCACCCAACAGCCCCACAGCCAGATCCTCGTGCCACCACCCACGCAGCCCCGCAGCTGCCCAAAAACCTCCAACTTCAGCTTGACTCACCGTCGCGACGTCCGGCGCAGTCCCACGCCGTGCTGGGAGCCGGGCCCTCTGGGCAAATGAAGCTGGGCTCGCAAGGCAGCGGCCAAGAGGCTGCACCCCTGCTTACAGGGGGCTCAAGCCGCTGCCCGGACTAAAAAGTGCCCGGGACTCCAGAGCACTGGCCACCGCTTACAGGGCGGCTCTGGTCCCCAAGGCCTCTGGAGGCTCCTTCTCTCCAGTTCCGGGGCGCTCCCCGCTAACGGGGCGGGCGCCCCACACAGGCTGCCAGCTGAAGGGAGCACAAAGGCTCCCAGACCCGCAGCCTGCTTACAGGCCGGTCCACACCCAGGGAGCCACAGAGCTCGGCCTTCCCCCAAGGCAACAGGAACCTGACTCTAGAGTCAGGCAGTCGGGCTCACGGCCTAAAGCCGAGGGGCCACCAGCCCAGCCCCGAGGACAGGGAGGGCACACGCCCGGCCCCATGACTCCTGGCCCCACGCCTCTGAAAGACCGGGGCCAGGGACACCCGCCTGATTACAGGGGGTCCCTCCAACCGCCCGCCGAGGCCAGGGGACGCACAGAACCCCACTTACGGGGCCGCCCCCTGCTGCCCGGCACCCCCCAGCAAAAGCATACGGAGCACAGGCTCCGGCCTGCGCCCCACTCAGGGACAGGCTGGAGCCCGGCCGCAGCGCAGCACGGCAACACAGCCGTCTGCAGAGCCCCGGGAGCCTCCTCTCCGAGGCCGCCAGCCACGTGGCGCCAGCCCGAAGCAGGGCCAAAGGCGGGAGCGTGCCCTGCGGCACGGCACGTCTGCAAGCCGCCCCCTGGCAAGGGCCCGGGAGCGCTCGTTCCTGTTGCCTGGCTAAAGGAGCCTCCCCAGCCCTGCTTACAGGGACCTGGGTGGGGCTGCTCCTGGGGACAAAGGGTGCCGCCAAAGTCCTGACACGTGCCCCGAGTACAGGGCCCGCACGCTGGCAGCTCACCAGCACCACCGGCAGCATAGGTGCACGCCCTGGCCCTGGCTACAGGCGGGTCATGCTGCCCACGCTGCCGCTAAGCGGCTTTGCGCCGTCCTCAGAAAGCAGGGGCAAGGCCGGATGCTTTCTCCACCCGTGCATTTTGGGCACCCGCCTGCGGCTGCACAGAGCTCCTCTTTCCCTCCTGGGAAGTCTAAGCTACACTGCACTGTTTCTAAAGTACAAACACGCTTCCTCACTCACACCAGCTAAGGGGAAGACAGGGGAGGGGGAGGCAGGGGAGGGGGAGACAGTCCCAGAAGAGGGAGCAAGTTCTGTGCAGCCAGCCTACTCTAGGGAGCCATTGCTAATGCTGAGCGGGAGAGGAAAGCATCAGACCTGCCCGCGCACTGAGAGGAGGCCACAGGGGCCTCGACGCGCTGAAGCGCTTCAGGACTGGCACCGGGGACACGGGCTGTGACACACCCCGAGTACAGGGGGTCACGCTGGCCAGGGGTCAGCCGCAGGCAGAAAGCTGCCGGGGCTGGGGAAAAGCCCTGCCCTGCTTACAGGGTAGCTGGGCTGGGGGCCGGGAGAGCTCCGTTTCCCCCCTGCGGTGCGGAGACAGGGGCTCTCACCCTCCTTTACAGGGTCGCCCCTCTCTCCGGGCAGCCAAAGGAGCACAAGGGCAAAAGGCCCAACCACAGCAAAGACCAGCCCTGCACACAGGGAGGTCGCCCAGCGCAAAGACAGCCGCGGCACCCTGAAGGTGCCCTGGCCTGGAAAAGCCCTTTGCCCAGAGGGCCCCTCGTGTCCCTCTTCAGCTCCAAGCTTGCTCTTGCCTCGCCGTTCCACTCTTGAGCTCGAAGACCCTGCCGCTCCGGCCTCGTCGTCCCACGGCTTCTGCCAACGCACGACGAAACACTCAGGCCTGAGAAGCTCCAGACCCTGTGCCTGCAGGGAACCGCCACCCAACAGCCCCACAGGGACATCCCCAACCAGCCACCCACAGATCCTTTTGGCTGCCCAAAAGCCTCACACATCAGCTCCAAGCTGCTGCTCTTACCTTGCGGCTCCACTCCTGGGCTCGAAGACACCGATGCTGAAGCTCGCTCTTGCCTCGCCGTTCCACTCTTGAGCCCGAAGAGGCCGCTCCTGCGGCTCGCTCTTGCCTCGCCGTCCCACGGCTTCTGCAAACGTCGACGAGGACACAATGAGGCCTGAGGAGCTCCCGCTGCCAAAGGGAACCGCCACCCAACAGCCCCACAGCCAGATCCTCGTGCCACCACCCACGCAGCCCCGCAGCTGCCCAAAAACCTCCAACTTCAGCTTGACTCACCGTCGCGACGTCCAGCGCAGTCCCACGCCGTGCTGGGAGCCGGGCCCTCTGGGCAAATGAAGCTGGGCTCGCAAGGCAGCGGCCAAGAGGCTGCACCCCTGCTTACAGGGGGCTCAAGCCGCTGCCCGGACTAAAAAGTGCCCGGGACTCCAGAGCACTGGCCACCGCTTACAGGGCGGCTCTGGTCCCCAAGGCCTCTGGAGGCTCCTTCTCTCCAGTTCCGGGGCGCTCCCCGCTAACGGGGCGGGCGCCCCACACAGGCTGCCAGCTGAAGGGAGCACAAAGGCTCCCAGACCCGCAGCCTGCTTACAGGCCGGTCCACACCCAGGGAGCCACAGAGCTCGGCCTTCCCCCAAGGCAACAGGAACCTGACTCTAGAGTCAGGCAGTCGAGCTCACGGCCTAAAGCCGAGGGGCCACCAGCCCAGCCCCGAGGACAGGGAGGGCACACGCCCGGCCCCATGACTCCTGGCCCCACGCCTCTGAAAGACCGGGGCCAGGGACACCCGCCTGATTACAGGGGGTCCCTCCAACCGCCCGCCGAGGCCAGGGGACGCACAGAACCCCACTTACGGGGCCGCCCCCTGCTGCCCGGCACCCCCCAGCAAAAGCATACGGAGCACAGGCTCCGGCCTGCGCCCCACTCAGGGACAGGCTGGAGCCCGGCCGCAGCGCAGCACGGCAACACAGCCGTCTGCAGAGCCCCGGGAGCCTCCTCTCCGAGGCCGCCAGCCACGTGGCGCCAGCCCGAAGCAGGGCCAAAGGCGGGAGCGTGCCCTGCGGCACGGCACGTCTGCAAGCCGCCCCCTGGCAAGGGCCCGGGAGCGCTCGTTCCTGTTGCCTGGCTAAAGGAGCCTCCCCAGCCCTGCTTACAGGGACCTGGGTGGGGCTGCTCCTGGGGACAAAGGGTGCCGCCAAAGTCCTGACACGTGCCCCGAGTACAGGGCCCGCACGCTGGCAGCTCACCAGCACCACCGGCAGCATAGGTGCACGCCCTGGCCCTGGCTACAGGCGGGTCATGCTGCCCACGCTGCCGCTAAGCGGCTTTGCGCCGTCCTCAGAAAGCAGGGGCAAGGCCGGATGCTTTCTCCACCCGTGCATTTTGGGCACCCGCCTGCGGCTGCACAGAGCTCCTCTTTCCCTCCTGGGAAGTCTAAGCTACACTGCACTGTTTCTAAAGTACAAACACGCTTCCTCACTCACACCAGCTAAGGGGAAGACAGGGGAGGGGGAGGCAGGGGAGGGGGAGGCAGTCCCAGAAGAGGGAGCAAGTTCTGTGCAGCCAGCCTACTCTAGGGAGCCATTGCTAATGCTGAGCGGGAGAGGAAAGCATCAGACCTGCCCGCGCACTGAGAGGAGGCCACAGGGGCCTCGACGCGCTGAAGCGCTTCAGGACTGGCACCGGGGACACGGGCTGTGACACACCCCGAGTACAGGGGGTCACGCTGGCCAGGGGTCAGCCGCAGGCAGAAAGCTGCCGGGGCTGGGGAAAAGCCCTGCCCTGCTTACAGGGTAGCTGGGCTGGGGGCCGGGAGAGCTCCGTTTCCCCCCTGCGGTGCGGAGACAGGGGCTCTCACCCTCCTTTACAGGGTCGCCCCTCTCTCCGGGCAGCCAAAGGAGCACAAGGGCAAAAGGCCCAACCACAGCAAAGACCAGCCCTGCACACAGGGAGGTCGCCCAGCGCAAAGACAGCCGCGGCACCCTGAAGGTGCCCTGGCCTGGAAAAGCCCTTTGCCCAGAGGGCCCCTCGTGTCCCTCTTCAGCTCCAAGCTTGCTCTTGCCTCGCCGTTCCACTCTTGAGCTCGAAGACCCTGCCGCTCCGGCCTCGTCGTCCCACGGCTTCTGCCAACGCACGACGAAACACTCAGGCCTGAGAAGCTCCAGACCCTGTGCCTGCAGGGAACCGCCACCCAACAGCCCCACAGGGACATCCCCAACCAGCCACCCACAGATCCTTTTGGCTGCCCAAAAGCCTCACACATCAGCTCCAAGCTGCTGCTCTTACCTTGCGGCTCCACTCCTGGGCTCGAAGACACCGATGCTGAAGCTCGCTCTTGCCTCGCCGTTCCACTCTTGAGCCCGAAGAGGCCGCTCCTGCGGCTCGCTCTTGCCTCGCCGTCCCACGGCTTCTGCAAACGTCGACGAGGACACAATGAGGCCTGAGGAGCTCCCGCTGCCAAAGGGAACCGCCACCCAACAGCCCCACAGCCAGATCCTCGTGCCACCACCCACGCAGCCCCACAGCTGCCCAAAAACCTCCAACTTCAGCTTGACTCACCGTCGCGACGTCCGGCGCAGTCCCACGCCGTGCTGGGAGCCGGGCCCTCTGGGCAAATGAAGCTGGGCTCGCAAGGCAGCGGCCAAGAGGCTGCACCCCTGCTTACAGGGGGCTCAAGCCGCTGCCCGGACTAAAAAGTGCCCGGGACTCCAGAGCACTGGCCACCGCTTACAGGGCGGCTCTGGTCCCCAAGGCCTCTGGAGGCTCCTTCTCTCCAGTTCCGGGGCGCTCCCCGCTAACGGGGCGGGCGCCCCACACAGGCTGCCAGCTGAAGGGAGCACAAAGGCTCCCAGACCCGCAGCCTGCTTACAGGCCGGTCCACACCCAGGGAGCCACAGAGCTCGGCCTTCCCCCAAGGCAACAGGAACCTGACTCTAGAGTCAGGCAGTCGAGCTCACGGCCTAAAGCCGAGGGGCCACCAGCCCAGCCCCGAGGACAGGGAGGGCACACGCCCGGCCCCATGACTCCTGGCCCCACGCCTCTGAAAGACCGGGGCCAGGGACACCCGCCTGATTACAGGGGGTCCCTCCAACCGCCCGCCGAGGCCAGGGGACGCACAGAACCCCACTTACGGGGCCGCCCCCTGCTGCCCGGCACCCCCCAGCAAAAGCATACGGAGCACAGGCTCCGGCCTGCGCCCCACTCAGGGACAGGCTGGAGCCCGGCCGCAGCGCAGCACGGCAACACAGCCGTCTGCAGAGCCCCGGGAGCCTCCTCTCCGAGGCCGCCAGCCACGTGGCGCCAGCCCGAAGCAGGGCCAAAGGCGGGAGCGTGCCCTGCGGCACGGCACGTCTGCAAGCCGCCCCCTGGCAAGGGCCCGGGAGCGCTCGTTCCTGTTGCCTGGCTAAAGGAGCCTCCCCAGCCCTGCTTACAGGGACCTGGGTGGGGCTGCTCCTGGGGACAAAGGGTGCCGCCAAAGTCCTGACACGTGCCCCGAGTACAGGGCCCGCACGCTGGCAGCTCACCAGCACCACCGGCAGCATAGGTGCACGCCCTGGCCCTGGCTACAGGCGGGTCATGCTGCCCACGCTGCCGCTAAGCGGCTTTGCGCCGTCCTCAGAAAGCAGGGGCAAGGCCGGATGCTTTCTCCACCCGTGCATTTTGGGCACCCGCCTGCGGCTGCACAGAGCTCCTCTTTCCCTCCTGGGAAGTCTAAGCTACACTGCACTGTTTCTAAAGTACAAACACGCTTCCTCACTCACACCAGCTAAGGGGAAGACAGGGGAGGGGGAGGCAGGGGAGGGGGAGACAGTCCCAGAAGAGGGAGCAAGTTCTGTGCAGCCAGCCTACTCTAGGGAGCCATTGCTAATGCTGAGCGGGAGAGGAAAGCATCAGACCTGCCCGCGCACTGAGAGGAGGCCACAGGGGCCTCGACGCGCTGAAGCGCTTCAGGACTGGCACCGGGGACACGGGCTGTGACACACCCCGAGTACAGGGGGTCACGCTGGCCAGGGGTCAGCCGCAGGCAGAAAGCTGCCGGGGCTGGGGAAAAGCCCTGCCCTGCTTACAGGGTAGCTGGGCTGGGGGCCGGGAGAGCTCCGTTTCCCCCCTGCGGTGCGGAGACAGGGGCTCTCACCCTCCTTTACAGGGTCGCCCCTCTCTCCGGGCAGCCAAAGGAGCACAAGGGCAAAAGGCCCAACCACAGCAAAGACCAGCCCTGCACACAGGGAGGTCGCCCAGCGCAAAGACAGCCGCGGCACCCTGAAGGTGCCCTGGCCTGGAAAAGCCCTTTGCCCAGAGGGCCCCTCGTGTCCCTCTTCAGCTCCAAGCTTGCTCTTGCCTCGCCGTTCCACTCTTGAGCTCGAAGACCCTGCCGCTCCGGCCTCGTCGTCCCACGGCTTCTGCCAACGCACGACGAAACACTCAGGCCTGAGAAGCTCCAGACCCTGTGCCTGCAGGGAACCGCCACCCAACAGCCCCACAGGCGGACCTTTTAGGAAGGCAGCCACATTTAATATCAGTTGGTTTTTCTAGGCAGTCATTTTTGGAGTACCCTTTGTATTGATTCCTCCTGACTGTAAATACCACTTAGCTCCCTCTGATATATTAATAGGTAACATTTTTCCTCGCTTTTTGCATTGCTGTTTTACATTAATTTTCATTTATTTGGGGTTTGTTTTTTTTTTGCTTTAATATAAACCATGATCCTTTTAAATAAGTCATTTACTGCACTGGTTTCAATTGCGTCTTTATGGTGTAGTATACAGTTCTGATTTGTATACGCTTGAGTATTTTTCGTTTTAATAAATTATATGAGTTTACATGAATAGATGTGGTTTGTAATCCCCCTTTATTGTGAGGAAGTATATTCAAGTAGCTTCACTTACAGCTATTAAATCCAGCAGGCATCAACTTGTGACAAATTCAGGTGGTAGGATTGTATTACCCTCACCCAGGTTCCTCGGGATTCATCAGGAACTCTTTTCTGAGAGATTTTGTCTGCATCTCCCACTATGCCCAGGACAATACCTTTCTAAGGACACTCAGACATTTTTGGCTAAAAATGTCTCCTCTTTCCCTTTTAAATTATCCCAGATTGTCTATCAGAGATGCTGCCTCCTACTGCTGTCTTACAACCGACTCTCCCTCAAATGTGCTCATTTGTCCTCTCTAAATTACCCTAAATTCACCCGTCCGGAAAGCCCTAATTTGTTTTAGCTAGGTTACCTCAGGTTTTCTGACTAGAGAGTCACTTACGTGCCCCCAAAAGAGGGGCTCTCATTTTCCCTCCACATCATCCTCTGACTGTGTTCTATGTCTCACATAAGATTTTATCCCACATAAGATTTTATCTCTTTCCCATACAATTCTTCAGATTTTCCCTCCAAAATATCTCCTACAGATTCACACAGATTTTGCTCCTCAAAAGTTCTATGCCATAAAAATTCCATTTTTGCTGTCGTTTATTCCATTGCAGATTAACTGAGATTTCAAATAAAAAATGTTTCTTCTGGCTCTTTAAATTACCTCTGGTTTTATCACAAAATTTTCTCTGCCCCACCTCCCCAAAATACCGCACACTTTTCCGCAAAACCCATTTTCTTCCCTAGATATCCCCTGTAATTTTCTTGACAAAAAAAGTCTGCTCTACGACCTCCATAGATTACTGCAGCTTTTGTTCCCACACTACTTAATTTTGCACAAGAATGTTCACTCTTTGCCCCACAGGTGACACCAGGAAATTCCAGCATTAGTTCCCTTGACAATTCTTGCTGCCTCTATGAGTTACGTCACCGCTAGCCCTGGCAAACTGAAATATTGCGCAGACCGGCCGTCCATTCCCGTTCTGTCTCACCCGAGGGCGGCTCGAGGGCGCCTCCGGGCCCGCGCCTCCCCGACCGGCCACCCACCGAGAGCGGCGGACCCAGCGGCTTCGAGTTGCCGGCCTCGGGGCTGAGGGGCCCGGGCTGCGAGGCCGCCGCTGCGGGCGGACACAGCGGCTTCGAGTTCCCGCGTCTGCGGCTGACAGAAACGGCGGGGCAGGGCCACTGCTCCTGTGCAGGAATCGCGCCCCGCGGTGCCGATCGGGAGGCGGCGGCCGCACGACAGAAACACGCCCACCCCTCCCGACCCTCAGTGAGGGACGTCCCTTACGGCGCGACCCGATCCCCATCAGGGACTCTCCCGTGCCCGCAGAAACACCCCGCAAACCAGCATCTCCCTGCCCTTAGAGGCCCTCACAGCCCCTCAGGGGCACGCTCGGCATCGGCCACCACCTCAGTTACATGCAGGCTACACTGCATGCCTCTCTCACGGTGCTCAGCCACACCCGAGGCACCTGCCTGCCCCTCAAATCACCTTTGTGTCTCCTCAGTAACATGCAAGGCACACATCACTCCTTCAGTAACCTCCACGCCCTCTCAACAACACGCAGGGCATTTGCCATCCCCTCTGTGACCCTCATGTCCCCTCAGAGAAACACGGGGCACCTGCCTGCCCTCAAACGACTCTCATATTCCCCCTCAGAGGGACGCAAGCAACATCTGAATCCTAAGACCTATGTAACAGATGGCTACACTTTATATTGTATCAAGTAATGGTAACAAGCAATACTGCACCAAGATGCGCAGGCGAAACAAGCAAAACAGCAAAGCCAGGGACATAGCAAGCACCATCCAGAGCAAATTGTACAGCAAATTGTAACATCAAATTGTAAACAGCAAACTGTAATCAATCTTGCAAACTGCAAAATCCGCTAAAAACATAACAGACAGAAAATAAACAAGAAGCACCAGACATGTCCTGAAGAGAGAGGTAAAAAGTTCAAATGCAGGGAAGACTACAGAAGTCTTCATCAATGACAACCAGCAGACTTTGGATCACACAGAAGAAACTGACGCAGGTGTGAAACCAACAAACTATCACAAAGCCATAACATAGTTTTACACAAATGTGAGTATGTCAATGATACCTTGTAAGCGGTAATTTACAATTTAGAATGAAATTGAAGGCAAAACATCATTGGGTGAGGTTTGGCAGAGAGAGTCACCTCACTCCCAGCTCTGAATATACAAACAACTGCTCTGCAGCCATCTGACTACAGAGCTTTGGATTCTTACCCAGCTTCCCCTCAGGAACACTCATATTCCCTCAGGGACCCTCACATCCCCTCAGCATCACCTGGAGAGTCACCTCCCCCTCAGTACTCACTGTGGTCACAATTTCTTTCCAAAGTATTCTGTGAGATTTACAGTTAACTTACATTGTACCCCCCAAAATGGTCCTTCTGGCCATTAAAAATGACCTCGGGTGTTATCACAAAATTTTCTCTGCCTATCCTCCCCAAATTACCTCAGACTTTTCCCCAAAACCAATTTTCTCCCCTAAAGAAAGGTTTTTCTTCCAAAAGAAGTCCACTACATGATTGCCACAGATCACTGCAGCTTTTCTTCCCACAATCCTCAATTTTAACCCAAAATATTCATTCTGTGCTCTCCAGGTGATGCCAAGGAGTTTCATCCAGCACTCCGCCCACATCAAGTTTTTTTTATTCCCTCTAACATACCTCACCTCTTCCTCCCGCAACCCGAAACACCGCGCAGACACGTGAGGGCCATCCATTTCTCCTCTGCCTCACGCCAGGGTCTGCCCGAGGGGGCCTCCCGGTCCGGGAGGCTCACCCCCGCCCGAAGCCTCGCCGAGAGCGGCGGCCACAGCGGCTTCGAGTTCCCGCCCTCAGCGTGAGGGGCGCTGAGGGGCGGGGGCGCCCCTGTCGGCTTTGAGTAACCGCCCTCACGTCTGAGGGGAGCTGAGGCGCGCGCGCGCACCGCCCCGAACGGGAACCGCGCCCTTTAGTGCCCCTCAGCAACAGAGCCCTCAGAGACCCTCACAGCCCCACAGGGGCACGCTCGGCATCGGCCACCACCTCAGTTACATGCAGGCTACACTGCATGCCTCTCTCACGGTGCTCAGCCACACCCGAGGCACCTGCCTGCCCCTCAAATCACCTTTGTGTCCCTTCAGCAACATGCAAGGCATACATCACTCCTTCAGTAACCCCCACGCCCTCTCAGCAACACACAGGGCATTTACCATCCCCTCTGTGACCCTCATGTCCTCTCAGAGAAACACGGGGCACCTGCCTGCCCTCGAACAACTCTCATATTCCCCCTCAGAGGGACGCAAGCAACATCTGAATCCTAAGACCTATGTAACAGATGGCTACACTTTATATTGTATCAAGTAATAGTAACAAGTAATATTAGGCGAAATAGGCAAAACAGCAAAGCCAGGGACATAGCAAGCACCCTCCAGAGCAAAACAGCAAATTGTAATCAATCTTGCAAACTGCAAAATCAGCTAAAAACATAACAGACAGAAAATAAACAAGACGCACCAGACATGTCCTGAAGACAGAGGTAAAAAGTTCAAATGCAGGGAAGACTACAGAAGTCTTCATCAATGACAACCAGCAGACTTTGGATCATGCAGAAGAAACTGACGCGGGTGTGAAATCACCAAACTCTCACAGAACCATGACACAGCTTTACACAAATGTGAGCATGTCAATGATACCTTGTAAGCGGTAATTTACAATTTAGAATGAAATTGAAGGCAAAACATCATTGGGTGAGGTTTGGAAAAGAGAGTCACCTCACTCCCAGCTCTGAATATACATACAACTGCTCTGCAGCCATCTGACTACAGAGCTTTGGATTCTTACCCAGCTTCCCCTCAGGGACCCTCACATCCCCTCAGCATCACCTGGAGAGTCACCTCCCCCTCAGTACTCACTGTGGTCGTTACAGATTACCTCACGATTTCTTTCCAAAGTATTCTGTCAGTCCCTTGCAGATTACCTTACATTTCACCCCCCCCAAAATGTTTCTTCTGGCCATTAAAAATGACCTCAGGTATTATTACAAAACTTTTTCTCTGCCTATCCTCCCCAAATTACCTCAGACTTTTCCCCAAAACCAATTTTCTCCCCTAAAGAAAGGTTTTTCTTCCAAAAGAAGTCCACTACATGATCGCCACAGATTACTGCAGCTTTTCTTCCCACAATCCTCAATTTTAACCCAAAATATTCATTCTGTGCTCTCCAGGTGATGCCAAGGAGTTCCATCCAGCACTCCGCCCACATCAAGTTTTTTTTATTCCCTCTAACATACCTCACCTCTTTCTCCCGCAACCCGAAACACCGCGCAGACACGTGAGGGCCATCCATTTCTCCTCTGCCTCACGCCAGGGTCTGCCCGAGGGCGCCTCCCGGCCCGGGGATCTCACCCCCGCCCGAAGCCTCGCCGAGAGCGGCGGCCACAGCGGCTTCGAGTTCCCGCCCTCAGCGTGAGGGGCTCTGAGGGGCGGGGGCGCCCCTGTCGGCTTTGAGTAACCGCCCTCAGCTCTGAGGGGAGCTGAGGCGCGCGCGCGCACCGCCCCGAACGGGAACCGCGCCCTTTAGTGCCCCTCAGCAACAGAGCCCTCAGAGACCCTCACAGCCCCACAGGGGCACGCTCGGCATCGGCCACCACCTCAGTTACATGCAGGCTACACCGCATGCCTCTCTCACGGTGCTCAGCCACACCCGAGGCACCTGCCTGCCCCTCAAATCACCTTTGTGTCCCTTCAGCAACATGCAAGGCACACATCACTCCTTCAGTAACCCCCACGCCCTCTCAGCAACACGCAGGGCATTTACCATCCCCTCTGTGACCCTCATGTTCCCTCAGAGAAACACGGGGCACCTGCCTGCCCTCGAACAACTCTCATATTCCCCCTCAGAGGGACGCAAGCAACATCTGAATCCTAAGACCTATGTAACAGATGGCTACACTTTATATTGTATCAAGTAATAGTAACAAGTAATATTAGGCGAAACAAGCAAAACAGCAAAGCCAGGGACATAGCAAGCACCCTCCAGAGCAAAACAGCAAATTGTAATCAATCTTGCAAACTGCAAAATCAGCTAAAAACATAACAGACAGAAAATAAAAAAGAAGCACCAGACATGTCCTGAAGACAGAGGTAAAAAGTTCAAACGTATGGAAGACTACAGAAGTCTTCATCAATGACCACCAGCACACTTTGGATCACGCAGAAGAAACTGACACCGGTGTGAAATCAACAAACTCTCACAAAGCCATAACATAGTTTTACACAAATGTGAGCATGTCAATGATACCTTGTAAGCGGTAATTTACAATTTAGGATGAAATTGAAGGCAAAACATCATTGGTTGAGGTTTGGCAGAGAGAGTCACCTCACTCCCAGCTCTGAATATACAAACAACTGCTCTGCAGCCATCTGACTACAGAGCTTTGGATTCTTACCCAGCTTATCCTCAGGAACACTCATATTCCCTCAGGGACCCTCACATCCCCTCAGCATCACCTGGAGAGTCACCTCCCCGTCAGGGCTCACTGTGGTCACAATTTCTTTCCAAAGTATTCTGTGAGACTTGCAGATTAACTTACATTTTACCCCCCAAAATGGTCCTTCTGGCCATTAAAAATGACCTCGGGTGTTATCACAAAATTTTCTCTGCCTATCCTCCCCAAATTACCTCAGACTTTTCCCCAAAACCAATTTTCTCCCCTAAAGAAAGGTTTTTCATCCAAAAAAAGTCCACTACATGATCGCCACAGATCACTGCAGCTTTTCTTCCCACAATCCTCAATTTTAACCCAAAATATTCATTCTGTGCTCTCCAGGTGATGCCAAGGAGTTCCATCCAGCACTCCACCCACATCAAGTTTTTTTTATTCCCTCTAACATACCTCACCTCTTCCTCCCGCAACCCGAAACACCGCGCAGACACGTGAGGGCCATCCATTTCTCCTCTGCCTCACGCCAGGGTCTGCCCGAGGGCGCCTCCCGGCCCGGGAGGCTCACCCCCGCCCGAAGCCTCGCCGAGAGCGGCGGCCACAGCGGCTTCAAGTTCCCGCCCTCAGCGTGAGGGGCGCTGAGGGGCGGGGGCGCCCCTGTCGGCTTTGAGTAACCGCCCTCACGTCTGAGGGGAGCTGAGGGGCGCGCGCGCACCGCCCCTGCCGGCCAGGGCGGTTTCGAGTTCCCCCCCTCAGCTCTGAGGGGAGCTGAGGCGCGCGCGCGCACCGCCCCGAACGGGAACCGCGCCCTTTAGTGCCCCTCAGCAACAGAGCCCTCAGAGACCCTCACAGCCCCACAGGGGCACGCTCGGCATCGGCCACCACCTCAGTTACATGCAGACTACACCGCATGCCTCTCTCACGGTGCTCAGCCACACCCGAGGCACCTGCCTGCCCCTCAAATCACCTTTGTGTCCCTTCAGCAACATGCAAGGCACACATCACTCCTTCAGTAACCCCCACGCCCTCTCAGCAACACACAGGGCATTTACCATCCCCTCTGTGACCCTCATGTCCTCTCAGAGAAACACGGGGCACCTGCCTGCCCTCGAACAACTCTCATATTCCCCCTCAGAGGGACGCAAGCAACATCTGAATCCTAAGACCTATGTAACAGATGGCTACACTTTATATTGTATCAAGTAATAGTAACAAGTAATATTAGGCGAAATAGGCAAAACAGCAAAGCCAGGGACATAGCAAGCACCCTCCAGAGCAAAACAGCAAATTGTAATCAATCTTGCAAACTGCAAAATCACCTAAAAGCATAATAGACCGAAAAAACCAAGAAGCACCAGACATGTCCTGAAGACAGAGGTAAAAAGTTCAAATGCAGGGAAGACTACAGAAGTCTTCATCAATGACCACCAGCAGACTTTGGATCATGCAGAAGAAACTGTCGCAGGTGTGAAATCACCAAACTCTCACAGAACCATGACACAGCTTTACACAAATGTGAGCATGTCAATGATACCTTGTAAGCGGTAATTTACAATTTAGAATGAAATTGAAGGCAAAACATCATTGGGTGAGGTTTGGAAAAGAGAGTCACCTCACTCCCAGCTCTGAATATACATACAACTGCTCTGCAGCCATCTGACTACAGAGCTTTGGATTCTTACCCAGCTTCCCCTCAGGAACACTCATATTCCCTCAGGGACCCTCACATCCCCTCAGCATCACCTGGAGAGTCACCTCCCCCTCAGTACTCACTGTGGTCGTTACAGATTACCTCACGATTTCTTTCCAAAGTATTCTGTCAGTCCCTTGCAGATTACCTTACATTTCACCCCCCCAAAATGTTTCTTCTGGCCATTAAAAATGACCTCAGGTATTATTACAAAACTTTTTCTCTGCCTATCCTCCCCAAATTACCTCAGACTTTTCCCCAAAACCAATTTTCTCCCCTAAAGAAAGGTTTTTCATCCAAAAGAAGTCCACTACATGATCGCCACAGATTACTGCAGCTTTTCTTCCCACAATCCTCAATTTTAACCCAAAATATTCATTCTGTGCTCTCCAGGTGATGCCAAGGAGTTCCATCCAGCACTCCACCCACATCAAGTTTTTTTTCTCCCCTCTGACTTACCTCACCTCTTCCTCCCGCAACCCGAAACACCGCGCAGACACGTGAGGGCCATCCATTTCTCCTCTGCCTCACGCCAGGGTCTGCCCGAGGGCGCCTCCCGGCCCGGGGATCTCACCCCCGCCCGAAGCCTCGCCGAGAGCGGCGGCCACAGCGGCTTCGAGTTCCCGCCCTCAGCGTGAGGGGCGCTGAGGGGCGGGGGCGCCCCTGTCGGCTTTGAGTAACCGCCCTCACGTCTGAGGGGAGCTGAGGGGCGCGCGCGCACCGCCCCTGCCGGCCAGGGCGGTTTCGAGTTCCCCCCCTCAGCTCTGAGGGGAGCTGAGGCGCGTGCGCGCACCGCCTCGGGCGGGAACCGCGCCCTTTAGTGCCCCTCAGCAACAGAGCCCTCAGAGACCCTCACAGCCCCTCAGGGGCACGCTCGGCATCGGCCACCACCTCAGTTACATGCAGACTACACCGCATGCCTCTCTCACGGTGCTCAGCCACACCCGAGGCACCTGCCTGCCCCTCAAATCACCTTTGTGTCCCTTCAGCAACATGCAAGGCACACATCACTCCTTCAGTAACCCCCACGCCCTCTCAGCAACACGCAGGGCATTTACTATCCCCTCTGTGACCCTCATGTCCTCTCAGAGAAACACGGGGCACCTGCCTGCCCTCGAACAACTCTCATATTCCCCCTCAGAGGGACGACGCAAGCAACATCTGAATGCTAAGCCCTATGTAACAGATGGCTACACTTTATATTGTATCAAGTAATGGTAGGAAGCAATACTGCACCAAGATGTGCAGGCGAAACAAGCAAAACAGCAAAGCCAGGGACATAGCAAGCACTATCCAGAGCAAAACAGCAAATTGTAATCAATCTTGCAAACTGCAAAATCACCTAAAAGCATAATAGACCGAAAAAAACCAAGAAGCACCAGACATGTCCTGAAGACAGAGGTAAAAAGTTCAAACGTAGGGAAGACTACAGAAGTCTTCATCAATGACAACCAGTAGACTTTGGATCACACAGAAGAATCTGTCACGGGTGTGAAATCACCAAACTCTCACAGAACCATGACACAGCTTTACACAAATGTGAGCATGTCAATGATACCTTGTAAGCGGTAATTTACAATTTAGAATGAAATTGAAGGCAAAACATCATTGGGTGAGGTTTGGCAGAGAGAGTCACCTCACTCCCAGCTCTGAATATACAAACAACTGCTCTGCAGCCATCTGACTACAGAGCTTTGGATTCTTACCCAGCTTATCCTCAGGAACACTCATACTCCCTCAGGAACCCTCACATGCCCACAGCATCACCTAGAGAGTCACCTCCCCCTCAGTGCTCACTGTGGTCATTTCCTATTATGTCACGATTTCTTTCCAAAGTATTCTGTGAGATTTGAAGATTACCTTACCTTTTACCATCCAAAATGTTTCTTCTGGCCATTAAAAATGACCTCAGGTCATTTATAATCAAATATATAAGCAATATATAAGCAAACACAAAACTGCTACATGTGTCCTTTATTATGCCTTTTTGGGCAAAGAAATGAATAAAGTTTAACAGCTTGCTGCTCAAATATGAGATATTGGAATCCACCCTTAAAGATGATATTTACTTCCAGCATTCCCTGACCTGTTGGTATACAAGGAGGAAAATGCAATTTGACATTTCTGCATTTGAATAGCATTCATGGTTAATTAGGTTACCGGTATCACTGGCAGGGCTTAATATTGTCCCTTAGGACCCGATCTTTTACCACACTGTGTACAAATGATAACCCTGAGTATTTGTTTTATCCTCTCCATCATTACTCTGCTGTGTTCTGCTGCTCTACAAAAATAAAAAATGCTTAAAAGAACAAAGAAAGCAGTAGTGGCAATTTTATCCACATGGAATTTATGCTGTCTGACATAGTGAGACCAACTGGATATTTAGGGATTTCTGAATTAATCTCAGCTAATTCTGAACTTCTAGAGGTACTGGATCTTCTTCTGAAATTTTACACTGTTTTGTACACAGATGCTTTTTCTGTTCTGTCTCTGACTCTCTCATAGCATCAGTGTCCAGAGAAAGAATCAGTCCTGAAAGTTATATCAAAATTTCATTTTTTCTGACCAAACTGCAGCATGTACATTCATAAAGTCATGTTTTACTTCCTCCATAACTTTGGTAAGACAGTAGACTCCAGGCCACAACAGCAGTTTCTCATTTCTAAATCTACAAATTTATTTTTGTGTTGTCTGAAACCTGCGCCCTGAAGAGACTGCACTTGGAATTTCTTTGTGCAGGAATTTAAAAAGTGTAAGTATTTTACCATGGTCCTCTTCTACACAGAAATCCACCAGAAAAGAGAAGCTTCATATCAAATAAGATTAGAAGTCTCTCAATACAAGGCAGCAAAAGACACAAAAACATAATGCTGTTTCCCTTTTTCCTGTAATTCCAGAATTCATGTGACTGTGGTGATGTCCATGAGTAAAAATGGACATGAGTTCTCCAAGATTCTCCAAACCACTCACTTGCCACCTGGAGAGGACAATTGGAGGCAAAAAAAGTGAAAAGGGTGGGCTGGGATCAGAAGCAGGTGTTGGAAACAGTGATGAGATAAGAAAAGGAATGCTAGCAGCAACAATATTAATTAAAGAGAGTAAAAGAAATGAATCACAGAGAAAATCTCCCTGAGAACAGACAATACCAGATGGATCCCTCAGCCTTGGTTTCTCCACCAGGAGGAATCCCCACTCCCCAGTAGAGACTCCCCCTTTCCCCCACACCTGGAAATGATGTGAGTCAGTACAGAATAACCTCAAGGTCTTTGCTCTGCCCCTCCTGGCAAAAAATTAACCCAATCCAGACCAGAACCAGGCCAGGACTTTTCAAATATGATGGACAGAACTGATTAGAAATTACATCTTATGTATGTAATTGAGTTGAGCGGTCATAGCATTGTCTTAGTGTCCATGAATGAATTTAAATGGACATAGAAATAGATCTCTAGCTGCAGCTGTATTTCCCTGCAAACCTTGCAGATAACTAGTAAAAATAAGTCATTGTTTTCTACTACACAGAATTCTCATATACTCTTTAGCTAAATTTTTTAAGAATTTCAGAAATAACTGTAATTGCTGTTTGGTCATCAGCGAATCTAATTATTTTTCTTGTCATGTGCTTGAATTATTTTCTGTCACTGATGGAAGGATTGTGTTTTTCTTTCTAGTTTCAAAAGTATAGGTCCTACAAAAGATTTTCAGTAAAGATTATAACTGTATTATTTTTTCCATTTTAATTGTGTTTAACTGTGCTTTTCAACTCAGGAAAGTAAGCAGGACAAGACACAGGAGGTCAAAATACTATATTTTCTAAATAATTGTTTAGAATTTTTTTTTTCAAATTCATAAAATATTCAGTTTTTATTCAAATTCCAGAAAAGTGTTATACTGCAAAACACAGAAACACACAGCATCTTTTGGGTGTCAGAGTACCTTCTTTCAGATTTATTAGTACTGAAGAAAGCTAACATAAGATTTATATAAGCAAATTCAGTCCCAAGCTTTGTGGCTTCACTGACGTTATGCCTGTGAGGACTTAATTACATTTTCTGCTGAGCCATCCCAAAAACTTGCATGAACTTTTTGTTCTTGAAGAAGTTGCTAAGCACTTTTTTCCCTCACCAACCTCTTCATCCCCCTCAGAAAGGGCCAAGCCCATTAAAATTTGATCCATTATTTTTTACAGTAAGTTAATTGATGGGATATTAAGGCTACAAAAGTGGGCAATTACTCTCTACTTCACCTCTTCTTATCCTCCAGTTGTCATTGCTTGAGAAATTAAATGCTTGAAAGTGGAATTGCCTGTTTCAAACCAAGCCTACAGAATGGCAGGGGATCCCCTTTTCTTTAATCCAGCCTGACACTAATCAGACATAACCCTACATCTGAATGCTGGATGGGAACACAGATGGAAGATTTTCCAAGTTTGAATATTTATCTGGAGATGCTCACTACAGCTTTGGCAGGGAAACGTTATATTCTATTGATTTAAGTAGAAATATAATTCCACTTTTAAAGTGAAGAGAAAGTTTATATACATATTCTAATAACTGAGGGTCCAATTTTGATCAATGAGTAGTGCAAATGATGACAATTCCTAATCTGTGTCTCTCCCCTACTCTATTAGCATACATTAACATCTATTGATACATAAATATATTCACTTATTAAAGATTATTTTATGGTCTTATGGCATACATTTCATTTTTCTAGCAGATGGTGCTTTTTGTTGCTGATCACATTTGTTTTCTCGTAGGAAGTGCAACACTATCGACATAAACCAAATTTATTATGTGAAAATAAAATCAATTCCTGCATTCTGCATAGGGATGTTAATGTTCCCAGGAGTCCTGACTTTGTCTGAAAAGGTACAAACTCAAATATTCTTTTTTATTATTTTTTACAGTTACATTGCCTAAAATGTTTAATCATGGCTTTCATTTTAAAATCTGTACTTTCCATTTCCCCACAATGCTGTTGTAAAGGCGAGCTGTCCGACAGATCCACTTTGGTGTCGCAAAACACCAAAACCACTTTTGATTTTCCTTCAAATCTTCCCCCCACTCAATTAAATGGTGTTTTTATTCTATAAACATAATAAGAAATCAAACTTTTCTTTTCCCACTTGCACCTTAGTCCAGAGGCTTCCCAGTGCCCCAACCAGTGTTTTTCTGCAGACTGTGCCTATATTTAGGTATTTTAAGTCACATACTAGAAGAAGGGATAAATCAAAAACTTCACAAAACCCAGAAGACAACAATTTACATTTCAGATGTCAGGACAAGTCCAGAGAGTATCAATTTACCTATGAAAAGTGAAGTCAGGTGAGAAAATTCCCTGGTGCCAGGGATCAGCTGTTGTGGATTAAACACTTCTGCTGCTAAGGTTGAGTTTTGCAGGGGAGTCCTGCCCTGTGACCCCAGAGGGGATGAGCATGTGGAACAGCCCTAGGGAGTGAAGGAACTTGGGGATGCTGTGGATAAAAGGCTGGACATGAGTCAGCAATGAAAACTCAAAACCCAGAAAGCCAAAATTGTATCCTGGGCTGATCCCCCAGTGTGGTTGGAGGGAAAATGGGGGATTCTGCCTCTCTGGCCCTGTGTTCAGGTGAGACCCCACCTGCAGAGCTGCTCCAGCCCTGGGGAAGAGGTGGAGATACTGAAGAGCACAGAGGAGGCACCAGGATGGTCAGAGGGTTGGAGCAGCTCTGCTGGGAGGAAAAGCTGGGAGAACTGGGATTGTTCACCTGGAGAAGAGAGGACTCTGGGGAGAACTTATTGAAGAAGATTTTTAGGAAGATGGGGACAGACCTTTGAAACCCTTCTGGCTTTAAACCAAAGATGGGTCAATTCAGGAGAGATATCAGGAAGAAATTTTTACAGTGAAATGCTGGAAGAGATTGCCCAGAGAAGCTGTGGCTGCTCCATCCTTGGATGTGTCCAAGGCCAGTTTGGAGCACCCTGGGCTAGAGGAAGGTGTCCCTGCCCATGGCTGGGGTGGTACTAGATGGGCTTTAGGGTCCCTTCCCCCCCAAAACATTCTGTGAATAAAAGGGGCAGCTGTTATGAAAAGAAAAGGGAAAGTTCTCCCTTCCATTTCTCTTAACCCATCCAGAACCCTCTTTTGTCCCCACAAAACCTCTCAAACAGCCCAGGAAGGCTGTATTGCATCTTTGCCCAGATAAACTCTGCCAGAGGAATGCACTGGACCATTGCTTCTTCTCCAAGTGTTTATTATGACAAAAACCAGGAAGCCTTTATCTCATACTTTTTCCTTAACCTCTGCTCTGCTAGTTGCTGATCTTGGATTAGAAATTTTAACACCTGAGAAGAAAGCTAACCAAGTAGTCCATTTGAGATTCAATTCTTCTTAAAAGGGAGGGCAGATGTTCACCTGTTTGCCTCTCAGAATCTCTGATACCTCTGGGCTCTCCTTAAAAAAAAAAACCAAACTATTCTTTCTTCACCACTTTTACACTGTCCTGTACACAGATGCTTTTTCCCCTCCTCTTCAGTCAGCTGTTCAGACCCTCACTGCTGTTTTAAAGTTCTGCCTGAAGAGTATCCTTATCTTTCAATTTTCCACTTTTTTCTTACCCTTGGGCTATTTGTCCTTTCACTAGGCCTACTATCTGGTAGAGAAAAGTAGTCTCTGTATAATGAAGATATTTTGCTTTGGGACAATCTCTGTGCCATAAATCTGTGCACAGACATTTTGGGTGAAGTCTCCTTTTATATCCTATTGTACAAAGTCCAGCTATTCCACATCTCCTCCAATAAGTTTTACTGTAAGGGTATCTCTTCAAACAGGTCCTAAAATTTTTGTTAGGGAAGGGGTTTGATGTTGAGCTGCAGATTTTATCATGTGTATTTTCTGCTAAAGCTAAATCAATTCCATTGCAGAGAACATTTTTTAACTTATTAGCATGGATAGGTTATCTGCAAGATGGCATGACAAAATTATTTAGTTTCTAAAGTTCTTTATGGCACAACCTGCCTGTGTTCAGTAGCTAAGTGCTCCTTTGAGTTGATGCACAACCTGTTTTACTCTGCAGCATGCAACAGCTATTCATCTATCTACTAATTCCATCCAAATTACTTCAATTTGCTGACTTCTACCATAATTTAAGCTATTACATCTTTATTTTTCAATTAGCTGTTATTGTATAAAATACCTTATCTTACACGGGCATCTGTCTTTCCTTTTTAGGGTAGTTTTGAAGTTATATTTTTATCCAAGGTCTCAGTTTCCTTTGTGGATATTTGCAGAGCCTGGTTTCTCATTCCTAATGAGGAATTTCCTTATTTCCAATGCTTGCCTAAAAACATTTTTTAATCTTTTCCTTTATGTAATTTACTAAAAAAGAAAAGCAAATGAGGCTTTATGCTTGTTCTATATGGATCTACCTTTTCATTGATATATCTCACTTCTAGAGACACAGTAGATGCCAAAATGTCATTTACCTTCTTGCTGCTACCAGACATTGTGCACATAGCTGATGTATCATCCTTAATCAGTCCCAGCTCTTGTTACTAACCGAGGCTACAAAACCTACAGTTACAAAATCTACAGTTTTGTAGGTTAATATTTTTATTTGTGCCGTAAAATTTGCATCATGTGGTTCTGTGTCCATCTCCATTTTTCCTTTCAGGGGGAATAGCCACAATCCATTGCATCACTCTGGAATTTAGGACCATGGCCTAGGGATGCTTTGCAGGATAATTATTTCCTTGCAGCTGTTTCTGCACTTCTGTCAGCTTCTCATTCTTTCCCCCCTCTTTTTTTTTTTTTTTTTTTTGTTTTTTTCATTCAGGTAAATACAATTACTCAATCCAGCTGAGGCCTTGGAATTCAAACGGCTAGAGATGTTTGGGAATCTCTCCTACATCCAGTGATATAAAATACAGAATTTGTAGCTCAAAGAAGGCCTCATTAGGCCAAGTAGTTCCAGGAGCCAGAAGTCCATAATATATTTACCAGCCCAAAAAGTACTCAGCAGGATTTGCTGGGAAAAGCAACTCATCTGCAGTGCCTGTGTAGAGCACTCTGTGTCCTGAGCGGTTTGATGTTAAATTTCTACACTCAGGAGTTGTCACAATATCTGTGTCCACCTCCTCACAACATATTTCTTAATAGAAGGATATAAATTATTCATTTAAGTAACAAGGTGAAATCTGAACTTTAGCTCCCTGAATCCTATGATTAAGGCCTGTGAGCAGCCACCACGGCAGAACTGTTCATTTTGTTCCTAAAAATTTTCCAGAGTTCCATGTCCCAAACCCATTTGCTTATTCCTCTGATTAAAGGGGTAGGCAGGAAGGAGCTCAAGCACAAAAAAGGGGAAGCAAGTGAATCTTCCTGTTTGAATCGCAGCTGATTAATTTAATTTGTACGTCCCTTGCCAAAGCACCACCACCAGCAATCTTCATTTCCTCTTGAGTCCCCAAGCACCACCACCAGCAGAAATCTTCATTTCCACTTGAGTTCCGACAGAACAAAACAAACCATTTAGGAACAGCATGTGAATTGGTGAGCTGTCAGGTCACAATGAGTGTTTTGTTTGCAAAACATCAATTTAGAACCTCATTACCCCAAATGAGCTCCACCTGCACTCCATTATAGCAGCTTCATTCTTTTGTTTTTTAAAGTGTAGCAAAATTTCACTTATCTAGAATAAAATCTGTGAAACTGAAGGCAATGGTGTTGGATGGGCCAATTTAAATAAAGGTTTAGCTGGGTGGATGAAGCAGGTAACAGGAGTAAAAATGTAAAAATGATGTTGTACATGAAATACTGCATCATTATAAGTAATAGGGTCAGAGGCAATTCTGCTGTCAAGTGTCTTCTGACCTTGCTCAGCTCTTAGGCTGCAAAGATTTTTGTAAGCTCAGTGTATTATTCAATGTTTTGCCAGGAAACAGAAATACTTTGTCTCTTTTGTTCATGAGAAACTGATTAATTTCCTTTGATTCATTAAAAAAAACCTTGAAGACAGTGAAAGAGGTCACTGAAGATAAAGACAGGAACCCCAAGGGGTGAGCATGATTCCCTCTTTGCGCAAGTCATATTTATCATACAAGTTTTGAAATATAGAAAGTTGATATTTTCAATTTTAACAAACAATTGTTTAGCAAGTACTGTAAACTTTCCTCTTACTCCACCTCATTTTCCAAACACTTGTAGAGATGCTTAAGAGGCTGAAGCATTTTCACTTGTGCCTTGTCCTCCCATTAGATACCTTCCAACTAGATTTTCTTCCAGTCAGCTCTTCAGACCCTCACCACTGTTTCAATGTTCTACCTTGAGAGTGATTTTATCTTTCGATTTTCCACTTTTTTCTTACCCTTGGGGTGTTTTCCCTTTCACTAGGCCTACTGCAGTGTTTTAGTCCTTTGTTGGAAGGTTCAGAACAGTACCTGCACCCTGCTAGGCTGAAGTGTTATTTTTCTGCAGGGTTTTTCAGTGCCTTATCATGTTTTCTTCCAAATCTTAAAAAAAAAATTATATAATTTCATATATATGAGAGGCACCAGGCCCTGGTGACTATCCAGCTGCCAAATAATTAATTATTCTCTAATCATAAAGTCATACAGAAACATCTCCCAGATCATTCTCTCTGTAGTTTAGTCAGAGACAGTACATTCGCAGTTAAGTGTTTTAGTCTTGGATAAATAAACAATATATAGGAGCCAGCATCACCATCAGGACACAGGATTCCTGTGCAGCTCTACTTGAGTGTAATCAAATCTGAAGGGTTTGTGTAAGCCAAGAAAAGAGACTGCTCCCAGAGACCCTGCACAGGCTCTGGCTACTCAGCTTTATAACTACTTCTGATTATTACTAAGAATATTTTCATTGTTTTCTTTAAATGTGCAGTCATACCCAATTTTTAGCATCTTCCAGCACAGAAGAAATGAAAATTCTTTTCATACAAATGCAGCTTTCCCTATACTTTACTAATAAGATTTTTTGCCCTGAACTGTCTGTATCACATATATTACATATGCAAAATTTCATTAGTACAGGTTAGCTTTAAACCTGCCAGTCAATGCAAATTATATTAAATGATATGTGGTGGTTTATATATTTTAATTATTGCCACCACCAAATGAAAAAATATGCTACTTCAAAGCAGAGAGAGGACCCATGGCATAGAATAATAAAAAAAGAGCCAAAGGGTTTATTAAATTTGACACCTAATCTTTCCATCAAGCTTATAAAAATGCTGCTGTTCTGCAGTACTGACCTGGAGCATTACAGCAGCACTACTGCAAGATGTAGAGTTCTCAGCCACTGCTGTAAAAATGCCATTTTAATTAAAATAGTGAGCAGGTGGCTCTTATTTATTTTGCCACACAGCCACATCTCTGCTGTGGACCATTCTAAAAAGCTGCTGCACTTCAGGATGTGAAGCACTGTCATGAATCTTGGCTAAAATTGTAATTAGAGGGCACACTTCACCTGAAAGCAAGAGGTTAATCCTGTGGTGTTAAGGATTTTGGTACTTATTTAGCATCATAACAGTAAAAGGTACAATCCCACAATATGCCAAGCTCATGGAACCTTGTCAAAAAGCTGTTGCACACACAAAGATCCAGAAATGACTTCTGGGTTTAGTCACATTAATCTTGGAACTGTGCAATAGCTCAAGCTTTGTGCTTGCTATAGAAAACCCTCATTAGTAATACAGTGGAAATTATTATTTAAAAAGAACATTTTAGTCCCTCCTGTTTTCTTTAGCACTAGGCCTACCTTCCCAGTGTTCTTCTGTATCCCAAAGCTGGCATCTTTGGCCTTCTTAAAGTTTTGGGAAGGTGGGATTAACCATGTGCAATTACCACCTTAGACATTTCCTGGGAATGTTGTGAGGTGAGGAAGGATTTGTTCTCAGTCTTGGAGTCTGCCTGAGACTTTTACTAATAATAGTTTTTTGGGGTTTTTTACTAGTAATTCTAAAAATCATACACCTTGGGTGACCAGCTCACAAATAGGTTTGTCAGCTTTCAGTGTATAACTTTCCTACAAGAAGTTGATTTTTCCCTATGGTGCTCAGCACAATGATCATGTGCTAATCTAAACATTTTGGTGAATGTAAATTAGTGTGTCTTTCAAGATTTTAATTTCAGTACCTAAATTGCCTAGTTGCTTTAATCCATCTACTTCTGACAAAATCAATTATTCTGATACGATACCAATGTGGGATTTTATCCACTACAATTTTATCAACCTGTGGTCAGCAAAAAAACTTTCAACTATTTTTGCTGAGGATGGAGATAAGACATTTATTTCAAAGGCTTTCTATTTTTAACTGTGGCCCTCTTGTTTTCTTCCCTCTTCATGGATGAATTTTGTGAGATGATGGATCTGTCAGCTGAAATGACAAATTTCTGCAACAATCTCTGTTAATTTTTTGCGATAGCTGAATGTATAAAAAACTGTAAGTAAGTACACAGATAACAGATATAGTGAGTTTCATTGCTGTGCTTTTCCAGTTCTTTTTATTTTCTTTTTCTACAATTCCTTTAGTATGTATATGCTATATATTAATTTTAAAACTCTTTAACAATTACAGCATGGCCTTAAAGTTAACATCTAATAGAAGATCTGTTTACCTATGGTCCTTACCAAACTCTTCATTAGAATTGACACTTTCGACTCTATCATTTTTTTAATAAATTGGGGGTTCAAAATAAATTAACAGCTGTTTTTCCTATTGAAAGTTTGATGACAGAGATATGAGCTTATGTGACCTTGTACTGATTTAAAAGTCTCCCTGGTAGTAGCTGTGTTCTTTTTCTCCACTATAAGGTCATGGCACAAATATATTGGAGCTTTTTACCATGAAGAGACCCTATTAATGCTCAAGCAACTACCATGAAAGGAGAGTTGGGTTAATACATAGTGGTGTGTGTCAAATTTTTAACTGTAGTGCCAAGGAGAATTTATATCTCTTGTATTTCTAAATTTTACTCTGAAGAACTAGATGATAAATTAATTTATAGTGTTCTTATTCTGTTGAAATAGATGATAACAGGCATATATTAATGCATAAATATATCAGATCAGAAAGGAAATCTGAGTAGTTACACCTTTGCTGAAGATGGTACAAGACATCCATTGAAATGAAACTATTATTGTTTGTGGCTCTTTTATTTCTCTTATTTTATAAGTATTTCCTAGGAGATATCAAGAAAAAACAGATTTGGGAGAAAATAGTGAAGGATATATGTGGTTTTAAAGATCAGGTTTCTCTGAACAACCTGTGCTGATTGTGCCTCCCAGGACTAGAACTTCTGATAGTCAGATGCTCTCAGTTTGTGCCACTTCGACTGACACTTAGATGCAATAAATAGGAGCCCTAACTGTTTTTTTTTTCCTCCAGGTAAATAAAATAAGGGAATATAATTTGAATCCAAACCAGGAGTGGGCTTTTAAAGTGCATCTGGTCATCAACATCAATTATTGCACTTTGGTTTTCAGCACCAAGCAATCCTGGAGCTCCCAAACTGGAATCTTTACTAATAAAATGAAACTAAAAGACTAGCTGTAAGTGTTAGCAGGCAGACAGGCCACAGTTTTCATCTATCTAATGTAATTTCACCTCTCTACCTGAAAAAATCATGATGAGGTTTCCACATCCTTAACACTTTTGCTGTACAGATCACCTCTGGCTATGCTCCACCTTTTGGGAATATAGGACTTTCCAATCCTTAGTGGGCATTATAAAGCCATTATGGTTGGAAAAGCCCTCAAACACCACTGAGCCCTTTAACATAGGCTGGTGTCTCTAATCCACAAATCCAGTAGACAGCTCAAGGGAGGCGGAAAGAAAGGTTTAATGCCTTTGCTGGCTGTGATCTCTCAGTTAGCAGCATGCCTATATAATTATGTAATAACATATTCTGTGCAGCTGAAGGAAGAATGTTCTGCATCTCTAACCCTTGAGCCTACACCAAAAGCTGAGAAGTAGTTGCCATTTTAAGGCTCTGCTTATATCCAGATTTCCACAGACAGCTATGGTTCCAACCCCGGCAGCGGAGAGAAGCTGCACCGCATGGTGCTTGAAAATTCATTTTCAAACCAAGCTTGGGCCCTTCTGGGTCTAAAGTCCATGTGAAGACAGAGACCATCTTGCTCCTTCCTTTGGACCAACAGTTCCCAGACTGGAAATCATGCTTCTGGAAGTGTGATTGCAATTGGTGTTATGAGTTCAGCCACAAAGATAACATGAAAACTGCTATCCCAAAAGTCGTGTTTACATGAAATGTGAAAAATGTAAATTATTACTAAGACAGTCCTAAAACCCTCAAAGACAGGCTTCTTAGTGTGGAGGAAATATGCTGAAGTAAAGGCACAATTTCCCATTTTGTGTAGCCAGTGTATACAAAAGAAGACAATCAACTGCATGGTTCTCTATTGGTCCCCTCTCTTTTGAAGCCTTTATTTTTTGGCAGCATTTGGGGGTTTTTAAAAAAGGGAATGGAAGTTACTTTTCAGCCTGAAATTAAAACAATATTATTTACCACCTTCAAGAACTGCCCAACTCTCCAAACTTCTGTGATTTGCATAGAAAGGGAAACTATTAGATTGTTATGTCATGTGCTCTATTGTGCAGTTTCTTGTCTCAAAATCCCACTTGGAGAGAAGCTTAGAGTGCTTTTTCAGCCTGTCACTGTGCAGGTGGTGTCACTAGGATTGCAGAATAGAGGCAAATTATCAAAGCTAATAAACTCCTAGGCAATATTCTGCTGTAGCTCTCTCAGTGAGAGCTGATGAAGCTGCCATACAAAGTGGGGACCTCTTCTCCCTTGTCTTTGGACTTAGTTCATTGCCTGCATCGAAAACTTATGAGAGGTGCTTGCCAGAGTTTGGGGTTTTTTACCCTAGTGATGTTTTTAAAATATTCTAGAGCAGACTCTGTTCACATACTACAGGCTCTCTATTTACATAGAGATTTTAACTACACCTCAAAAAGTACTCAGGTTTATTTTTTTTTTATCAGTTTCTCTTCAAGAAAGCATATGAGCACCTGAGCAAAGGCAAAACCATAAATCTTATAAGAAGAGTTAGGTAAATGTGAAATCTGAACTGAGCAAAGGTGTCTCTCTATGTAGTGATGAGTTAGTTCATCCAGAAAGTCAACCCCTCTTCTGTTTTACTCTTTTTCCGTCAAAGAAAAGGTGTAGACAAAGCTGCCCATCAGAAATGTTGGTGGCGCCCCTGTGAAAATGTGTTTAAGAAAGGGAAAAAACATTCTGGACAGGCAGAGGAGTGAGGGAAAAGTTGAGAGACAGCCCAGCGTATATTGAGATCAGTGGAGAAGGGAGAGGAGGTGTTCCAGGGGGCTGAGATGACATCCTTTGTGGAGAAGACAACAGTGGAGCAGGGGAAAAGTGTGAGGAGGAAGGAGCAGCAGAAAGGAGCTGTTAGGGACTGACCACAATCCTCAGTGAGGTCACAGCATCCCCCTGGGCTGCTCAGAAATGGGGGAGGAGCTAGAGGGGCTGAGAATGGTGGAGTGAGGTAAAATGGGAAAAAGCAGGAGGAGAAGGTGCTGTTTTAATTTTCTGTCTTTCTTTCTGATTTATCAACTCTGTTTTTGACTGGTAATAAATTAATTTCTCCCAAGCTAAGTATGATTGGTCCATGAGAGTAAGTCAAAGGTGGGCTCCCTGTCCTTCTCTCAACCCATCCAACTTTTTAATCTGATTTTATCTTCTTCTCCTGTTGAGGGGATGTCCCTTCTGAGGGGCAGTACTGATCTCTATGACAGGGACAGGACTCAGGGAATGGCTGGAGCTGTGCCAGGGGAGGATTAGACTGGATATTAGGAAAAAGTTCTTCCCCCAGAGGGTGCTGGGCACTGCCCAGGCTCCCCAGGGAATGGGCACAGCCCCAAGGCTGCCAGAGCTCCAGGAGGGTTTGGACAATGCTCCCAGGGATGCACGGGGTGGGATTGTTGGGGTGTCTGGGCAGGGACAGGGGCTGCACTGGATGATCTTTGTGGGTTCCTTCTCACTCAGGTTATTCCATGATTCTGTGAGTGGAAGTGGCAAGGTGAACATCTGGCATTTGGCCAAAATCAGCCCAGCACTGGTATAAATTATTTCTGTGACAGGAGGCACATGGAGCAATTTCTGTGTGGTTTGTGTGTAATTACTGCAAGCTGCAGTGCTGAAGGGTTAGGTCACTGTGAATGTAGGTAGAGATCTTACCTTTATGATGATGGATTACCAAAAGATACTTCAGAGAATTTTTTCTCAAGCTGCTTACAAATTAAGTTTAGTATTTGTTGAGACCAAGGAGAGCTTGTCTCCAGGAAAAGTTTTCTGTGACCAAAAACGATTGTGTTTAGTGCTGGTCAGAGACATCAATCATCATGGTGAAGTGTTTTGGGAGAGGAGTCTTTAAAGTGGACCATATTTGAGCAGGATGAGAATAATTTTGGATGCAGAAGTAGATTTTCATGAAGAAGCTAGCAGAATCAATCTGCATGTCCTTTAGCCAACTTGAATGAAAAATCCTGTAGAAAACTTGTTAGGATAATGATTTTCATTTTCCAGCACTGCAAGATGTTGCAGGTGATGATGCAGTAATCACTGAGCAATAAACACATTCAGAAACAGCATCACTTAAAATTACTTCATTGTTCCAATTGCTGATTTGCAAATGGAAAATACTCCCAGTACTGTTATAAACAAACTCAGTGGCAGGCTGCGCAGAAGGTTTCTTCTTTGCCACTTGCCAACTTTACAGCCCTACAGGAAGAGAGATTGACTAATCCACTGTAAAGTGCACCACAATTACCTGTAACAAACATAAAACTTTATTTATGAGTGTTGTGGTTTAACCTCAGCCAGCAACCAAGAACCACTCAGCTGCTTACTCATCCCCAATCCTTCCAGTGGGACAGGGAGAAGAGTTGGAGAAAGGTAAAACCCATGGGTTGAGAACAGTTTAATAACAGAAAGAAATTAAATAATAATATAAGGAAGATTCTTTATTTAGGGTGAGGGTTGCTGAGCAGCAACCAAACCCTCAGTGTGTGATTCACATTGTTCTCATTCTAAAGACAAAACACGGCACTCTACCAGCTACTAAGAAGAAAATTAACTCTATCCCAGCTGAAACCAGGACAATTAAACACTTTTTAATTAACTGTTGCATGTGGTACCTTACTGACCATCTGCATGCAAACATGACATGAATAAAATAAAAAAAAAAAAAACAAAGTCTGAAAGACATTTACCTTGTATTTCTAGAGAAAGAGTTCACATTAATAAAAAACCTTAATATCTGGTGGCCATCAAGTTATTTTCTTCACAGACTTCTAAAAGTGAAAGGGACTTTTTATTTTAAGAATTCTGCAGTTCGGAAGAAGTGGAAGATTTGAGTTCTTCGTTGTGGTTTGTTTTTTTAAAATTATTATTATTATTCAATTTAATGGCAGGTTTATCTTAAGTTCAGTTAAAAATAAATCCTTGAATGTATTTACAATTGAAGTTGATTTCAAGTTGGCAGTGAAATGCCTGGTAAAATCTGTCAGAAACTTGCCAATAGAACATGAACATGAAAAAAAAGGTTTTTTTCCTATCTTGAGTTAAATTTTTGGTTATCAGGCTTAATTCAGCAATCTGCCAGGCTCATTTCAGAGGACCTAATTCAGCAACAAGTGCCTGTCTACCCAATGTGGTTCTATAAAAGAAATCTTCAAAAACCCAAATATTCATTGACAACTGAGACTATTAGCTAGTGTTCTGAATAAAAATGTGCATATTTTGAATTACTTCCAACTTCCAAACAAATCAGGAAAAATTTTACAATCTTATTTTACCGACTGTGAAAAATATATATTTCCATATAATCTTGGATTTTCATGTGTTTGAAAGATTTTTTTTAATAGATAATATAAAACAATGTCTTAGCTACAGACAGGTGTGGGTAGAAGTGATCCCTGTGTGGTAGCATTTAATGGAGCAGCAGAATCTCCTCTCCTGCTGTGCTCTTGTGATGCTACAAGGCAGCACTGGACCTCTGCAGGGGCTGTGTGAGCAAACTCATAATGAGCCAGAACTTCCTAACCAAACAATTCCTGCCTCAGCAGGGCCAGAGCATAACAGGCAAGCATAAGGCAGTGTAGTGGAGGATTAAGGCAGTGATAGGATCCTCCAGTGATGCTTATTGTCCTGGTGTATAAGATATAAGTGTATTCTATCCCCATCTGTCAGAGGTGGGGCAGTTCTCTGCTGTTCGTTCAGCATGTTTCTTTATCTCTTCCACAGCCAATCCTCTCTCCAGGAGATCTCGTCTGTCCATGGGCCATTAATTATTAATTATCTTCTGTTCATGGCTAGTGAGTGTCCCTGCATGGCTGATCAAATTCCATCATCCCATGGGGAGATGCTCCACCCAGGGGAGGAGCCAAGCATTCCTGCCTGGATACAATCTGAGCTTTGGGACACCACAGCAGCCTTTGCCCCCTACATTCCCAGACGAGCAGCTTTCTGCTGCCCTGCATTGCCAGAGGGAGCCCAGGCCCATCTCCAGCAGCCCTGGAGCTGCAGAGGAAAACTCCCCCCTTGTGCAGGATCCCTGCTGCAGCAGAAGCACAGCTGGAACTGCAGGAGGGCTGAGCCCCCATGGGATGGGGCTGGGACACCACCCTGACACACAGGGGGCCAGGGCATACTCTGACTCTGGCAGTGTTGTTTTGTATTACTTAATCTTTTAATTTCTTCTTCTTCTTCCCTAATAAAGAACTGTTATTCCTGCTCTGATGTCTTTGCCTGAAAGCCCCTTAATTTCAAAATTATAATAATTCAGAGGGAGGGGGTGTACATTTTCCATTTCAGGGGAGGCTCCTGCCTTCCTCAAGCAGACATGTGATTTGCTGAAAACACATGCTAAAGCCACGAAGCCATCCTCATCTGCTGAAGTTTTAAATGTATGCTTACAAGCCAGAGTGCTTCACAAAATCCATGTGGCCTTTGTGCTCTGCTGCTCTGACAAATGGAGAACATAATCAAATAAATGATGGAAGAGGAAGTTTTGGCTTTGTTTTTTTGTTGTTTTTTTTTTTTTTTTTTTTTACTGCCTCCTTTCTATTGTGACTGAGAAGAGAAACTGATATCTCCCTGCTCTACCCCCCAGCAGCTGGGAGAAATGTCAAAAGGGTGATGGCTGTTGACAAGAGACTTACCTGTTGTGTGCCACAATGACTCAACCCAGACTGCTGCAAGACAAGAACTGTGAAAAGCAAAAAAACAAAACAAAACAAAACAACAACAAAAAAAAACCCCACACAATTTTATACACATAACACTTATTTTTCATATTGTTATGTTTGGGTTGAAAATTAGGTAAATGGAGTTCATCCATACAAATTCTTCATGCTTTCTCTATCTCATTAACTCTATAGCCTAGGCAAATGAGAAATGCTTGTAAAATTGCTGTATTTTATGTGCAGGCTAGAGACTGGAAATGCATGGAACAGAATGTTCAAGAAACTGTATTGTTCTTGTTCAGTGTCATTAGTGGCCATGTAGTTTGATTCTTATGAGTTAATGACACATAATAACAAAGGTTATTTTCAAAACTTACTGCAGATCTTTTGCTCAGCTCGTTTCTGTGGGAGATAACCAGATTTATTGAGATAATGCAGCAGATGTTATTCAGGGAATGACTATCAAATGGAACCAATATCTGTAAAATAATCTATTTTCTAAATGCAAGTTGCATTCTCTACAAGTCTTTCTTCCCAGCACAGCCACTTTGCAAAACTCTGCCTTTCTATTTTGCAATTCCTTGACTCTGCAAAGAATCATCTGAACTTTACTTGATTCCACCACCCTTCCAAACACTCATTTTTTTCTGAATGTGGGTCTTGTTCTTTTATAAGTGCCACAGAAAATTAATTGAGGGGTCTTCTATTAATTGCAGCTCTTTTTCTGTCCTACACCATGAATTCAAATGCATTTCAGATCCAAACTGAATAGGAAGAGGCTTTTTGTGTTAATACCTTGCCTGGTCTGGAAGGGACTCCTTTCTGACTATCAGCACCAATGGTAGGATTTTTTTCTAACTCTGTGTGTCAATACTGAGGTCACATGGGGCTAAAATCCAACAGGAGGTGCATGACTCCTTTATTTAAACACAAGCACACTAAAATTACACCTCAATTCCTCTACAAATCTGCAGAGGTCAGGGCTTCTCACACTGCTTGTAAAGTCAGTGCTTGTGGCAGAGGGGCCTCCATTCTCTTTCCATCATATCAACTACAGAAATACAGATTATACTACTTTCATAGGCCTTCTCAGTAACTGAATATATTTTTCTAAAGAAAAACAGGCACAGGAATCTCCACAACACTTCAACATGATTTCAAATGCATCCGCTCCTTTACCTTTTTCTCTACAAACACTTCTTGAAATTAACAGAGACTTTTGTGTGATTAAGTCCAGTTAGGTGGAAGAAATACCTGAATACATCAGAGGATATTTTAAAAATGGCAAACCCATCTTTTTCCCTGCATAGCTATTGGTCATTGAAACATTGGCAAGATATGTCTGAACTCAAAAAAATAGTAATAGAGTCAGGAATGTATTGCAGCACATTGCTGTTGTCATTGTCCCATGGATTTGAAGCTAACTCCTTTCCTGCTGACCTTTTCAGCTTTAATATCAAGGTTGGGAGCACTTTGAAGTTCTGATTTTCCCTCTCACACTGTGTGACAGCAGACATCATTTGCCTTATATCCCTTAAGGATTAACCAGTGTAAACCAAGCCTGTCCCAGGACAGCCGTGAAGAGAACCTCACATGGCACGGATGACAGCAGCTGGGAAAGTTCAACAGAATAAATCTTAAATCTTAAAGCTTAATCTTTCAAGAATAGGGTTCAGGAAGCTGGCAGGCCCTACAGAAGTTTGTGCTTCCACATCTCAGGTGCTTTTGTGTTCCTCCTAGACATATGTGTCTGGCTATGTCTGCTGAGTTCAGCTTACAGGTCTTGCAATTAACACCTTCTAGTGGAGAAATACCACCTCTTCAAAGAGGTTATTCTCTCTAGGAAACTGGTGTTTCATTGACAGCAAGAGCCTGGAAAAAAACCCAGTGTTTACGTTTGTCCCCTGCTGCCAAAAGGACAGGGCAAGTGAATAAGCAACCATGTTTTAGATCTTTGATATTTTGGGGGAAAAATTTAAAAAAATATAGAGTATTTTTTTTTGTGGGTGAAATGTTGGGAGGTCCTAAAACATTGGAAGATCCTAAAAATGGGTTCATTTTTCTGTGGGTGAAATATTGGGAGGAGAGTGAAATACTCTCCTCTCTATTATATTTGTGTCCTCCCCAGACAATGGAAGGAAGGAATGATGAATCTGATTCCACGTTCTCAGAAGGTTAATTAATAATTTTATTATATTAATATTAAAGAATACTATACTATATTACATTAAAGAATACTATACTATACTATACTAAAGAATACAGAAAGGATACTTACTCAATGCCAAAAAGATAATAATGAAAACTCCTGACTCTCTCCAGAGTCTTGACACAGCTTGGCACTGGTTGGCTGAAGAGTCAAAACAACTCACAGCAGAATCCAATGAAACAATCACCTGTGGGTAAACAATCTCCAAACACATTCCAAAGGAGCAAAACACAGGAGAAACAAATCAGATGATTATTGTTTTCCTTTTTCTCTGAGGCTTCTCAGCTTTCCAGGAGAAAAATCCTGGATGAAGGGATTTTTCAGAAAATGTGAATGTGACACCTCTGCAAGGGAGGAAAAACTCAGTGGGCATAATTTTATCAAGTGAATCATGTCTCTGTTAATGCAAGGTGCCCACTAAACTGCTCTATCCAGCTAGCAAGGTCTGGCTGCTTCCTGTGAAGCAGGACTGCAGCACATGGAGCTGCTGCTCTGGAAGGTAAATGTTGAAAATAACACATCCTCCTCCCCAGTCCTCCACCCCCACTTAACTTTTGTGTCTGAATGCTCTGGAGTGTCCATTTGATCAGTCTGGGGCAGCTGGCATGGCTGTGCCCTCTCCCTGCCCCTCCATGGCAGGGAATGTTGAGAGACAGAGTGAAGCTGTGCCAGCCCTGCCCAGCAGCAGCCAAGGCTGATGTGTTATCTGCTCCTTCCAGCTCCCAGGGCAAAGCACAGCACTGAGGGATGCTCTGGGAGCATGAACCCTGCCTGATATGAGTAGAAAAGCTGCCAATTTTTTTAAAAGGTTGCAGAGTTCACAGGTTGGGCTAGTTGCTGCCAGGGTGGAGTTCTAACTGTTTGTTGTTGTAATCACCTGTCGTTTTCGTTAACCACCTGTCCTTGATGGTTCAGAATTCCCCCCTTTTGTCGAGTGGCACCCTGCTGCTTCCTAGAGGATGGCACCAAGGACGGTGAAGAGGAGGGGACATCGGGGGACATGATATCGAAAATGACATCAAAACCGGCATGCAACAGGAGAAGCCCCTCACCAAACGTAGCCAAAACCCCCTATAAACAACGAGCCAACACAAAATTGACAAATCAAAGTGATGTGAGGAACAGAATCTAGTTTCCATTATGACCCTTTTTACTCTTCACCCTAACCTAAAAGATGTCAGCTAGAGGACAGAGGACCTCAAATGTTAAAGTGAAAAGTTGGGGAATGTCTTTATACTCTCGTGAGGACGGAGCCCCCAGCTCCGCTCATAGACCAGGGGACGAAGCTGCACTCTTTCTCCTCCTCCGCGTCACTCCTGGGAGCAGTGGCAGCGTGAGCCCGGACCCGTCGGTTCTACTCAGCCGAGCTGATCACTTTTAATAAAGGCATTAAAAGGAGAGAGGTCTCCTGCCTGTGTTTATTTCACAGCCCAGCTAGACCCACTGCACCGGGGGAGCAGAAGCATCTCCTCTGTGACCAGGTGTCTCTGAGATATTTTAAATATGGCACATTTGTTTCTCTAATTAGCAACTACAGGGCTTGTTTAGATATGCAGGGCAATTGATGGGTGCAAACAGGAGCTAGAAATGAAACTCAAGAATATGTGAAGCATTGCTTCCCAAGCAAAATATAAATGCTGGACACAGGCAATTAAGCACTCCCTGTGTTTTCTGGATAAATACGCAAATTTGACATTCAAATCAGACTTCTAAAAAAAATTTCACCCAAGTTAAAGCACTAAGAACATAAGCAGTCCAAAGCTTAAGTCTTTTTGCTCCAACTTTAATTGCTTGCCATAATTTCTGTTAAGGGCAAAGCACTTTAGTAGGTTATCATTCTGTTCCTCCCAACTGTTTCAAAAGTCAAGTGTGGTTTCCCCTGACACATCACATAGTGGATGGAATTTTTAGATGGAGAATTTACAGCAGAGTAGCATGCAGGGAATTCATTAAAGCTGGGAGAAGGAAGTCACTGCAAGAAGGTGACAGTATTGTTTGCATAATAGGTTTGCCTGTTGCAAACTAAGACTAGCTACAGAGCTGCCTTAATAAATTACATTTTTTGGTAGTTAAAGAGAAGCATTTAGCAGGTTCTGGAAGAAAGAGAACCAAGTAGTCGATCATATGAAGTAGACAAAAAAATGTTATGGGATAAGCTGTTAAAATGTGTTTATACAGATATACACTGCTGTTAAATGCAGATTTACAGGACAAAGGACTCTAATGACCTCTAATTCAGGGGTCAAAAAAGGCTTTTGGGAAGAGGGAATTTGATGTGCCACTCCTCCCTCACACGATTCTGCTGCAGACAGGGTCCCAATCTGGAGTTAGCATTTTTTTTGGTGGGGATCTAAGTTTCTGCCTCTTTCAGTACAGTTTGTTCCATTATTTGTGACTTCAGTACTCTGCCCTAAAATGAGATTTTCTAATATCATATTTAAGGCCACAGATTATTAACACCACTGAACAAAAGGCATCATAATCCTCCACAACCCTTTAACTCTGCTTCAGAATGATTTTAAGGGCTCAAATCAAACTGTGGGGCAATTAGCTCTTGGAGTTGACCACAGGGAAAGATCTGTGTTGCAATTCCAAAGTAACTTTTTTAACCTTTTGGTAATGGACACAATCTTTTCTGAGCAGCCTGTTCTAGTGGAATGGGTAAAGGGGCTGGAATTAGATGATCTTTAAGGTCTCTTCCCATAATTCTGTGATTCTATGAAGTGAAAATAATTGCAGAATATTCTTTTCCAATTTAAAGTGGAAAAGAACCAGAAGAGTTGATGCTACCTGAGGAAACCAAGGTGTCCTGCTCTGTAGGTGAAAGAAGGTGGCAGGGAGGGAAAGAGAGCACAGTGAAAAAAAAGAGCAGGCTATGTCCACTGCACCTCTGGATGGTATGGAATAGAGACTCCACCTTATTGTGAAGTGTCTGAGCCAGGGACTAATGAAGTTAATCTCTTTCATTGGGAGGGTGAGGTAGGTCAGACTCAAAACCCTCATTGGCTGAGTTAAGCTCCCTTTGGTGTGAAGGAGCTGCAAAGCAAGTTCAGCTTAGGACGTCACTAGAGAGCAGAAGAAACCTGAAGGAAAGAGCAGAAAGGCATTAGCATAGCAGCAAATCTCTTTTTGTACATTTTGTGGATCCCTCTGTCACACACATGCAATGGAAAGGTCCGATGGACATTGCAGTACCGAACTCTGCCGCGCTGGTGCTGCTGCCCATTGGCTCCCCAGCGCTGTTGATCCATCCCAGGCATACACTACGTCTCTCCTTTGTTTTCTGCCAGATTTTATCAGTCTCAGTAAACGGACAGTACCCTTACTGAATGCCTTGAATCCCAAATCTATTTGACAGTCACTGCAGGCTTGATGTGCAGCGGTCTTTGTTAAGGAAAGCACAATATTTACATAAACAGGTTGACCTTTTAAACCTCATTTTGTCAGGAGGAGCTGAAGGGGAGGAGATAAGGGGAGAGGAAAGGGGCAGAGGAGCCTTTGCTACCTGTTGCTGTAAGAGAAATCATATCCTGAGGCAAAGAGACCTTTTGTTTATATGACTGCATAAAGAATCGTATCTATATCTACATATTTAACAACCACTACACTTGAAATGTACACTGAATTATTCTCTTTACAAACCATATCATCCTTCCTTCACTCCTTTTCTTACATCCTCTCTAAAGAAAAAAAAATCAATAAAGCCCCAAGCAGCGTAAATCATTGCTAAGATCAGCTCACTCCACGATTCTTTAGCATAAGAATGATTAGATATGCTGACAGGAACAAACCAATGCGATGCCAGAGGAATCTTGGGTTCCTGCGGTTTCCGACTTTTCCCCAGCAGATTCTGGAAACCTCAACCTGCCAGGCTGGCAAACAGACACGAAAGCTTCACACTGGTGCTTATAGAGACAATAGAAAGAAGACAAAAAGCTTCTTAATAAAAACCCAGAATTGCCATCTCATTTAAAGATCGCACAGAGCGCAGCAGACGAGTGCTGCTGTAACTCTCCATATTGCCTGGAACATACATCACATAATCTCATGGATACTGCGCTCATTGATCCTGCTGAGCGTGAGGTGCACCCATCCCCTGCTGCCCTGCAGGGATGCCAGAGCTCCGTGCACGCTTTCCTGACACGGACTGCCTTTCACTTTACCCGTGCTCAGCTCTCAGCCCCACTATACCCAGGGAAAAGCATTTTTATTAGCCATGAACGCATGTCTGTTCACAGCAGAAAAGGGACCAGGAGAGGGGGGTACATACATCAAGCTTCATAAATGCTGGACCCCACACACCTCAAAATTCCGCACGCATTCCGGAGCCACTATGTGAGGAAAAAGGTGGTTTTTCCAACGAGCCAGGTCATTATTTCCATACCGAGAGCCCGGAAGCATCGAGAAGCGGGGAAAATGGAAAGGAGATGCTCCGCTTACCCGGGGCAGGAGAGGGACTCGGGTGATGAGCGGGGGAATTTCCGCCCATCCCCTCTCCCCGCAGCAGGGTCGCTCCCAAAATCCGCTTCCCTGCTCGGGGATCTCCACATCTCTTCCGAGCGAGAGCGGCGCCGGGCGGGCAGCAAGGCTGCGGAAAATACGAAATAAAAAGATGAGAAACAAAGGGCTGGCCGAGGGTGGGGGGCAGGTATGTTCTTACCCGGTCGGGATCGCCGCCGTGGCTCGCTGGATTGCGGGCGCAGGAGGAGGAGGAAGAGGAGGAGGAGAGGCTGGTGCTGCGCCACCCGCAGCCTGCAGGAGCTGCCCCCGAGCCGAGCGCTGTCCCCGCCGTGCCCCGGGAGCTGCCCCCGTGCCGAGCCCTGGGAGTTGCCCCCGAGCCGAGCCCCGCACCGGGAGCTGCCGCCGTGCCGAGCCCTGGGAGTTGCCCCCGGGCCGAGCCCCGCACCGGGAGCTGCCCCCGAGCCGAGCCCCGTCCCCGCAGTGCCCCGGGAGCTGCCCCCGGCTCCCCCCAGCTCGGTCCTCGGTCCCGGCTCCCCGCGCCCCCTCCGCCCCGAGGGGAGCGTCCCCCCCCAGCCGCGGCTGCCGGGATGAGCCCCCGGCGCTGTCCAACACTCCCGGCTGGTTCCAGCCTCTCGATCCTCGGTGCGGTCTTGTCTGGGTTCCACCTGCGTGGGCAAAGCCCCTCTCCTCCTACCTGCGGCTGAGATCCCACAATTTGTTATTCTTTCCTCGAGAATCGCTTCCATCACCACCAAAAAAAAAAAAAAAAAAAAAAAAAAAAAAAAAAAAAAAACCCACCAAAAAAAAAAAAAAAAACAACCCCACACATCTACCCCAGCGAATCCCATCCCTCTTCGCAAGTCCTCTTGCTATTCGGGTTTGCTTCCCTCTCTCCTCCTCCTTCTCCCCTCCCTCTTTCCCCCGTTTCGGGTTTGAAGCCTCTCTCTGCCCTACACACACACACACAGACACGCACGCACGGTGTAAATGGGTTGTCACACGCGCAGAACTGCTGCTGGTTCCCAAAGTCCCCCCAGCCTGCTCAGCCCTCCTCTAGCCTGAAGCCGCAGATCATGGACTATATGCTTGGAGCCGGGATGCGTTTTATTCACAGCCGCTTCGCCTCCTGCAGTTTCACCCGGTGAGTAGGTTTGATTTCGCGTTCAGGTGGCGTGCTTCCAACAGGAGGGACGCCAAAAACAGCAGGGAGAAATAAAAAGAAAAAATAAATTAAGAAAAGTTTTGCTTCCCCTTGTTCCCCAACGGGCGGGCTCCACTTTCTAAACTCGAAGGAATTAGGAAGCACCAGTTTTCTGCTCACGTTCATTCCCAGCCACCGCGCTCGGCGCTGATTGCAGCGCGCACCGCAGCACCGCTTCCAGAGTCACCGTTCCGCTGCTTATTCATCGCATTTTATTCATGTTTCCATCAGGCACGGTACCTGCTCCATTCCCCGGTTAACCCCTGCAGACGTGGGCTCTGGGAGGGCTCAGTGTGCCGAGGGAAGGAAAGGACAGGATTGCTGCTGGCTGAGACAGCCGGGAGCATCCTTGGGAATGTCTGGGAACCTGCGGGGCGAGATCAGCTGGAAAAGTTCATTGCTCTCCCTCTTCCCCTGAAGAACTTGCACAGGATTGGGGGTGGGGAAGGATTCTCCAGAAGGGATAGGAAAGGATTTCAAGATCTCCAGCCCTGTCGCATGTGCTGGGAGGGGGCAGTGGCCAGGCAGGGGGGGCCGGGCAGCAGCGGGGTCGGCGGCCGGGGCTCCTGTCCTGCTGCTGCCAGGGCTTCTGTCCAGCCTCTGCAGCCGCTCGCTCCTCTCTCTTTCCTCATTTCTTAATCCCATTGCACCTTATTTCATTTATCACTATTTTCTGGCATACCTGTATTTTTTGCTGGCCAAAAATTGGCTCCTGAGGAGCGCAGGGAAACGTACGCCCACCTATATGTACCTGAAGTATAGATGGTAGAGCTCTTGAATCAAGTAAGGGCTACTTTGAAAGAAAAAGAGAGAACAAGCAAGGGAAATAAACACATTACATTAAAAAAAAAAAGGACAAGTGCCCTCAGAGTGCTATTTGTGGTTGATACTTCCAGGATTTCAGTGTCTCTAATTAGTGGCAGAGATCCTCCCACGGTCAATAGCAGAAGGCAGGGAGGAAACATGCTATGTCTGGGCTCCGTGTAACTCTGTCATTTGGGTGCAGGATAAGTGTGTGCGTGTGTGTCTGTGTGTGAGCGGTCATGTCTCCAAAGGAGAACCTGCAGAGATCACCAGGAAGGTGCTCGAGGCTTGCAGGCAGGTAGAGATGCCAGGGAGAAATAACAAGATCTGAATTTATTGCCTGGTGGCATGCAGAAGACGGGAAAGACCAATTCAATGCCAGAGTGTGCTCCCCCCTTGTTCTTCCCTCCACCCTCCTCTCCCCGCCCTGCTGCCTCCCGCTTCGGCCGCCAGATTGCTGGCTGCTGTCTGGAAAGGAGTAGTGAAAAAGCCCTTCAAGCAGGGGATCCAAAATTCACCCTTCCTCCAGCGCCTCTCTTCTCCCACCATGCCTACTTATCTCCTTCCAGCTCAGCATCCTTCTCCGGGAGACTCCAGCAGGTTTTTCCCATTCCTGCTGACTTGCACTTCTATCCCCACCTCCTCTTCCTGCCCCGGACCTTTCCATAACTGAGGTGATGAACCAAATCCCAGACATTTCCCCTGAATTCCCCGCCTCTGGCGCTGCTGCTGCCGGGATCCTCCCGCACCAGGCTGCTCAGGAAAGTTTCCGTGCAGTCATATCCCCCTTCCCTCCCTAGGTAGGGAGTGCGTTTCAAAACCTCTACCTGATTTTTAATCTTCCCCCTCCACCCCCCTAAACCTTTAATAAAGAAAGAAAACCCCAAAACAAACCAGCAAGTCCTGAGGGATTTCTGTTATAGCGGGAATAGCTCAGCCAGTGAGCATCGCCTTGCCGTGTGCTGCTTAAATGTTACGGCTCTGCAGAAGAGATTTATGTGCCCATCAGCGGAATATTTCCCGGGTTTAAGAGCGCTCAATTTTCCCTTTGCTGACGGGGATGGGAGACAGTAAGGCACAGCATGAGGGCAGTGGAGTTGTTTGGCTCGCAGGCACTGTGACGGGTGGCAGTAAAACGGTGTCTGGGCAGCAAAAGTGACCCAGGTTGGACCGGGTGGCATTTCTGTACTCAGCGGAAGGCGAGGGGATGCACATCAACCCCTTTGCATACAGCATCAAATAAATAAATGCAATTAACATGAGCTTAATGGACGATTGCAACAAGCGAGAGTCAGGCGTGGTAAACAGAGAATATTCCCACTCCCCTTGATTTCCAGCATTCAGCACCCCCAGCCCAGGGATATCTCCTTCTCACACGGGGCTGGATGACTCAGAAAAAAACCCCAGGAATAATGGACAGCAGCCGGGAGGATTTTGCTTTGCCATAGTTGCTTTTTGTACAGTACCTTGGCGGTGTTGAAATACCTCCCGAGCCCCGCGGCCCATTCCTGACAGAACGCTCCCAAACATCTCTCTTCCCTGCATTTAGATGCCCAGACTCCCTGCTTGCCCGTGTCTGGCTTCACTGCCAATGATTACTCCATCTCCCCTGAAGCTGCGTGGATCTGGGACTCCCTTTTGGCCGGGAGTTCATGTCCCCATTTTCCACACTGGCGGTGGCAGACGGACACCCAGGGAGGTGGCCCTGGCACAGGAAACACCTTTAAGCGTCCAGCCTGCCTCCTCATCCTCCCGGGCTTCATCTGCCCCGCTCCTCCGCGTGTCCTGGAGCAGGTCCCGGGGGAAGGAAGGGCTGGGAGGGTAACACGGCGGAGGTCGGGGAGACCACGCCGGCAGCAGGAGGGGATGCTCCGGCTCCGGAGCCGGGGGTGGCAGCGCCTGTCCCGGCTGCGGGACCCCCGGCTCGCCCCTCCTCATCCTCAGCAGCTAAAGACAGCTCGTTTTGAGGGGAAAAGAGAAAACACCCCCTTCTCCAGGGAGCGGTGCCGCCAGCCCGTGCGGCAGAGGCTTCACCGCAAAGGGTTAACGCGGGGCTGCGGGGTGCTCCGGGCTGGAGTCCTGTGTGCGCCTCTGAGATGCACCAGCCAATCCTGGAGACAGCAGCGTGAACTAGATGTAGCATGCTGGAAGGAGGGAGGTGAAGAAAATAGGGTGTAAACTGTCAGCGCACACCGCGAGGCGGACCCGCTCCTTGGGTTGCGATTTCTCAGAGACTTAGAGAGCATCATGCATTTAAAAAGGTAAGGGCTTTGTTACCGACAGTCTGTATCGTGATTCACTGCCGGATTCAAGTGCGTTTTCTGTGTGGCTTTCATTTAGTGATAAATTGTGTAGCGCAGAGTGGGGAGAAAGTGGAATGTGGCGTGATTTACTGCTCGGGAGCCGTTTGGAAAGGCTACGTCAGCTTCGAGTTGTAATGATTTCATGTAGAGATTGAGCAAGTGAATGCATGTGAAGTGAAGTGAATTCATGACTGGCAGAAAAATGTAATGCATGTGATAAGAGAAGGCTGTTCTGTTGTAGCAGCAAAATCAGTCATGGATCTATATGAAATGAAGGCTAGCGAGAGATAGACCTGATTTTGAGAAAACATAGAGTAATTCAGATTCATGTATCTGACAAACAAGTCTGTCAGATAAAACCAAAAATAACTTCATTCTTAGAAAAAAACCCCCCATGTTTATTAAGCACAACATCACAAAAGAATGCTATAAAAAGGAGTGAAGTCAGAACCTTACAGAGTCTGTATGTGCAGAGATGAGTGACTCTGACACATTAAGTGTACAGAGATAAAGCTAGAGTGGCCCTGCTAACATTTACAGGATATAAGAAATAACTTCAGAGGAGCAATCCATTTAGATATCAGACTTCACAGACTGCTGCCATTGCTCAACCCCTTCCCTACAAGGAGTTACTCATTTTAAATAGGTGCTCTATCAGCTTTACCACAGGACCAGCTTTGGGAACAGAAACATTTGACTGGATCCCTTCCTCTCTGTATCTAAGCATAGCAACAGACCCTCAGTCTCAGATGCTGTTGCAGTGCTAATCAGCAGAGTTCCATCCAGAAACTACCTACAAATTCTTGCCTCCAAGCATTTTTCTCTCTAAGACGTGTATAATTTAAGCAGGGGAGGAATAAAAAAAAAGATCTGTGATATTTTCTGTAAGCTGATCCACCTCCAGTGAGAGCAAACCTCCCCAACAGATGCTGAGTTCACAGGAGTTGTGTTTGGGGTGCTTTTTCATGAAATGCTGAAACCCTGTGAGTGAAAACGAGAACTAAGAAACATGAAAACAAGCAGCTGAATGTTTTTACAGAGCTCAGTGCAGGAGGCAGCATTTGTACAACAAGCCAACAAAACAACTTGAGAATATTCAAGTGATGCAATCCTCCTGTCTTATCCTTTCCTATTTTTTCTACTCCTCTCTGAATGCCTTTGTGAAGAATTAATTACAGAAATCAATTCATTGTTTACACCAACGTGTCTAAAAATTTACTTTTTAGTCACATAGATTGCAGTGACTTGTCACTCCTGTCAGTCCCAGACAATGATTTATGGGACTCAAATATTTTTACTTCATTTGTATTAATTCAAAATCATATCTGATTGGGATCAGCCTAAGTAATTTCTTGCTTGAGATGCAACACCCGCTGAAAACAAAAGGAAGATCTTTCTACCAGCAAGTTTGCTTCTTCAGCAGTTTTTGAAAATCTAAATGGAAAATTGGATGATCAAACTACTTACCTAAGTTTTCCTTAGAAGAAAAAGAGCGGTGGAAGATATTAGGTGATAGTTTCTGGAAACATTATTTTCTGGCTCTCAGGCTTACCTAGTGCAGCTCATTCTTAATCCTCCCAAAGCTTCACCTCTCCTCAAAACCAGAAGCAGACATGTTTTTACTCTCCTGAAACACTAGCAACCTCATATGGGAGCAAAATCATCAGAAATACACTTTGACAAACAGAGCCCAAGTGCTCTTTGAGAAAGGTTGCACTGAAGCCACTGTCCTGTTAGTAGACTACAGCCAGTCATTTTATGGAAAAGTAATCTGACTTCTTCCTAATCTCATCCTATATCAGTGTAAGAGAACATTTTTAAAAAATAAATTTGCAACTACATTCTCTTCATATCGTTGTTTTCCTTTTGCTCAGTATATGTGTGTTCAGTGAGGGCCTGATCTTGGACAATTCAAGGAGATCAGAACATCCTTGTTAACTTCAATAAAAGCAAGATCAATTTCCAAAACACTATTTTGGAACCCAAATGAACTTCAGATTTAGAAGGGGAAAAAGTGAGCATCATGAAGTTTCGTGCTGCGTACTGAGCAGTGGGAGGCTTTACATATCTTGAGTCAAATATTATTAAAATACTAAAGAATTAAGAATTTGTGACCTGATCTTACATTGACCTAGGCCTCGGTACTTTTTCATCATTGATAAATAAACATTTTTCTGTATGAAGTTAAGGAAGACCCACTGAGCTGCAGGTAATCAGCACCTTGTGACTGGAGTCATCACCCTGCTGAAAATTGTAGTGTGAATAAATTTGGTCTTCCAGCTTTGAAGTTACTAATTTATATGTACCACAGTTTGTGTGCATACACAAATATGGTTTATAAATAGATATAAATATGCATGATATGCACTACACATCCCTCCACACCCATGGTCTGTATAATCACTTTTTTGCCCTTGCTCATACCATGGGAATGATTTTTCAGCTCAGTCTCTTTCCTATCCCCCACTGAAAGTCTTCACCTGCTCTGTGTGCCACAAAATAATGCACTGAGGAGAGGGGAGAAGGACACTCTGCCACATCAGAACTTTTCAGCTTTAACTAATGAGCCTCTCACAAAGGCCACAGATTTTGTTCCACCTTCAGAAGAAGATTGACCAAGCAATATATATTGTTAGCTAAATTAACACCATTAACTGTAGTGGTTTCTCTTATAATGAGGTGAGATCGTAAGGCTCATGTGTCACATACCTTTACTGTAACAGTTACATTAATGGGGAAAAATTCTGCTGATTTGCAGTAACACCTTCATTGCCACATCTAGCAGCACTGATTAATGAGAAAAGTGGTTTGTAAGGCACTTATTATACATTGGCAAGTAAAGGATGTAAATCTGGGGATTCAGAGCACTGCTCTACACCCTTAATCTCATATTGTTCATGACTCCTGAGAATACTGTAGGGCTACTTTAGCTCTTTCAGTACTTGTAAATCTACTAGAAATAACAAAAACACCTGGTTAACTGAACATGGATGACCTCACTGGAGTAAAATGGGATTGTTAAAATCCATTATAAATGTTACTTCTTAGCATTTTCTTTTTTTCTTTTATTTGAAATCTGTTTCTAAGGAAGCTTACCATCACTGGTGAAAAACACTGCTAAATGCTGAAAAACAGTATAATGGATGGAGGTGGCCCAAGTGTATATTTTCATTTCACCTAAAACATTATTGATCCCTATTCATTAACAATTTGTTGGACAGAGAGAGCTCATATATGTTACAACAATTTTAATATTTTATAATTCTATATGTTTTGTACTTAATGTGCTGCCCTAAAGGTTAGAACTGTTGTAGTTTAAGGCAGAGATGATACCCACCTCTTTTTCTCCAGAACATGTAGCTGCTCAGCATTCCTTGGGTGAATCCCCTGATTCCTTTAGGTCTGTACCAACATTTCTAAGGAAGATGCTTGTTTAAGGCAAAGCAGCACTGTTTATGCAGGTCAAGACTCATCTTGCTGCCAGTCCCTGGAGACTGTGGATTTATTTCACGGAGAGCCATCAGTTGGTGATGTTCTCTTTTTAAGTCACTGCTCCTGTGGGATGTGAATCTGACTCATTGGCTTAAAAAGTAAAAGCTTTAGTTACTACCTAAGTACCCTTTAAGCTCTCTGTTAGCTTGAGTTTATTAGATTGATTCACATTAGTTGAAGACATGGTAGTGGCTTTTTTTATTAAACTACTCTTATTTATAAACCAGCTTAACTTCTTCATGCTTGCTTGTCATGGCCAGGCAAAGTCTAGAACATTTTTTCTGTCCTTCTGGAAAAAAATAGGCTATAATGAAGAAAACTGATGATCCTCATATTCAGAGAGACTGCAGTGATCTGTAATTCCTCATAAATAGACTTGTGTCTCTCATTCAGCACTGTGCAGGTACTACTGAATGTTTAAAGCTCCTCAACATGAGATTAACAAATTTCTACTAAATAAGAATGTGCTTTTCTATGAGCTACAACAAGAAATAGTGACAATTTCATACTTAGGCAGTTTCAGACCGGGTCATATCTAAATTAAAACAGTAGAGAGATTGCAATTCCTGATGCAAACTCAGATTTTCACTCCTTGTAGCATGATGTTCATTAGAAACACATCTTTTAGCAGACGGACTTTTTTCCCCTCTCTGTAATTTTGCAATTTCTTCTAATCTTGTAAAAAATCAAGTCTTTGAGCTAGATTTATTTAAGCTTTATTTATTTATTTAAGCTTTTAGTCTTGTCAAAAATCTAGCTTTGGCGCTAGATTTATGTGAGATAGCAGGCTGCCCAGTACACATAACATAATTATTACTTGTACAATCAAGCTTTATCCATCCTGAGCTGCAATTAGCCCCAGACTGGTTTGCAGGAGCTTGAATCTTTGCTCAGTCAGCCATAAAGTCCCTACTCTTGCTATAAAAAATTAATAGCTATAACATGAACATTTAAGAGGATCTGGCTACTGCCCATGCAGTGGCTACAGGCTTGGAATGCTGCAGCAAAGGGACTGTGGAAAAATCCTGCAACAGTTTTCAGTAGCACCAGCTCTAGAAAAATGGTCTCTTGAAGCTTCTATGAATCCTGCCTTGGGAGCTGGCACAACAAATGGTATAAGTTTGTTGATTTTTTTTCCTATTAGAATAAATAGGTTGAAGATGAGGAACCTGAAAGGAGTGTTAACCATCCATTTATATCAGCTGAACACCATGTATGCCATCTGTGAAATAAGCTGTAAAATATGCTGTAAGATCTGGAGCACTTTTGTCTGAAAGACATAATAAAAGGGCAAAATAAAAACATTAGCACTCTATTAGATATCATTGTTAAGAAATAAAATATATAAAATAATCCATTCTTCTAGCAAAGCATCCAGAGAAGCGCATTGAAAGAAAAATTTCATGCCATTAGAACTTTATGGATGTTATTCTTAACTACTCATCTAAGTTGTAACTACTAATTTTCACATGGAGAATAAAATCAGGAAGAGTATAAATCCTTCAGCCTTAGCTAAAATTAGAGGGCTCTCTCCCATACCTGACTCAGAGCCTCTAAACTGAGAAAACCATTCTTAGAAATTAAAGAACCACCAACCACATTACTTGTGGATTAGGTCAGGTAAAATCTGAGGGGATGGAAGTACATGAATTAGGTTGGATTTTGTGAATATGTCCCCATTGCAATCAGTACAGTACATTGCTATTTTGGCTCTCTTCTTAAGTCCAGAGAACAGCTATACACCATTATTTTTTCCCTTTGTTATTGTACAAACAATATTAGCACTCCAATAACTTCAAAGAAACTTCTATTTTTGCCTGAGACTGACAAATCCTTTCCTCTCCATCCTTTTTCTGAGCATTTCTTGCAAAATGTCCAGGAACAGAATTTTTAAGCAGCAACAAAAATAGCCAGCCACTTGGTTAATGGAATAATCAACTTCCTTTTTATTTTATAACATTTTTGCCATCCAATAATTTGTAAGCATTCTATAAGCATTGCTTGTTTAGGCTTCATGATAGAAACTGTCACTAAAGAAGGTTAAGGCACTTGGCAAGGTTTATACAGCACAATCAAAGTTGTACTTTGAGGTAGCTCAGCTCCAAGTACTCTCCTTCGTCTCTGTAACCTGAATCTTCTTCAGCTCCACAATCTGTTGGCGAGCAAAGTTTCCTCCCACTCCATCCCATTTTAGCCCTTCTGTACCACTAATCAGTTATATTTGGATTTTTCCTCAGGCTTCAAAGCCTCTGGAAGGAAAGCTTGGCTGTACAGTGTGTAAATAGCTGCTTGCTCCTGCTCTAGATGGTGGCAGCTGTAAGAGCCCTGGGTATTGTATTTTCTGGGTATGTCCTGACGAAGGCAGGAATGATGCACCTGCCTCCATGTTCTCAGAAGGCTAATTTATTACTTTATAATACTATATTATATTAAAGAATACTATATTATACTATACTAAAGAATACAGAAAAGATACTTAGTAAAATGCTAAAAAGATAATAATGAAAACTTGTGACTCTGGAAAGAGTCTCGACACAGCTTGATGCCAATTGGCCAGAGAGTGAAAACAACTCACACCAGAATCCAATGAAACAATCATCTGTGGATAAACAATCTCCAAACACATTCCAAAGCAGAGAAACACAGGAGAAGCAAATGAGATAAGAATTGTTTTCCTTTTCTCTGAGGAAAGGAAAGCTTCCCAGGAGAAAAATCCTCGGTGAAGGGATTTTTTCAGAGAATGTGAATGCCACACTTGGGTTTAAAAACTAGTACCAGGATGGATTAAAAGAGGAAAGGGCTGTTTGTTACTCCAGAATGGTTTAGTGGATACACCAAATTTACATGTGTCTTAGTATCTTTGTATCCTACTGACACTTAGTTGTCAAATTGGGTCAGAAAACTTGTCTGGGGACTAAGAGTTATGAGTGAAGAGGAGATATGCTGCTGGAACTAGTAAGTCATGACTTTACAATGGTCATTTATTACTTAATGTCAGGGGGTAGCTTTCACAAAACCTGAGAAGCAGCTCAATTGCCATTAAAACACACCCAACGAGATTATTATCAGAGTGGAGAATGCTGGATGATCAGAAATTAAGCATTCATTAAAAAAAAAAAATCCAAGATGGAATCAAGGCTTCTAAATATATGTCTCCTGTTGGGATTTTCTTCAAACTTGAAAGCTCCAGTATGCAAAATTGTATGTCACAGCAATACATGTCAGTCTGTGCTGAGTCTGGTCTGCTAGACCAGAACCTCTCCCAAAGCTGTTGTTTTTCTGTAGAGCAACTTCCAAACTTACTCCAAGAGAGCTTACTCTGATGCCCTTCTAACACTTTTCCTACCATCAGATGCTTTAGCCAAAAATTTTTGGACAATTTGGGAGAATGTTTAGCATAACTTGTCTAATGGAAGAGTGGCTTAAGACCGAAATGTCATGCAGAGTTTTCATGAAGAGGGATTTTGCACATAGGATAGTTTGTGTGCACTTGGGGACTTGCAAAGATTAAGGTTTCATCCCTTCAGACTTTTATGATTGCAATAGTGCAGTCATCCAGCCTGAAGCAGACTTCAAGCTGGGAGCAGTAGGTTTTCTGTGTCTTCTTGGCACCCTGGTGTTGGTCAGAAACCCAGGGCTTCCATAAATCAGCTTCATTTTAGCTCCTTGTGTGACAGGTACCTGTTGTCTATCAAGAATTAGGTGCTAGCCCCCATTTAAAGGTGAGGAACTGGGACACAATGAGGACTTGAGTGGATTTTACAAGATCATGTAGTGAAAGGAAAATGGAGAATGGCTTTAAACAGAAAGAGAATAGATTTAGGATTTAGATTGGACCAAATTCTTCCCTGTGAGTGTGGCACACGGTGCCCAGAGAAGCTGTGGCTGCTCCTGGAAGTGTCCAAGGCCAGGTTGGATGGGGCTTGGAGCGCCCTGGGCTAGTGCAAGTTGTCCCTGCCAAGGCAAGGGTGGCACTGGGTGATCTTTAAGGCCCTTCCAACCCAAACCATTCTGTGGCTCAATGATTTCTCCCTTTCAATTATTCACCTCCACAGTCCCACCAGCACCACACAAGTTGGGACTGGAGGTCCTGGAGCCCCTGGTTAGCCTGAGGTGGGTGGAGGACCCTGATAAGCCTGGTCAAGGCTATTGAGGCTTTTATGTGCTCTCAAAGCTTTGACAGGTAATATCTTCCCCTCAACGAGCTCCTTGTAGAAACAGATTCACTCATTAAGGCAGAAAGACTGCAATGGCATTTTGGGGATGCTGCTTGACATCATCAGCTAAAACACATAAGGATCCATTTGCACAGGAGGATGAACTTAGATTAACAGATTTAAACAGCGCCTGAGGGAATTTATACATCATGATTTGAGCAGCAAAGGAAAAAATTCAGGTCTTTTACAAATATCAGACATTGAAGCAATTACCTCTGCACGCCTGGCAGCCAGCAGATGCTCATGGGCTGAGGAGGCTGGCACTTGCTGCACTGGGGAGTGACAAAAATCACATAGGGACATCAGCTGAAGGCTCACAGACATTTGCAGGAGTGAAATTCTGCAGGGACAGGGCAAATACCAAGGCAGGCTCTGTGGCAAGGGCTGTAACACTGCATCATTCCAGACAGACCCGAGCACAGCTGCAGAGGTTGGGCTGACATAAATTCTCTCTTTCCATGGAGGCATTTGATGTTTCCTCCACTTCATTTGCCTAAAAAAATTAAAAATCAGGCATCTTATTTGTTCTTTATTTTGACTGTTGAGGACATAGTTACAGGGGTCTTCTCTTTGAGAGGGGAGAAGAAAGCTAAAATCTGGCAGTGCATGAAGCTCTGTTTGAATAAAGAAAAGGTGCTGATTTAGGGTGCCTTTAATCAAAACTGATACTGGGAACTGATATGAAGACTTATTCTTAAGCCTGGAATGTAAAACTCTCCTAAGCTTGTTAGACATAGAATTAATTTCTCCTTTCAGATTTTTTTCCAGATGATTGTGGCTCAGAATTACCACCAGAGAACAAGCTGATTCAATCCCCCCCTGGAAAACCATGTTGACAATATGACTTGTCTACATGGGTGCCTTCTAATTTTTCTGTAGTGTCACACTCTGTCCCCTGCAGCTTATGAGGTCAGATCTGGTGGCAGGGAGGCTTCACCATCCTCTACCCTGGTCCTTCTGAGCAACCTGGGCCACTTGGCATTGGAAGGAGCTGAGCTTTGAGATCCCTTTCAACCCAAAGCTCTGTGACCCTGTGATTCTGTGACTTCAATGCCCAAAAAAATCTGTTTCTTTCTCTGTTCTTGGTCTCTTGCTCCTGCCCCAGACATCTGGGGGGACTTCAAGCAGAGCTCATCTCTGTCCAACAGCTGGCTGTGACCACAGGACTGAGCAGCCCACCTCAGTACACAGGTCCTTTTGCTGTCCTTCAGGAAATTCAGCTTGGGAGATGTTTTTTTTTTTTCTGTGGATTTGAGTACCTTCCTTTGGAGAACAGAACCTGTGTGGTGGCTAAGCCCAGAGCAGAGCACAGCTGAGATGCTTTTTGCTCTCCTCTCTAGCTGATACTGATGGCACACTAGCATTAATCCCAAAATTAGAAAATTCCCAGAAATGTTTTGATAATTTTCAACTAACAAACTAACATAAAATCAGATGCCAAATTTGCAAAGAAGAAAGTTTAAATTCTTTAGCTATGCCTGTGCTATTCAGCCAAGAAACCAGTAGTCCTAAGACACAAGTAGCTATCCCACCCCATGAGATAAAAGAATTGTGAAAAGCAATAAAAGACAGTAGTATCTGCTCTCCATATTTTAAGCAACTGCTGAAAAATACCGTAAAAAGACATACACTCACACCAAATAACTGTGAAAATCTTGCTTATAGTTTCTATATTTTCAAAATCTTTTGCCAAGCAATCATATCTATGAAGCTTTCCTGTTTCATCTTCCCCAACAGATTTGAGTACCTTCCTTTGGAGAACAGAACCTGTGTGGTGGCTAGGCCTAGAGCAAAGCACACCTGAGATGCTTTTTGCTCTCCTCTCTGGCCCTTTCTGCTCTTTTCTCCCACAGCACACCATCAGCTTCACAGCTGGGCTGTGTGAGAATTCCATGGGCAGGTTCCTCCTCAGGTCTCATTCACTAAAAATTGTTAGCATGAGAAAAATGGCTCCTTGAAGGAAGAATAAGAATCCCTGATGATAACACAGGAGGTCCTGTGGTGCTTTGCAAAGGTGGGCAATGTGATCATCCCACTTCAGACAGGGAAGGGAAAGCAGAGACACATGAAGTGATAAACCCAAGGACTTACAGCAGATAAGAGCAATCTCTGAGACACAGACTATTGCTTTATTCTTTATGTAAAATGTCTTTCCATTTTTCAGTGTCAAAATACCTTTTTAAAAAAAGATCTGGACTTGCCTTCTCTGAGTTTTACTGTTTCCCATCCACCTGCACTAAATAAAATGTTGCATCTTCCTATTGCTTCAAAGTTGTAGCATTCTTGAGAATTTTGTGTAATACCTAGAAAACAAAAGGTTTGCTCCATTCCTGTTTTCCATGATGTGCAATCTAAAAGAAATATGAAGGGTACTCTGCTACACCATGTACTGCATTTGATCAAAAGCAGTAACTTTGAAATCCCTAAGGCTTGTAAGTAATGGAGGGATGGAGTACCAAAACCCTCATAAATGGTAAAATTATGACCTTTCTGAAATCCAACTGCCTAGAAAACAGAATTGGATGTATTCCCCACCATCTGTTATAATATTTTTTCTTTGTATGTTTATTTTTAAAGAATATACAAGTAGTATTTAATATTTTGATTAGTTCAAGGAAAGCCAAGCCTTGTGTTTTGCATAAAAAGCACCATCTTAGATGTGTTAATTTTCTAAAATTTTTCTAAATGTTATAGGAAGCTATTTTTTACTTTCCTTTGAAAGGACATATCTGAGAAAAACAGTCTTAAATTTTTATTTCATCATTATGGGAAGTTACAGCCAGGAGAATCCCACTTTGGCACAGAGGATTCTCAATTTTCCATGGAGAGCTGGGATAAATCAGCATTTTCTTGGAATTCAAGTGAATATAAAACCAAAATGACTTCAGAGAGACCCTGGTCTTCTGCATTTCCACTGACAAAAGGGGATCTCAGACCAAGGTCTCAGAAAAATCTCTCAGATTCCAGGGTAGAGAGAAATATTGAAAAAACCCCAAACCTGATCTTATAAAAAATGTCTATACATTTGTACAGTTGTTTTATTTTGATCCTTGAGAACTGCTGGTAGATGTGGCTCAAAAAAGTTACTGGTGATGCATAACACCAACTTTATTGACCCTTGCATAAAAGGCTACTCCACTAGTGAACCAAAAAAGACCAATTTAGTTGCTATATCTCTACTGTAAATTAACAAATCTGTATTAGCTTGACCCTCACGTCCTGGGAAACAAAAAAGATTACATGCACTGAGGTAACAATAGATGACTTTTTTCCCCCTCTCATAAAAATTTCCACAATTTCCATTTTAGAAAGAATTTAAACTTACTGATTTTTTTGTTTTCTTCAGCATTGCTGTGCACACATCTGGGCTGGCTCTATATTATTCTGTGCATCTTAGTATACATGGTTCATTAATTAATGTTCTGTAAGCAAGAAAGCTCAACCCACAAATCAAGCAGACACTTCAATCTGCTCTATTTTAGCTCAGTGTCTTAGTGAGTCCACGAACACCATATGTAATTATACACAACTTTAATATTTTTTAAAAAATTTACCTAAAAAGACTGAGTTTGGTGGGGTTTTCCCTACCATATGATGACAACAAAATGACCACAGACGTCCTGTTCTCTTGTTCACAGCTGAAGCTTGATGAAATTTGTCCCAGTGGCCAAAATGTTTGCATTGCTCTTGCCAGCTCTACATCCACATGATGTAAATACATGGATTTTGCCAGCCTCCAGAACTTTTACATGTTCAAGAGAATTAGGACTTAGCTATGGTATTCCCCAAAGATGCTGAGGCAAATTCCTGCTGCACTAATGCTAGGGAAGAGACAATAGATTTCTAACAAAGAAGAATTTAGCCTGTGTTGCTTCTTGAACTCACCTTAACCTCAGAATTTAGAAAAAGGACCAAAAGCTTAGCAGCATTTACAAGTGGCAGCTGGGTGAAACCATGGGGATAACAGAAAATAAATGTGCAGAGCATCTATACCTGAGAATTGTCCTTTAAGCCAGCACTTCAAAGAGACCATTGTTGACATGACAGTTTTTATCAGAGAATAAATATTGCATTATTTGCTCTCTGTATAATGTCTTCTCTACTTGAAAATCTCCCAGCTGTTACTTAACAGGTGTTTTTATTTGCCATGCCCCACCCTTTATCTACCACAAATTTAATACAGATTGTTCTTCCCTGGAGTTCTATTGTGGCTTTGTAACTGCAAACTTTGTGTGTTCCATATGCCTGTAACAGACTTTAGAAAATGTTTTCAGGGCATTTGCATTAATTAGAGAATTTGAATATTCAAAATTTTTAGATATTTCTCATACTGTAAGCTTTGCAAAAATCCTTTGGCTGGAATTTTCTAAATTATCTTATAATAGGAAACGCACATTTAGATCCCTATAACAGCTTAACCCCTTCCTTAGCAGTCATCTTTTCAGGCTTCTGGTCCTTGCTTATTAACGTCTCCTTCTCAGGGGTGTTATGAGGATTAGTGCAATGCAGAATGATTTTACAATGGCTGGACAACAGACACAAGCACATAAATACCAGTTACAGATGCACACATGATTTTTCTCTCCTTATTTCTCTCCTGTAAATTTATGCTCCTTTGGAATATACCTCCATAGATATTTAAAACAAGGAGATCTTTAAACCAAGATTATTTTCTTCAGTGCCTGCAGAGGTCCTCTGCAGGTGTTTTGCCAGTGTTTAATTTATGACACACCACGAGGTGCAGCATTAAGCCAAAAATAAACTCCTGGCTCTTCCACTATTCCTTTCCAAGTGCTGGTTTAGTCTAGTGTTAGGAAGATGCTACATATACACAGTAATTAATTTTCCAATCCTAATATTATCATTTTGAATTCAAAAGGGACTCAATTAGTCATCATTACAGTTTAACAGCCTGAAACACTTTAGTGTTAATAAGTAACTGAAAAAGTAAACTCCTATCTCTTCTCATTTAATCAAGTATGGGAATTTTTCAATGGAAAAGTTAGAAATTTTAATACAGCACTAGGTATGAAAATTGAAATGTTCATGACATACTTTCTGTAGCTTCATATAATGTAAAAAAGTATGACCAGCATCTTCCCTGTCTGTGCTAATGATGATGGAAGGGAATGAATATGCTGTGCAATATATTTTTCCCTGATTAATGATCAGAAGAGACAAAAGCATTTGTGGATTTTCACTCCGTCATGATGTAAAGGCTGGTCTGGCCTGTCTGAAAGTGACAGGAATGTTTTCTTCATTTATACTGATCTATTTTTAACAGGAAATGGCAACCAAATGATCCTTATGGCTTTTATGGGCCAGTAGAGCAATCTATTGCATTTCAGTTTTGCTTCAAATCTGTGCAGACTGTCTCATACAGTGGGAGCAAGGTTATGCAGTGGAGTAATCTAAAATACATTAATTTGAAGGGGAAAAAAAACTCAAAACACCACCAGCCTAGGAATACGATACTCAAACTTCAGTATGCAGACTCTTTTTACATGGAAGTGATGGCTTGGGAGCATAAATAAAAGTTTGAGAGGTCTCTGTTGTAGACTCCTGGAATTTAATTTCAAAAGGATTTATAAAATTAATGCAATCTGTGTTTTATGGCCAGAAACAACAGCATGGCTGTAACTGTTTATGGTTATAATTCAGTGTCTTGGTACATGCTCAGCGTGAAATATGAGAAGGGTCTTTCTTTATACATTTATTGTTTGCAGAATCATGTCCAAATCATGTTACAAACAATTACACCACATAAAGCCTGAGTATTTATCTGGTTGTATAGACAGATTATTATATTCTTAGGCTGTAAATTCCTGTTGGTTCACAAGAACCTCTGTGCTCTCCTGGAGGCAGTCAGCTTCCTGCAGGCTCTTGAGAATATTAATATCTCACATATATGCACAGAGCAAATTTATTCAGTGACACAATTTTCATTATAATGGACGGGGGTGTTCAGTTGCAGGACTGTTCTGTTGGAAATATCCATCTTTTAGGGTTCACTTACAGACCAGTTTACTGATAGGAAGGAAAAATTTCCCACCAAGTTCCAAAAACCCTAGCAAAGGTGAAAATGTCATGATGAGTGCTGATTTGAGTGAATGTGAATCCAGCATTTTATTCCCTGTAAACTCATCAGCTAGAAAAATTAAAGCTCTCACATTCATGTATTTTAATTCATTCTGTGCTGTTTCAACTTAGACTGAAAACTGGAAGTGATTGCTTCTATAAATTTAGGAATCAACATGACCTTTGTCATCTCTGAAAGCCTCATGATCATGCATAGATGCTTCAATGAAATCTCTGCAGGATATTAGAAATATTAGCCCATTCCACACGTATGGGTCTGAGGTACAGAGGGAAGCTGTGGCTTGTCTTCACTGAGCTCCTACATGATGCAATCAATACTTGATCTGTGACAGGACACACAAAAAATTGTTTAGGCACCATTTTTAGGTGCTAAAAAAAAGTGTTTCTAGGCTGATCCACTGAGTTGAAGCAATTTGGACTGAAAGTAAAATGCTGCCGTTAGGGATACCCAAAATTTCAGCATCTGGAGTTGGTGCAAGTCACTTGAGCTCAGCACTGTGGGCAGCTCCAGAACTCTTGGTCAGGGCAGTCACTCTGTCCAGTGATGCTGCTTAGGACAGAGGAACTGTCTCTGTTAACCACATTTTGCAGTGAAGACAAACCACCATGCAATTTTCCCAAGAGAAAGCAGTGTGGGTCTTCTGAATCTCACTTATTTTCTGTCCAATGTGTGAACTGTGAGCTTATGTATTGACATTGCTGAATGGTTTTGTACTACTGTACATCATGATTATGTACAGACATTGCTGAATGATTTTTGTACTGCTGCTAACAGTCAAGAACCTGATGTTGCATATTTTTCATTAATGACTAGCATGAATGGGAAAAAACCCCCAACAATCCCTCCCCTGATGATTTGTGAAGGTTTCCCTTCAACAGTAAATATTATCACTGATGATGTTAATGAAGACATTAGTTTCACAGCATTTGAAGTACTGAAACACTCCACTGTTAACTAGCCTAGTGGGGTTTATGCTAATGTAAAATATAATAAAGTGGAGGCCACTATCTCTTTAAGCTGAAAGAAAGGAAACTTGTTTCTACTTCCAAGGGATGCCTAGTGTGTGCTTATCTAATTGACTGTGTATTTTGTCTAGGTGTTGAGGGAAAGCTAAGAGAATGAAGGCTCTAAGTCCCCAGTGGAAGCATGATATGGCGATGCAGTGCTGGTGCTGAATTGTTCTCTCTGATGGCTCTATGGGAGTGGATAGCACTGAGTCTTCATTGCTGGGTTTTAGCAGTTGCTGCTGTCTCGGATCAGCATGCCACAAGCCCCTTCGACTGGCTCCTCTCTGATAAGGGACCCTTCCATCGCTCACAGGAATACACTGATTTTGTGGACAGAAGTCGACAGGGATTTAGCACAAGATACAAGATTTACAGGTATGAAGCAAAGGGAAAGCAATTACACAGATGCCATCCTTAGAAGTTGTAAATTATCAATAAGGGTTTCCTTTAAGGGAAAGGTTCAGTTGTGGGGACAAATCTATAGACACCAAATTCATTGCTGAAATATATGCAAGGCCACTGTGTATTATGGGAATGCTGCATGTGTTGTATCTGTTTTGTTTGAAGAACTTTTGATAATTGATTATGTTGTTCTGAAAAACTTTGTTGTTTACTGCCTACCTCTACTGTGTCCTAGTGATATGGTCAAAAATGTGCTAGGGATTCAAACACCACCTTTGGCTGCAGAGGGATCACCTTTGACTGTGCATCAATTGCTTTCTGTGTGGCTCATCAGGACTTAAGCTGAGGTTTTAAGAATGAAATTGTGGCTCTGCATATACTGCTGACAGAACAGACTTCATGGTACAAAGGAGGGCATTTCAAAAGTGACTCAAAAATGTTTAATGTTGGTTTATGCCATTTAATGTTTATCTATGCCATTGCTTTGAAAAGGGGTGTTTGCTTCTCTGAGGAATCGAGTGATAAGAGCCACTGTGAATTTTAACAGAGGTTGCAGGTAGTTTGGTCCATCACAAATCTCAGCATTAGTCTGGCCCAAAGTGAAGAAAAATAAAAGGGAAGACTTCAAAAGTATAGGTCTGCTTGAGGATTTGGGCTTTGCTGTGGAATTGCTTCAATGAAATGTTTGTAACCTGTAAGTCTCTATTTTGAGACAGCACTGGTGAAATATCTCCTCAATCATGTGCAATGGGTGTAACTCAATAGCATCCAATATTATCAAGCATCCAATATTATATGGGCAGGAAAAGGGGAGCTCATTCTAATATGAGTGACCTAATGGCAAATAGACTGAAGGACAAATGAGAGACCAGGAGAGATTAAAGACTGGGAAAATAAATCTATAAGCAGAGAGACTTTTTACTTCAAATTGTGATGAATTACTCCCAACAGCCAAAAGCAAGTGGGGCAGCAGGGCAATACAGGACAGATTTTCAGCTCCCTTAATAACTGTCCATCCTACAAACACAGACCATGTTGGTATGGGAAGACACACACTGATTTCACTGAAAAGCACAGAAGAGGTTGCGTAAATGTCATACCTATTTTGGGATACTATTCCCTAGTCCTTTAGAAGAAGGTAAGAGTGCTATATGTCTATATGTATATTATATTTAATTCAGTGTCAAGTAGCCTGTGACAAAAGTGCTGGCCTCAGCATGTAAAGATTTTATTTTTAAGGAGTTGGCTTTATTTTCCTTTCCCAAATACATGCAGTAGAGGGCACTCTGTCGCAGGTCAATTTTGCAGTGGGCTCCTTTGCGATCTACAGAGAAATTAAACCCATTTTGAAAATAAAGTGTGATTTGGAAATATGCTTGATGAAGTGGCTTGTCTTAACAGAACAGCATTGCCCAATATTTACTGCATTTTAAAAGCCAGCTGTCAGGACCAATAATGTAAAGCCAATAATGCAGAGACTGAGGCAGCATATTTTATTCCCATTATTCTGTATTAGTCAAAACTGAACCAAAATTATCTTGCTAAAACATGAAAGATGGAATTGTATTTCATTTGAGCTCTTACAATCAGGTCCTTGAGAATTTTCCTCCTCTCAGCCATCATTACAGCAACATTGTTAAGTTTCACAGATCTGTAATCACACTGCTAATATTTATTTGGGTTTGTGCATAGGTTTCAATTGACTTTAATTTACACAATCCCACAGAAAATGTTTCTCAGCTTTAGTTCCATTCTCTGCCTATTCCAGGAAGCCAAAAGAGCCACAAGCTGTACTTTTTTGATTCAACCTCCAAAAACAAATCTTATTGTAAAGTTTCCCTGTAAAATATGGTTCCATTAGTGAGCAGTGCAGAACACCGTGACCTTGTTAGAAGCCATACACTGTAAATTTACTCTCTGTTGCTTCTTTAGGACTTGGAGCCTTATTGTCTGTTCATTCCCTCACCTGTCTTTTACCTAATGGAAAGGATCCCTCAGGGACAGGTCCTTATTTGAAGGGAGAGGTAAGGAGGAGGAAAGCCCCTGCCTGCAGGGACTCAGCTGAATTAACCAGGGAGAAAGGTGCTAACAGAGCCCCTCCAGTCCCTGAGCCCTTACTTGAGCCCTTGAACCACACACCTGAGACCTGAAATTTAAAGGTTAAGGATGAAGGAAAGTTTTCTTCCTTCATTTTAAATCCATGCCAGCTCAAAATCTATGTGGTGAAGAACGAGTGAGATGTGTAGGGTGAGGGACTCCAGGGGATTGTGTCCCATCTGAACCCTTCCTGGCAGGATGTTGGTAGCACAGTGGGGTCAGACAGAAAATGACTGAGGACCCCTTTTCTTTTTTAACGGCACAAATGTGGCAAGAGGCTGCAGGTTACCTAAAGGAATGCTTCTCTTCTAAAAGGGGCTGGCTCCAGAAGAACCAACAGGGCTCTGATCAGTAGCAGCTCACCTCCTGGGTCTCCAGGCTGACCCAAGAGATGACCAATTGTATCTCTCTGCCAAAACCCATCAAGTCCTGCTGCCCATGGAAACCAACTTAGGAAGAACAACCTCACACTGGGACTGTTTGTCTACAACTAGCAGAAATGAAACAGCCTTAATAAAAATAACATAAAGCCAGCAGTGAGTTGCACATATTCCATGTCATAGTTCAAGGTGTGTAGCAGGAGATTTCAGCATGAGACTGCTGTCTGATTTTTGCTTTCCAACAGTGGAACAATTATTCAGTGACTAGAATGATATTTTCATTTCCCCTCCATTTGCAGTCTCAGGAGAGGCGGTAATGATGTGGAAAAAAATTAAATCTTGATGGAATCTGTAATATCACAAGATTTTATTTCATTCCCTCATTAAAAACATTCTCTATTTTAATCAAAATCATATTAAAAAGCAGAGAATACATGTTATTCTGCTCTTGGTTATATTAAGTAATGCATTTTCCTGTAAATACTTAAGTTACAGGTGCAAAGGCCTTTGTCTTGTACCATTGTTTGACACTGGTTTAAATGGGGTCGAGGTCATGCACTGCAAGCCCATGAAAGATACAGAATGATTAAAATCAGATAATAGGACAGAGAAATTGGAAAAGCACCCAGTAGAGAGAACAACAAAGAATATTAAAATGGAATTTACTTGAAGGATATATTGTCATTATTTTTCAGCTATTGAGTAAAACAATGTTGTGCTAATTCTTTTATTTCTGTCACTTGCGTGGCAGGAGACAGACTGATTTTAAAGTTTAATTTCACATGTGGCAATTGTTTTTAATGATACTCAGTAGGCTTACTTTTTTCAGTTCTTATTTTACATAACCTGTTTCCATTTAAAATTCATGCAGTCAGACTTTTAGGCTAAAATAAGAAAATTGATCACTCAGTTTTCTGTTTTCGTTAAGTCACTGACTGGTTGTGTTGGAAGGGACCTTAAAGATCCCTCAGATCCTATGGACAAGGACACCTTTCACAATCCCAGGGTGCTCCAAGCCTTGTTCAACCTGGCCTTGGACACTTCCAGGGATCAAGGGGCAGCCACAGCTTCTCTGGGCACCCTGTGCCAGGGCCTCACCACCCTCACAGGGAAAAATATCCAATCTAAATGTACCCCTTTTCAGCTTAAAGCTCCCTGTTTGCATGCTAATAAGGCAAAAAGCAACTGCTTTGTATCCACACCCTGTGGTCACTCTAAACAAGTGTTCATCTGACCATGAATCTGTTATAAATTATTGGGATGAAGCCTAGGATTAGCACCAAGGAACACACTGATTAACTGAGCCCAGTTTCTAATAGGAGGTCTTTATGTCAGATATTTTTTTAAGCATAAAAGTTACATTTTTTCTGATCTCCATGAATGGCTTTTGTAGCATCAAACAATCATGTGATAAAACCAACTAGTGCATCAATTGTGGGAATGTACCAGCAGAAAAATAATCTGCCACCCATGTTTTATTCTATAAATTAAGGTTCAGTTATGTTCATGGACAAACAAGCTGGCTCTCTCCAAGGCCAGGAGTATTCAGTGTTACAGAAAGAGTGGAAAGAGACAAATAAATATGAAATAAGTTGTAATCTGATATTGCAGAACACTAAATAATATACAACTGGTTATCAACATTGTAATAAGTTGGAAATTGTGGGCTGGTTGTGTTGATTATGTGATTATTATGGCAGTGCTCTATTCCCTGTAATGCTTCAAAGGAAATACCCTCCTGCAGGAAATTTAATAATGGGCACAGTTTTTGGTGGTATTCTTCATCACTGATCTATGAAGAAAACCACCAAGAAGGCACCTGGATGGCTGCTGAAAACCCCTAAAGCCATGGGAATGCTCTGTCAACATTTCGTGGAAGGTGGCTTCAGCAGTTAGCATCAAGAAGTATTTTGGCAAGGAAAACCAAGTTTATAATTTGTTATTTAATACACAAAGGAGTGCTGTGCCTCTTATGTAAATCAGCTACCCAGACAAAGGAATTTAAATCCAAACAGAAATGAGACAGAGAGGTTACCAGGATGGAAAGAGTGATTGTGAAATTATGCAAAGAACTTACATTGTATCAGAAGAGGTAATTTCTACAGAGATAGGGAAGTATTCAACCTATCAAATAAGGTCTTGAGGAAATCTCCTCAGGGATAGTGTGGAGTTTTGTTGAAGCAAAATGATTTAAAACCTGAAACAGATGTGAAAAATCAGGGGAAGAAAGAGCCTCACTCTTTCTTTTAAGGTGGAAATACTTAACAATATTTAGAGGGGGAAAAACAGAGTTGAAAGAGGATACAATTCCTGCCAACAGAATACATATTATAAAGTAAGATGAGCTATCTAAACCAAAAGCCATTACTGTCTCAAAACTGAATTGGTATAAACTGGCTATGAATAAATTAAGTTGGTTCTTTAGAAAAGGTTCCTAATCATTAAAGTAATTCTGGGACATACAAAGTTACAGAACCCTAGGAGGAAAGGGTTTTATGATGTGATGCAGATACAAGTGGATGAAGTTTTAGTGACCATTGACATCCTTTGGGGCAACTGCACCTAACGAGTGCCCAATATTGCTCTGCAAAAGGTTAAAGAAAGGAATCTCTTGAAGCAGTGAGTTGCCCTTGGCAGCCTGGCATTCATGTAGCTTGAGAAGATTCCCTTAGAGGTTGTTTTAAAAGTGATTGTGTTCATCAACAGCTACAAAAATAGAAGCATTTGAAGATAATGCTATCAACTTAAAGATAAGAACACAATGGGTTCCTCTCCTGTGTTCTGAATCCTCTGAACCCATAGGGCAAAGTGAGCAAGACTCAAGACTGTAACAGGGCGCTCACTAATATGTTTCAACTCCTGTGTGTGAACTTAAGTAGGGCCAACATTAGTCAATCTGGAATAACATTTCCTTGTGCTCTTCCTGAGAGTGATTTGAACTGATTAATCTGGAATTTCAAAGTGTGGAGAAGAACTAACAAAGGTCTTCCAAAAGTGGGTTTCAATACAGGTGTTTTAATGGGAATAACAGGAATACCAGAAATCTCTGCCTTTTCCAGCAATTGGCTCAATCAGTAAATACCTTCTGGTCTGTGTTGTAATTGGTTCCTTTAGGGATTATTCCATTCAACTTGGTGGATAAAATGTACAGAAATCAGATAAATCATCATCAGAATATTTGCAAAAGTCTAGATTTGAGAATGCACTAAATCCTCTTTAGAATTTCAGGGGCTCACAGGCTGGTAAGAGGGAAGAGCTTGAAGAGAGTTTTAGGGATTTTGAGTTGATACATTTCCACTAGAAATATAATATTTGTAGCCCAGTACATTGTTAAGAATGTCTGGATATGAAAAACATCAATGAGTTTGATTGTGGATTGTGATACAACAGCCTCTCTTATTCTAGATAGCTGGACAGAAAAACATGGCACCAGTTAAATAACTGGTGTGGTGAAACTGCTTGAATAAGCGCATGTCTGAGCAAAATTAAAACTTTGGATGACCATATTTCCAGGTCTAGAAATACCTGGATAACATCCTCCAAAATCATTGAGTTTCCACCCCTTTGTTCCAAATGCAAACCCCTTTCATAGGAAAGAATTTTTGGTTTAATTTTAGAGCCTAAAACATATCAGGCCATTATGTTTTACAATTAGCAATTCCTATGATCAAGATTATATAATATCAATATGATATTAGTTTCTTTCTCTTTATCAAGGGAATTCTCTGGAGGGTACGTGCTTGTGAAAAGATGGAAATAAGAGAAAATTTAAACTGAGAAGCCATGCATACATAACAGAAAAGTTTAGAACATGTTTTCAGATGAATTATAACCAGAATCTAGTTTAGTTTAGCCAGAATATTAAAGGATTGACAAGTCCCTAGACTGGAGGTTCACAAAGGTGAAGGAGGATTTGGCTGTCTCCAATATCACTGGGGCAAAAGGGACTCCAAAGATGGATATCAGAGACAAGAAAGATGGAGAAGATAAAGACTGGATGCTTGTTTAGGTCTGTGCTCACAATCCCAGCTGTGTAAGGGGTCTGCCATGCATGGATAAATGACATTTCCATGGGCAACAATGAAAAAGCCTGAGATCTGGTGGGTACTTGTGTCCCAGGAAAAGGGCAGACAGAAATAAGGGCTCAGAGATGGACAGGAATCTAGGGGCATAGAATATAAGAAAATAAAGGTAGTGTAGAAAGTAATCTTACCCCTAATGAGTTGCAGCTGGGCTAATTATTAAAGATTAGGAGGAGACCTGACTTTAAAGACCACAGCTGTAACCAATAAGAAGAAGGGTGCTATGAAAGAGTGGGTTGGGTGATTGAGGGGGAGCTGGAGTTTGTTGGCTACTGGGAGAAGAAGAGTTGGAGCTCAGAGGAGCTGCCTAGGAGAACCATCAAGGAGTTATGAAACTCTTGCAATAGGGAGGCAATAATATGGAACTTTTGCAATATAGTCACAACAAGCCAGGTAGTTCTGATTCCCAAAATGACCCCATTTTTCCAGCTCTCTGACATCTCTAAACTAGCATGGCAGAGTAGTCATGTGCTGTTGGTGAAGGAAAGCACTTTTTAGTCAGGAACAAAGAAGAAATTAAGCTCATTTTTGAGACTGCTCCATAATATCAGCCCACGTTTGGAGGTCTTGGATAAAAGACCCTGTCCCTGGAAGTGTCCAAGGCCAGGTTTGACAGGGTTTGGAGCAGCCTGGGATTGTGGAAGGTGTCCCTGCCCATGGCAGGGGGTTGACTAAGATGGACTTTAGGCGCCCCTCCAAACCAAACCATTTTTGTGAGTCTCTGAAAGCATGACAGCCCATGGAGGCACAGTGTTTTTTTAAGTGATTCTGGCTTCCTACAGGGTCTGCAGAACATTCAGTTATTTATCAAGAGAGTTATTGAGAGTCATTCAGTTATTGAAGACTTTATTGATCAGAGAGCCCAATTCTACAGATCCCAAGGACCTGGGACCAGACTCAGACCTACCCCATATCCCCTCACTCCACACAATGTCACCCTCCTGGGTTTCAGAGGAAGGGTGGAGTTCCTCTTGGTGAGCTGGGGCAGCACTGGGTAGGGTGCTGGGAAGCAGTGCTGGCTGTGCCAGCAGGATTAGGAGTGTTCTCAGGAGTCAGCTTGACAAGAACATGAGCATGTTTCAGCTTGGCAACAAAGGAGACTATTGATGCCAAGATTGCCTTCTGTATATCTTTTTTTCATAATACACTGCAGGAGTCTGTGTTTTGACAATCTCTCTTTGTATTTCTCCCTATTTGTTCTGTGTATTTAATCAAAGATCCTAAAGAAACTCAAATGGCAAGAGAAGAGCAAATCTTATTTTTTGTAAACATTATTATAATCTATTTCCAGAATATACTCTCTTTCAAAATCTAATATTTAAAGATAATTATTAGATCAAACTCCTACTGATATGTTTCCCAAGAACAAAGAACATTTATTTAGAGAATATGGTGTGTCATCATTTCAGTTAGTGAGTTCATGAATCATTTAAGTTGCCCTAAAAAAATTAGTATAATAGAGGCTCTAACTTAATGGTTTCATGCAATCACTGAAGTAGTGTAAAAGCTGTTTAACACTAATAACAGATACGTTCTTCAGTCAGCAGGGTAGTCTGACAGGATTTTGCACATGAAATCAGGTCATTTTCATTAATTCTTTGAAGACATTTTGTTAGTTTGGTCTTTGTTCTTTCATTGTCCTTCCTTTTCATCCTTGTTTCAGTATCCCTGCTGGTACTATCAGTGATGTTCAAGATGTAGAGGATATCAAACGCTGATGACTTTCAAAAAGGAGAAAACAATTACTAAGATTTCTTTTAGTTACTGAAGAAAACAGGATTTAATTTTTTTTATTACTTGAAGCAAATCCTCTGTGCTTTTGTTTGAACCCCCATGTTGCTGTTTTCTCTTACTGCTAGGGCAGTAGCTGTCTCCAAACAGAATGGCTTTCAGGTTTTTCTTTTTGACTATATGTTAAGTCTATATGGGTGGCACTTTGTACCTTATGCAGAGAAAAATGACTGAGTGGCACAGAAACCTTCTCGGTATAAAAAGCCAGTGATATTGATTGGGGTGTGTGATTCTTTGTATAGAAGGGCATTTGTGCCTTTTCCATGCAGGAAAAAGAACAACTGACACTGAATGTGCTCACTCAAGAATTTTTGTCATTTTCTTCTACTATCATTAAGTTAAGGTTGTGGTCAATATCTCTGAATCCAAATCTTACTTGTCTTCTAGCTTGGATTGATTGATTCTACAGGTTTTCACAGTCATTATGCTGGTTGTGAATTTTTTTTTTTTTTTTTTGTAGCTACAGTTTCATTCCAGCAGAGACCCTTGTGAAGAAAAGCAATACTTCAAAATAATGTCTTGTTGCTCGATTCTGCCTAGAATCCCAATATGATTGTTATGGATAACAGTGTTCTTAAGGTCATTAATGGCTCTGTATCTCAATTCATCTTCTGATACTCTCAATTTCTACTTTATTTATGCAGCTTGAGAAGAGAAGATATTGTTACTGACCAGACAATTTGATATATACAGAGCTATGAAAAATGCACACACAGAGCCCATCAGCAATTTAGAAGTTGTGTATGCAGGTCTCACATGCATCCATTCTATCCAAGAGATAGAAACTGGCTTTGAGGAGTGAATGCTAATTTCTTGAGGGAAAAGCACATATAGAGGTTTTGACTTTTATGAGTAACATAATTTAAAATCAAAACAGAACAGACACTACCAAATATTCAGAAAAAAAGCAGAATCTGAGTACTGAGGAAATGTAATTGATTAATCTAAAGTAAATATTTGTGTTTCAGCTAATTTTGAACTATTTCCTTACTGTTCTTGACTATAGTTAATATAGAATGGATTGGATACTTTACTGCGAACTGAAATACAATATCATCTTTGCTTCCTGATATATGTATGCTCTAATAATAGAAATTAAACGAAGATATTGGTTTGTTATCAAGTCACATCTAATGGCATTTTATTTAGCTGCATCTTTAGCTATTTACAGAAAATACTGGGTACTGATAATGATGATGATGGCTAAATCTTGCACAGCATAAGCAGTCTGATAACCTGCATTAACAAACAGAACATGGCATTTTGTCTGCATTTCATGTATTTCCCATGCAAAATAAATTTTAAAAATAATTAATAAGTTCAAGTGATTAAAACAGAATACATTGGATTCAAGCAAACAAGCAAGAGACTGATTATTTTCAGAGATGCTTCAGTTTCAAGACTCTCAGGAATCTCAGGCCTCCCTTGAAGTGGAGAAGCAGGGGAGCTCACAGCCCTGCAGGGTAATTAGTCAAAAGCCTGCTAGCCAAGGGTGTGTTGAAGATGAAGGCTGGAAACCAGTGCCTGCACCTAACAGGAATAAAGCTCTTCTTCCTCCTCCTCACCTCCTCAGAATCTGGCAAGCAGCAGTGCACCAGGCATGAGGCTCTGGAACTAGAAGGCCAGACAACTGATGAGGTGGGCAGAAGTCCTTCTATCATTGTGAGACCACCTAAAAGTTAAAAACTTAAAAACCTAAAACCTTCTGTGGGGCTACCACCACCTGTGCCCTAAAAACACCTGGATGAACTTTTGGAGCTTTTTGGAACTGGTGCTGTGAGAGCCAGCTTGGAAAGATGCCCTCCTGGATCTCCTGTGTGTCTGCAGCTGGGATTTTGTGAGCAGAGTGAAACTTGGGGCCATCCTGGCCACAGCAAATATGGAGTTTTTGAGTTTAATATCTCTAGTGGCAGGAGGAAAAATGGCAGCAAAACCTCAGCTCTGGCCATGAGGAGAGCAACCTCAGGCTGATCAGGGGACTAGTGAGCAAGGTCCCCTGGGAAAATGTTTTAAAGGTGCTGGGGCCTATCAGCACTGGTCAGTTTTGCTGGTCACCAATTCCCACATGCTGGAAATCAAACAGAAGAGGTGGAAGACCTGCTTGGCTGAACAGGGAACTTGTCTTGGAAATAAGGCTAAAAAGGAATGTGTGGAAGCAGTCAGATGATGTGGGTAGAATACAGAGATGCTACTTTCCATTGTGGGGAGAAAATATGTGCAGCTAAAGCTCAGCTGAAGTTGAGGTTGCTGGAACTGTGGATGAAAATTAAAAGTGTTTTTTCAAATAGATTAATGGCAAATGGCAGAGTAAAAATACCTTGGGCACATGCCAGCATGAGGATGGTCACCTCACAAACTGGGACAGAGACAAGGTGAAGGTATTAAATGCTTTCTCTCCCTCTGTCTTCAGCATGGGTGATGGACCCAGAGAGTTTCACTGCTGTGAGCTGGAGGACTCTGCCTGTGAGAATGATCAACTCCAGTCTATTCTGAACTTGTGAGGCATCTCCTGCTCCAGTTGGATCCCTACAAATCTATGGGGCCTGGTCGGCTTCATCCAACAATACTCAAAAAGCTGCTGAAGTCATCGCAAAATTTTGCAAGACCATTTTTGAGCAGTCTTGGAAATCCAGAGAGGTCCCAGCTACCTGAAATCTGGCAAGTGTTCTGCTGATATTCAAGAAGGACAAGAAGGAGGACCCTGGAAACTATAGTCCTGTCAGCCGCTCTCCAGGGCCTGGTACAATTATGGAGAAAGTTATTCTGGGAGGTATTGAAAAATGCCTGGTGGGCAACACAGTCATTGGTCACAGCCAGCACAGCTTCATGAGGGGAAAGTCCTGCTTATCAAACCTGATTTCCTTTCATGATAAAGTGACCCACCTGACTGATCAAGGGAGGCCTGTTGATGTAACCTTTTTGGATTTCAGTAAACTTTCCAGACTTTTTATTCAAGGATCCTTCTGGACAAAATGTCCATCCCACAGCTGGATAAACATATCATGAGATGGGTGAGCATCTGGCTCACAGGTCAGGCACAAAAGGTGATAGTGACTGGGATGACATCAGACTGGCAACCTGATACCAGCGGGGTTTCACAGGACTCCATCCTCAGCCCTGAGCTCTCCAATGTTTCCATTAATCACCTGGACATAGGACTGGAAGGGATACTCAGCAGATGATACAAAACTTGGGAGGAGCTGTTTGATTCCCCCAGAAAGGTGTTGCAGAAAGTCCTCAACAAATTAGAGAGATGGGCAATCACCAAACATGGACTTTAACAAGGAAGATGCTGCCCCTTGTGATTGTGTTCACAGGGGTATTAGGATGAGGCAAGATAGAAGGATCTGACTCCATGTTTCAGAAGGCCGATTAATTATTTTAGTATATATATATTATATTAAAACTATACTAAAAGAATAGAAGAAAGGATTTCATCAGAAGCTAGCTAAGAATAGAAAAAGAAAGAATGATAACCAAGGCTTGTGGCTCAGTCTCTCTGCCCAAGCCAGCTGGGCTGTGATTGGCCGTTAATTAGAAACAATCAACAAGGACTAATCACAGATCCACCTGTTGCATTCCACAGCAGCAGATAATGTTTACATTTGTTCCTGAGGCCCCTCAGCTTCTCAAGAGGAAAAATCCTAAGGAAAAGATTTTTCATAAAAAATCTGTGACAGCCCCTGGGACAGGGTAACCTTTGCTCTGTGTATGGAGTGGGGAACAGGAGGCTGGAGAGCAGCTGTGGGAAGCACTCTGGGGGTCCTGGTCCATGGCAGATGGATCTGAGTCAGCAGAGCCCTGGTAGCTAGGAGGGACATCCCTGTCCTGGGGACACCGTGCCCAGGACAGGGGATTGTCCCCCTCTGCTCTTGGGTGGCCTCACCTTGAGGGGTGGGGGCTGTTTTGGCTGCCACAACATAAAAACATGATACTGAACTATTAGAGAGCATCCAAAGGAGGGCTGTCCTTGAAGGGAAGCTGGTCTGTTCACCTGGAGGAGACTGAGGGAGACCTCATGCAGCTACAACTTCCTTGTGAGGGGAAGAGGAGATATGGATGCTGATCCTTGTCTCTTATAGCCAGGGACAAGACTCATGGGAGTGGCCTGAAGCTGTATCAGAGGAGGTTTAAGTTGAATATTAGGAAATAGTTCTTCTCTCTAGAGTGTGGTGAGCTCTGAACAGTCTCCTCAGGGAATAGGCAGAGCCCCAGGGTTGCCAGAGCTCCAGGAAAACTTTCTCAGGGACAGGGTGGGATTGTTGGGGTGGCCTGTGCAGGGCCCAGAGCTGGACTCAAATATCCTTGTGGATTCCTTCCAAACTGGCAGATTCTGTGTTTCTGTGATGATGTTTTTGATAGCAAATCAACAGGCTTGATAAATTAGAATAAGTGGAAAACATATAGACTATGGTTCTTGTCAATTTACTGATGGTCTAGAGCCCAAATATTGGTGATTACTGTGAGAATGAATCAGTGTGAATAAGAATTCATGTGTTTTTATATATTCATGAGTATATATTTCTGTACACAAGTACATATGCATGTGTATGAATGTAGAGATACATGCATAAATATAAAGATAGATATAGATGAGTAAATAAGTTAATGATTCACATTTTTGCAGGGAGAAGAATACTGTTGTTTAGAAAGAAAAGCTTATATCCTCTGCAGTCTGGTGTCTGAATAGGAGCCTTTGGCCAAGGCCATTAATGAAGTTTGCTATGGACATTTGCTCATGAATCAGACATCCAGAAAATATTTGTAACCCTGACAATGCCAAAAGGTCTTTCCTGATTAGATCCTTGTATTAAAATGCCTATGGCAGAAACATTCTGTCACATCTTGCTGCCTTTTCTCATGCTTTTGGTGAACTCTAGATTATGCCTTAAACTTGTCCATTAAATTTTGGCTGTGGCTGTAGTAGAGGACTTATGAGAATCTGTAACTGAAACACATTACCATGAAACTTCTTTTTCCTTTTCATTACCATGAAACTTATTTTTCATACAGGAGCTACCATGACTTTGCTCCATTTTTTTCTCAGTCTTTGCATATGATTCTGGATATAGATAATGAAGTTAGCCTTGACAAGGTACAGAAAAAAATAGTTATGTGTGTGACTACAGAAGCTCTTCATTTAAATCTCAGCTTTCTAGAGATTCCTTCTGTGATAATGTAAAGGGAAATTCATATGCTCTAGATTTTCCACCTGTACCTTCATTTCTAGGTCTGCCATGTGCTCATGTGTTGATGGTGCTCAGAGCTGTCAATATATGTTTGATAAACATTAGAGGTGGTGCACAATTCCAAACTTTCAAAGAATCTGAAAGGAGTTGTTGAGCTCTGTTCCTTAGATACCTTTGCCTTTACACTTTTTAAAGAAAATTTTATATTTTTCTTTTTGTTGTAATGTTTTGTTTCAGGCCTTGTTTAGTGTCTGGAAGATATTTTTATTGTATTTGCCTTTGAAATATGATGTTCCTTTAAGTAGAACTATATCTTACATGGTTGACTTGAAAGGCATGTTTGTTTACTTAAGATTCTGCCTGATGAAGTAATGGTTATATCTATTTTTACTGCTGACTCCTTGGCCTGGGTGAGCACAAATGTGTGCTTGTTTACACATTCTGAAGTAGCAGCTCTGTGTGACTTGGGTATGTGTTTCCTTGGCACCCAAACCATGAAGAAGTCTTAGAAATCAATGTAATATGTCAAACTCCCTGACACTTGTTTTTCAGAGAGACAAAACCAATCAAAAACACTAAATAAACAACCAAACTGTTCAATTTTTTAAGTGATGGTCATTTCCTCACTCTATGAGATTGGTAAAATGTCAATCACTTAAAGAGGAATTTTAACCATAGTAATTCATTGGAATTTAGAAGTAATTAAAAAGAACTTTTAAACTTAAAAAGTTGCAAAGTAGGACATTAAATTGAAAGGAAAGTTCAGTCTTAGCGAAATGATCTGGAAGGTGCCCTACAACATATAACTCAGAATCAAAACTGTCCCTATATTTTCTGCTTACTGAATTAAATTGTCCTGCCACAAGGTTTGATAATCCCTTTTAGTCAATGCTGAAAAGGAAAAAAAGGAGTGAAATTAATGACTTCACATTACAAATGCCCCAGGCAAAGACACTTGTGTTATTTGCCTTTTGGCTGTTACCAGGTCTTGAAAATCAGGAATCATTCTATCTCTGTAATAACATTATGCAAAACTGATATGACTTGTGAATTAGTCTTGTGGGGTATTAAACTCTCTGTCTCAGATGAGGTAATCCACTTCTAGTTAAAGCAGGGGGGCTGAACTGACAAACTACAGAAATTTCTGGGTCTAGACTAGCATGAAATGTTATGTTGATCTTCATTGTAAGTTGACAGGCATACAGAGGGAAATATATAAAAGTATAAATGTGTCCACTGTGGACTTGATGCTGAGACTAATCCAGCAAAAGGATTAGGATTTGGGATTTATTTAACTCCTTTCTAATGTAAAGAGTGATGATGTTTTTCTCACTGATAGCAAATGATGGAGTTTGGAACAGTACTATGGAGATTTAATTCCCATGCTGTGAAATGAGGAACAGTCATGCTCCTCACAGGCAGAAGGCAGAAGCTTTCACAACCAGGGTGTTCAAGGACTGTACATTTACTTTTTATGAGCTCAGCTTTTACTGAGTGCAGTAGAAAATTTTGGGTCTTGGGTCTCTGTGGTTGAAATGGCTCCCGAGGTATTAGAGAGTCTCTTTTCTTAGCTCCACAACTGAAGAAGTCAAGATTCATTGGTTCTGCTTTTCAAGATTGTTTATTTTCTCTTATCTGTTACATTCTTTCCCTGACCTGCTGAGATCTGTCCAGCAGGTCAGGTTGTGGCACAGTGACTGCCCTTGAGGTGGTGTTAGCTTTTTATACTAAGAACTGCATGTACTTTATTTACAATAATTTTCCAATACCTATCACCTATGTTAGACAGTCTGTCTCTATTTTAAACCAATGCATAAGTGTCGCCATCACAGCAGAGGATGGAGGACAGGACACGCCCAGATTCCTCCATCTTGTCTTTTGAAGCCCCATTCTAAATCTCCAAAATTCTACTTTTTCACCCTGTGACAAATTAACTATCATTCTACTGAAACTCTTGGGGCTTATAAATCTTCACACAAAGTTGGTAATCCTTTCTATGGGCTAAAATCAAAGGCACAGGTGTCTTTGACTCCGTGCCAAGGTCTCTGAGCTGCTTGCCAGGGTCTAGAGTCCTCCAGGGCAGCCAGAGCAATGTCCTGGTTTCCGACAGTGTTGGAGAGTAGGAAGGCCCTGCAGAAGGACCCAAACAGGCTGGATTGATGGGCCAACACCAGTGGTGTGAGGCTCAACAAGGCCAAGTGCCAGATACCTGCACTTTGTGCACAATAACCCCCTGCAGCTCCAGGCTGAAAGTCCCTGTTGGGAAAGGCCCTGGGGGTGCTGGAGACAGAACTTAAAAATGAGCCCAGATGGAGCAGAGGCCAATGGGCCCTGGGCTGTGCCAGCCCTGGTGTGGGCACGGGCCCAGGGCAGTGGCTGTGCCCTGTGCTGGCCCTGCTGAGGGACCTCAAGTGCTGGGTCCAGTTCTGGCCCTCATGGCCAGAGAGACCTTGAGGGGCTGGAGCGTGTCCAGGGAAGGGAACAGAGCTGGGGAAGGGTCTGGAGCACCAGGAGGGGCTGAGGGAGCTGGGAAGGGGCTCAGCCTGGACAAAAGGAGGCTCAGGGGGGACCTTGTGGCTCTGCACAGCTCCTGACAGGAGGGGACAGCCGGGGGGTCGGGCTGTGCTCCCAGGAACAGGGACAGGAGGAGAGGGAATGGCCTTAGGCTGGGCCAGAGCAGGCTCAGGTTGGATATTTGGGAAAATTTCTCTCCTGAAATGGCAGTTGGGCCCTGGCACAGGCTGCTCAGGGAAATAGTGGAGTGCTCATCCCTGGAGGTGTTCACAAGGTGTGTTGATGTGGCACTTGAGGACATGGTTTAGAGGTGAACGTGGTGCTGAGTTGATGATTGGACTTGATAGCCTGAGAAGTCTTTTCCACCATCAGCAATTTTATGATTATTTGATTTCTCTTGGGTATTTCCAAGTTGGTTGAACACCATTTTCGTACCAAATAAAATTTTAAAGCATTGTTTTCACTGAAGTAATTTAGATAATTGTTTACTAAAGAAATACAACTTTGAGAATATGTGTGAGTATGTGTGTGCAGATTTTGGAACTAGTCTTGAGCCAGAGAGGATGTTAGACACAAATGCCGTGCTCCCTCTGAAGCAGTTTGTAGTAATTTCTGTTTTCAGCCATTTTTTTTTAAATACTGATAAGCTTAAATGAACAAAATAAATTTCTGGAAGAAAAGAATTGTCCATTATAAACACCTCCTTTATGTTGTTTTTTCGTAATGCTCATGTCATGCTGGGTAAGTTTTGTCAGGGTGGTGGTATCTGTGAAAGAATTATGTTTATTTTGTATCTCTTTCCACTCTGGTGCCAGGTGTATTTGATGGTACAAGATGACTTTTTAAATTTCAGATCTGGCAAAACACAAAGTAACGTATTGCTTGCTATCTGTAAAGCAAATGGAGTTCACCTTTTGCCATTTTACTGCAGTGCTTGTTCCTACTTTTTTAATGATGTTTTATTTTCATTTTCCCCTGCATTATGGCCATCCCACAGTTGCAGTTTGCAATGGGAAAAGTGATTGAATATTACAGGATGGAAACTGTTCAGTTCTGCTTCTGCTGAACTGGAGAAGTTAGTGAGATGTGTCAGATGAATAGCATAAATTCTGATTTTCCAGTTATGTATTTAACTGGTTTTGTAGGCTTGGTGCTAGTCAAGTGTGAAATATTCTGGTATATCACTGCTAAAGCACATGGCATTTTACATTTGCACATGCTTTGATTTCATGGTAAAGTACTAATAAAGGTGGGGGAACAAAGATGGCTCTGGTTTTTGTATTAGTCACTAATAGAAAGTGGCCCATGTAATTTCTCCTATATGCTAAGCCACCTCTTGCTGTCAACATAGATACAATTCACCAATCAGCAGCAATAAAAGCTCTTTAATTGTGTATTTTTGTTGCAAATATTTCTAAGTAAGTATGTCTAAAGTATAAAAAGCATAATTAAAATCTATAATTCAACTATCTGGGTCCATTGATAGAAATACAGCCTCATTTTAAATGAGCTTTAACAGTTTAATAGCTCTGTGCCTCAAAGAAAAGTAGATTAATACAAATAGCCTGCAAGGAAAGATAAAGGTTCAGATCTCAGCAATCTGTAAAACTTTGCATTTCTATGGAATCCAATTTCAGGCTGCACAAATAAAGTTAAGAGGATGAGTAAACTTACTGCATACCATATTTGGTTATCCTAACTATTGTTGCTCATTGAATTAAATTTGATCATTCTGCTGAAGTTCCATTTTTGCTTCATATTCCTCACGGTACAGATATGTTCTGTCTTTGATGTTCTTTAAATGTCATTGAGGCTAATGCCATATCAATTAAATATGCTGTTTGAGTACTATTTTTTTCCCCACTAGTCAATCACTGACATTTTCTATACAGCTTAGCATTTGCATTCAGAAACAGATTTTCAAAAGAACCTCAGATTTTCAAAAGACTTCAGACCTCGGTGTGACATTTGTTTATTTCGGTACCTAAGGAGAGTAATTGCTGTGCTGAAGAAGATGGCTTACAAGTTTCACATTAACTGGGATGGTTACACTGTCATTAGTGGAAAATTGTGTGAATAGAATTGTTTAACAAGATTTTACCTCCTGGTTAGGTTTAGTAGGTTCAGATCCTGATTGCAAAAACTTTGGGACAGAGAATGACAGAGAATACAATAAATAACGGTGGGAGGCTGTAAAAATAAAATTAAAAAAATCTCAGTCTGACCGGAGGAATCATTGAGGATTTTGTGAATTAGAGGAGTTTAATACATGGGACTGAATTACTTACAGGTGGCAAAGTACTGTGGATTTAATGGTTAGGGAGCAGGAAAGGAGTTTGTGGAGCAACAGGATTGATACAGGGCAATGAAATTCTGAGGTACTTGAAAAGAAATGAGGAAAAATTTACAGGTGAGTAGTTCAGATAATAGATCTAATTGAACTCAAAAGATTTCTTACTGTATTTTTTTGCATAATATTGGTTCAACTTAATTTTATATAGTTTATGTCATCGTGCCTTAAGTAAATTTTGACACCAGTTTATGGCACTGAATGACACTACATCTCTCACCTAAACCCAAATGATTTTCTTGTATAATTTACTAAAATATTACTTTCTCTCTTGCTAATAATCAACTTTTGCTATAGAATTGGGAGATCCCATTCCCCTCCACTCTTCCTAGGGCTCTGAACCCTTGGTGCTGGCTTCTGACAGTGGCACTGACAGTCATGCTCTTGGTTTACTTGCAGAGATTTTTTCACCCCATGTCAGATGTGGAAGAAAGCAGAATTCCTATCCATTCTGGCCTCTAATGGCATACCCTACCTTTGAGCAGCTAGAATTGCAAATTAACAGTTCTTCAATAATATAAACTTTTATATCTCTGGGTTTTGTTGTTATATTACATACTACCTATTATAGGTATAACAGTTTGTACTTATTTTATTTAAAAAACCCCAATCCAACAACAAAAGCACTTCAGTTGTGTGATGATGTGTTTATTTCCTTTCTTTTGGGAACTGTTATTTTTTTCAAATATTCTGGACCAGTCAAGAAATATTTTGAAAAGGACAAAAACATTTTGGCTGAAATTTTACTGTTATCTACTTACCCAACCTGTGTTTCCTTTACTTCCATGTTATAGGTGCATCTCACAAAAATTTTCTTCACTGGAAGGATTGTAAAGCATTGGAACAGGCTGCCCCAGGGAAGTGTCGGAGTCACCATCTCTGGAAGTGCTCAAAAAACATTAGATGTGGCACTTAGAGACATGGTTTAGTGCTGGGCCTGTCTGTGTTATCCTAATGCTTGGCTTCAATCATTTTAGAAGGCTTTTCCAACCTTAATTCTACCATGATTCTGCAATTCTATATTTTAGAAGCTGTGCTCTGTAATGCGTCCCATACCAAGGGGGTAGGGAGCATTCTGCATTAACAGTGCAGCAGAACAGAGGCAGGACAAAGCCATGCACCTCTTTCTACTTTACTTTCTATTTTTTTAGAAGAAATCCCCACGTGCAAAAGAGGGATTAAAACCCCCCAAGAAAAATGACAGCTAAAAGACAGTGTAACAATCTTTCCTATATATTAGTGAATATGTGTTCAGATGAGGATTGTTTAGGCTTTGGGTTTTGCCAGATGGGTTCTAGAGCTGAGTTCAGCGGTGTTGGTTGTAGAGGGGACTGTGGGTAGCCTGATTGGAGGTCTCACAGTAAAATTCCCTCATATGATATATTTTCTTCTTCTGCTTGGCTGTAATTGTCACTAAAAAGTCAATCTCTGTTCTTAGGCTGAGTGAAAATGAGCTGGGCTATTTCTTACTTGGATACTAATTTGTAAATTAGATTAGAGATGAGTTTGCAGCACAGCTAAATAACTGGGTGCAAAAATGGCAAATTTGTGGGCTCCTAACACTGGAGCATAAGAATGTCTAAGGAAACCTGTCCTCCTCTGCACAGGATGTGTCTCATAAGGCCAGTGTGGGCCATAAAGAAAGTGCTTTGCCAACAAGCCATGCCTCATTAGCTGAGACCAATCAAAATATCGATCTTGAGCTTTCTTACACTGAATTTTGCAGGTCAGATCTTTTGGGAAGAGCAGAACTGAAGTGTCCCAGACCTCTAAGAAAGTGTGAGGACAAACAATAGGTGTGTTTGATTTGTGTGAGAGTGGTGCTGTGCTGGGGACTAACCAAGTCAAACAGAAATGTTGGTCAATTCAATCAAGCTTTAGAGGTGTAAATTTATTTTTTCAAGGTAAAGTTTATCTTGAAAAAGATGCCTTTTCTGTGTTTTTCTGCTGTTTATTGACAGGCTTTCATGGTTTTCTCTGAGAAGCATACTGACAGCTTCCTAATCACAATATTCTATAATGTACTTGTTCTGAAATTAATTTGCTAGTTTGAATGTGTACATGTATGTGTATCTGCATACACATACATACAATTTTCCATCATCCTCCCTTCACAGGGAGGGCTTTAGGTGGGCTTTGGGAGCATCCTGCCTTCATATTTACTCTTACAGTGTCCTTGGGAAAATGTAAGAAAGTTCTGGACTTCTCTGAAATTAGCTGAATACTCAAAATATTCATGAATATCCTTTGTAGTAATCATGTGTGCAAGTATTAACATCATGTTTTGTGTGCAGAGGGGTTTGAAGAGAACCAGTTTTGAGGGATGTTTTACATGATGTTAAACTAATGGCTTCATGCAATCACTATGAAAACATCAACAGCTAGATGAAATGTTGGAACCCTGGTTGCTGAGAATTTTAGACTTTCTGTGCTGACAGGCACTGATCCCCCAGAGAACACTGCATTTGACCTGAGGCCGTGGAGAAGGCTTCCAAAGTGGAATGATAATTTGGGATTGTAATTGAATGATAATTGGGTTTATGGGTGGGTCCTTTGAATAGAAGTGTGTAATATCACATGGTAGAAAACTTAGTTTAAGGTTTTAGAATATAGCAATATATAAAAAATAAGATGGAGGTTTTAGGGCAGAGGCTGGTCCTTCTTCACCTTCTTCTCCATGGATTTGGGTGGTTTTGTGTAATTGGATAAAAATTTCCCCATTGTGGGACATGGGTGGTTGGTTATTGGGTTAAAAATAAAAATAATTTAGATGTTATTTCTTAAGTGGACACTTTGTCCTTAAAAGGCCTTGTAGAGAGGGAGGTACAGCTCCATTTTAAGTTTGAGTGGAGTACTATAGAAGTTAGGGTTTGTGAGACTGTAGCATAGAAAAGAAGTAATAAACATCTGAGTCCAAACAATGAAATGCGAGCTTATTCACCTGTTTCATCTGTTTGCTTCAAAAAAGACATATAGAATGGAAATATATGTGCCATATCAGGGACTGGAGCTCAGATGTTCCCCTTATCTCAAGAATGCATGATCAGCCTGTGGATATTTGCATGTTCATCTGTTCTCAACCTCCAAAACTGATTTGAAAATTGGAGTGGGTCATTAGCCAGAGTAAAGAACTCTTCAAAATAATTAATAAATACCCTCAGGTACTCCAAAGAATTTCCTCCAAAAATCTGAAGTCAAAAATTGTGCCAATGTCACAGCTTTGTTGAACTGCTTTAGGTACTGACAGGACTGACATTTCCTTTGAAAATCTGGAGAACAGAATCAGCTCCCTGACTGCCATCTCTCCCTTTATGGAACAGGCTAAAATGCTGGGGATGATCTAATTCACAATGTCAATGTTCAGTGCTGGTAATTCTAACAGTTGTAGAGCTTTCCTCCATGTCTTTCTGTCATTTAAAAAGAAAGTAATACTAACAAAATGTTGAAATAAATGTATTAATATTTCTGTATACTTTGTAAGGTTAACTTCAAGTAAGAAGTTGAGCCTGATAACATACAGAGAGAAACAGGTGCAGAAAATCCCAGAGAAACCAAGTTTATTAAAATTTTCTTTCTTCCAAACAGTCAAGCTGATGAATGCCAAATGCTGCATTATGCAATGGTTTTAGTGCTACCTGAAAGCAAAGGGAATATCACTATATAGCCACAACTTCAGAAGTGATGCTGCTGTAACCTGTTATCCTCCCCCAAATCCCTAGATATAGATTCTTCCCTGTCACCATCTGGATGCAGCTTCCTGGAGGTTTTTCTAAAACACACTTTCACCTAACAGTTGAATTTAAATATAGCCTCTCTGTTGCAGGCTGGAGGGTTAAGTGTCATTTCAGTGTAACAGTCAGCATATGGTGCCTGGCGCAGGGAGAAAGAAAATTGAAGTCGAAGCCAAGCTGTCAGGAAGCTGCTGCATGTCTCTAAGATAAACTGCAGAGTTTCTGCAGTGCTTCGGGGCTCCTTTCTGATATTTATATCTGTATTTGACACTTTTGGAGTGGTCACAAGGTGTCCTTGGAGGGCAAAGAAAAAATTGCTCAAAATTTCTGGTGTGCTGGCATATGTAATTAAAAAGACGATTACTGCAATTAGTGAGCAGCTCTTTTCAACTGCAAACCTGATGAAGAGAGAGTGTTTTGAGCAGAGGGATTCCTCTGAGCAAGGCTCATAGGTGTGCTTGCCCATCTGGCCTCCAGATTTCACAAACCTCTTAGGAACAACAGGTGAAAGGCCAGGTTAGACCCAAGGCAGCCTTTGGGTTTTCCATCTATCTTCCCTTCTATGGCAATCTTTTTTCCCTATCTGCTTCTTATCACTTTGGTTTACTTAAGAAAACTGGCTTTTAGTGGAGAAAGTAAATCCAACAGAAGGGGATGCTTCTCTTGTAAGGGAAAGAGCATTGTTTTACTAAATCATTACAGCTTCCCTACGACTTATCTCTTGTGTAGACTGGATGGAAGAGGTTGCCCAGAAATTCTGTGCCTCATCCCTGGAAGTGTCCAAGGCTAGTTTGGATGGGGCTTGAAGAAATCTCGTCTAGTGGAAGGGACAGGGGGTGGTACGGGATGAGCTTTGAGATGCCTTCCAATTTAAACCATTCTCTTCACAAGATTTAATTCTGGAACCACATGGAAGTTTTCTCAAAGAATAGTCTGAGAAACTGATCACCTTGGTTGGGATCAATGGCAAAATCATGGAGTGAGACCTCTAGGAGCACGTTTCTGGGGACATGATGGCCACGTAGAGTGGCTGACAACAACATGGATTGACCAAGGTTAAATCAAGTGTGACTGACCTAATCACCCTGAGGGCACGGACTGGCCCATACCTACACTGCAGTGAGGCTTTGGACAGTCTCACAATGTGCTTGAGTTCAACTTTTGATGTTGCAGCCCAGATGGGAGGACAATCACAGGGACAACAAACACAGCTGGACTCCTTTCAGATGGTCTGGGGTGAGGGGCCTCATCCCGTCCTCCTATAAACTGAAACAAGAGTAGTTCAGATCACATGTGGGGAGGAACTTCTTCTCCATGAGGAAAATTAATACCTGAAGAGGTTGCCCAAAGAGATGGTGCAGTTTCCATCTTTGTCTGATTTCAGCAGGAGGTTGGACTAGTGACCTTCTGAAGTCCCTTAAGCCTGTGGTTCTGTGACCCTTATAACATTGCTGAGCTAGTGAGATGGCACTGGCTGCAATTACAAGTGTTTAGAGAATATTTTTCTCCCAAATATCAGCTTTTCAGTAGACTGAAAACCTCAGCTGTTCCTTGTGCCGATTACCCTCCAGACTCTTCACCATCTCCATGTCCCTCCATGCACTTTCTAACAGCTCAGGATCTCTCTTGCAGTGTTTGATGATTGCAGTGCAGTGCTGTGATGGCAGCTGCATTCAGGAGGACACTGAGGGTGAGGTGAGCACGCTGAATCCTTCAGAAAGATCCATGACACTGTTTTCAACAGAAAACACTTTCCATTTTGGGTAAACATAGAGGAACTTTTTCCCTAACCCCTCCCAAACCACAGAGAACACCACTTCTATCTTTACAAAAACACAACTTTTCATGAAAGAAGGAAAAAATGAAGCTGGAGGAAGACACACATTCTGTCTATACTTCTAACTGATGAAAAGCATTTTTCTATTGAAAAGAGTTTAAAAGCAGAAAAATCCTTGTCCAGGTACATTGTTCATTTCTTGCAGAGAAAGGATTCTCCACTGTATTATCTTCAGGATATTCCATTGTATTTTCTTTATGTATGGTTCAAACATATCTGCTTTATGAGATGAAAAAATAGACAGTGTTGTATGTATGTACTCTGGCAGATTTAGCTCTGTGGGTTTAAAAGAATAGGCTCAGGTCTTTCTGCATTAAGTTCTAGAAAAATGCTGATTTATACAGCTCATTAAGGGTCTCAGAACTTCTGAGAAAATATGGGTGACTAAGCTTATATACCTTTGTTTGAAATAGATTCAGAGTCCAGGGCTTAGAGTGCTTTTTGCAACTGAGAAAACTTCTGCCCAAATCCCTTTTCCCTTATAGATTCATTGTGTGACCATGCACAAATCCTTTAGCCTGCTTTGCCACAGATAAAACCAATTTCCTGCCTCACAGGAATCTGTCAGAAGGAATAAATGTAAATGTGCCCAGGTACTGTGGCAAGGGTAGGGGGTGTGGAAATTAATTGAGCACCACTTTTGCTCAATCTGAACTTGTTTGACCTTTCTCATTTAAAATTTAACTTTATGTATAGGTTTAAGGGGATTGTTTTGTGCATGTGTGTATGTGTGTCTTCTTACCTGAATCATCTAGAAATGAAAAACATAGTAGGAGGCAATAATTGTGATTATAAATTGAGCTTATGATGAATAAGTTGCACTTTTGTTAGCACAGAGGGATGAGTTTCTCTTTTTTGAAACCATAATCTTGCATGATTTAATCCTTGGTTTTTCAGCACTGTTGGGATTTTCAGTGTACTGCAGTGTCTTATGTGTATTGCAGGAGTGATTTCTACTCAAGGTGTTCTTTGCTCTTTCTAGAAGAAAAAGCAAAGTGATGGATGAAAGATTTAAGGACAGATTGTCCAATCCTTTCACCTACCATAAGCAGGATCTGGTTTCCATGTGATGGCTTTGTGAGATGTGAGCTGCAGATGTATTTCTAAAACAGCTCCACACAAATCTCTTGATCAAGCTCTTGGAGCAGACCATGGTGAGGTACAGGGTCAGAAGGTAAAAAAAGCCTGATTAAAGTTTTCTCTGGACTAAAAGGGAGAAGAAACAAGGTTTGTCTCAAAAACTGGAACCTTAAAGGAACAAAGGATTACAATGGATTATCGAATAAATATTAATTTCCAATGTCACCTGGCCACAGAAGTATTTGTAGGCATTTCTTGGACTCCATCACTATATTCAATGCTTTTTAGCTGCAAATAAGATTTGTATTCAGAGTGCTTAATTTATGGTTGGATGTACTTCAAGAGAGAGCCAGTTGTTCAGCCATGGCTCCTGCAATAACATCATTCCCTCACAGGAGGAGGAGGAATCTTTAATGCACAAATTGTGGGGCACCACTCATTGCCCTACACTGTACTGGGTCAGATCAGATGCATTCCACAGTCCCTCTTGACCTTAAAACACATGGATATAAGAATCTCTGCAACCGTGGTGCTCCTTGCCCACAGATCATCACCCTGTCACTACAAATGAGGGGACAGTCTGTGCAATGAGAGCAGCTGCTGCACTTTCCACATACTACAAAGGGGCATCTTCCCTCCACTATTTACACTACATTCCTCACTGAAAGCACACAGGGATTATCTGATTCTCACTTTCCCCCCATGAATCATTTGAGACATGTGTTTTTATTTTGGGAGTCAACAAATATGTATAAAGCACTACAGGTAAGACAAATTTTAACAATTCACATCCAGTTCTTTCACTGTGATCACCTTTTGAAAATCTGCTTGTTTGACCCAGAGAAGGTGATGACAACTGCAATAAAGTCACTCCAGGAAAGTTTCTCTCTTTGATCTGCTTGGACAAACAACAAGGATCAAGATTTTGCGGCATGATCTTTTAACAATCTTGGAGACAGTCAGTGAAAGGCAAAAAATGTGAATAAGCGGTAAGACACAAATGTAGTTCTTCAGGAAGGGGGAGAAGATTGGCAAGTGGCTTTTGTAATCGCCATCAAAATTTGACTATTTCTTCAGCAAACCTAGTAAATGGGAAGAAATGGATCTGGGGAAGAAATATTCTCCCATGTTAAAAATAGGCTCCAAATACTGGAGTGAACAGATTAAATATAAAAGTGTTTATGAATGAAAAATCCATTGAGGGATTATTCAGTTCAGCTGAAGGTCTTTATTGCATTTTTAAAGTGTTGAATTTTGACATTTTCACCTCATTACTCGCACCATTTTCCAGATGATTTAGGAATATGCTGAACAAGAGAGATCTATGTGGGACACAATAATCTTCTCCCTTGTGCACAACCCATCATTTTTTTCCCCTATGTTTGTTTCCGATCTTCCAACAATCCACTAGAGGATCTTTTCTCTTGTCCCATTGCACCACGGCTTCTTTAGGAGATTTTGGCTAGGAAACTTCTCTAATGCCTTTAGAAAGCTGGGTGTTCTAAGATGAAAGTGAAGCTGTTTGTGTTTGGATAGAGAAGGGAACATGCTCCCCCTGGTATTCCCCTCCAGAAGAGCTGTAATGGGACCAAGCACAGCCAGTGTCATTACTACACTGAAATCATCAAAGCCTGCCCATTTTTCCCTCCATACTGCAGTGGTATCCTGGGACAAATCCTGCCACAGGCAGAGCAACTATTTTTGCCTCACCAGAGATATTTTTCCTAACACTCCCTTGTGCTGTTGATCAGACCCTGTTCCTACCCACACAACCCAAATTCCTGGGTTTAAATCCTGAACCAAACCTAGGAGGCAGAGCTAGGTGAGCATGTTTCCTCACCGCCCCCTCTGATCACATCTGTCTCATTTAATTTGTAGCTGTATCAAATTTAACCTGTAAATGAAAAGTGAAAATTGAATTTCTACTGTTACTCAGTAGGCAGGCCAGGTTGCCTGTGGGCTTGGTAGCAGATGTGTAGTAAAAGAGGCCTCAGTACCTTTCCAGTGCCATTTATGGTGCACAGAAATCCACATGACCCTTGGAATGCTGACAGTGATACCAACTGTGAACAGAGAAAGAAATCAAAAATGCTTATGTGGAAGGTGGGGTGTCTTTATTCTCCAGGAAATTTCCTGCTAGTAGTTTTGGATAAAGAAACTACACAGAACAACTACAAGAAGGTATACTGTAAAACACCTAAGTATTTTCATGTGCCTCTTGATCCTGATTAAAAGCTGATATATGGGTTTCCACAATACTGGGAAAAGAATTGCATTATGACAGTTTATACAGGCTGAGTTTTTCTCATGTTTTTATGTGATAGGTTTAGAAATCTCTTTTTAAAATGAGTCAGCTAAACCTCAATTTTGACATGAAATTTATCCTGGAGTGGTCATGCATTTTTTCCAAAGCAAAGCATTTGCTTGTGTTATATCAAAATGTCAGTTAGTTTTTATTTTGCATGTTATTCTCAGTCAGAATATCATTCATGTGGTACACAATGATCTCACTGGATAGAAATGTGTTCCATCTCTTGGATTTGTAAAGGAAAGCTGTAGTTTGGCACAAGTTGTGCCAAAACTTGTTTTGTTGCTGTCTTGTGCCTTTTTCTGCCTCCAAGGGGGTAATTGTGGCATTAAGTTAGTCCTGTATTTAAGATATTGTAGAGGCAGGAGAGAAGATAAGGGTAAAGAAGGGTTAAGAAAGTGTGACCCAGCAATTTGTTGGGAAATTAATATTTAATCTGAAAAGCAGCAGTGCTCTCCCATGTTGAAGAATGTGCTATGTCCACTGGGAGTGACCTTTTGATATTTTCTGTTATCTGTTAGCTTGCCAAAACTTATTAAATTATTCTTGAAGTGTTCAAGGGCATATTGAATGGGACTCCAACAAGCTGGGCTGGTGGAAGGTGTCCCTACCCATGGCAGGGGGTGGAACTCTACAGTCTTTAAGGTCTCTTCCACCCCAAACCATTGCTGCTGAGATTCTGCAACATGATTCTGTACAATAATATGTTTGCATAGCTCTGGGGCACTGAATCAATGACAAAAACCATAAGGAAGACAGGAAAATGAGCATGGAAAATGCTGCATACACTTCCCACGCACATCAAGGTGCAGCTCCACCTGTCCATCAGCCTTCTGCCCTTCTTGCTTCAATGGGGAATCTGTGCCAAATTCATGGGATCATTCCACATGCTTCTAGTGTAAGTCACAGAATCCTCTTGTAGAATCATAGAATGGTTTGGGTTGGAAGGGACCTTAAGCCCATCCTGTTCTAACCCCCTTATACCTTCCACTAGACCAACTCATCACACTTTTATTTTTAGGGACTACTTAGGCAATCTTCACATTTTATTTCATTGCTGTCTGAGTAAGTGTTTTCCAACTATACTTAGAATAATAAGCAATAAATTTCTTTAATAAAATCCAATTTCAAAGTTGTTACAGGTTATAAATCATTCTTTTTCTTTGATGTGCAAGAACTTGCTTAATTGCTTACTTGCTTACTTCTTGTTCTGAGCCCCATCCTTGAACACTTCCAGGATTCCAAACACTTCACTAAAAACAGAAGGCAGGATATCTAAAAGTACAAGAGGTAATGCACAACTAGATCCACGGAATATGCTGTGACAAGATAGTAGAAGGAGAAATATCTATGTGAATATTTCTATGAGAAACCATGACAGCTGTTTTCTGATATGAACTTGACAAGGCTGTGAATGTTCATATTCTGATTTTTGAGCTGGTAACCAACGGGGCAATGAAGAAATTTGCTTCCATGGTAAAGCACTGCACAATTAAACCTTCTCGGCTGAGTGCTGAATGCCTTCAGCTTCCAGGGAAGCTGAATACCTCACAGGCTTGCATTCCCTGCCAGATGCTTTGTAGATGTTAATCCATCCATCTGTGAACCATCCACTCTACCCCAGCTGGAGGTGGGATACAGAAAACACAGGGAAAATAGCCTGTTAAACCACGGCCATTTCCTGTACTTGCACTGAAATGTGTGGCAGGACAGATCAAGGAAATACATTTAAGAGAAACATGTAATTACTTTCTTTTTTTTTTTCCTCTTCATATTAATATTATAAATGTACTGTCTATTTATCGATTTTATTTAGCTCATTTAGAACTTTTGAAAGTGACAGACTACTTAAAAAATCATTCTAAATCATCAAAAGAGCAAACTTGGCAACACATGCAGACTCTGTCCTCTAGATCCAGTTACTGTGTTTCAAGGCCATTGCTGAGAGAGGTGCTATGGGGAATGGGAGAAAAGAATACAAGGGAAGATTATAAAGTCAACCTCAAATCCTAAATGGCTTTTTGCCCTGTTAAGAATCCCAGCCAGATTAATCCAGAGCTCTTACTGAAAAACAGAAACTAAAAAGTCAGAAACAAAAAAGGATTTTATTTCTTAGCCCGGTTGTGTTGGGTTTCAAGTTGCAGCCTGGGTTTAAAGTCTAGCTCCAGCAGGAGAAAAGCAAATCAAGGGTCCGATCAGCTGCCAATGTTCAGTAGAATATTTCACAGATAAAATATTTTGATTTTGAATCATCATCAACTTCCAACCTTTCACAAGTATTGAACTTCACTCAGACTACCTTATGAAACATCAGCAGGTATGTTAAAGGAGCCCTTGACCTGGGACGAATTAATATATCACTAAAGCATATGAATTCCACTCTTCAACTGGTAATACTTATATTTGCTGCAGAAACCAGCTTTTAAGATATTTTTCATCTTTCCTTTCACTCTTCTCCTTTAAAGCTTTAGAATTTGATATCTGTCCTCCTCTAGCTAAACTTAATGTTTTATCTGGGTGTTGAGATGAAAATATACCGATTTTAAATAGAAGAAAAGCTGTTTACAGGTGTTATATTTCCCTTTTTTTCCAATCTGTGCTGCAAAAAGCAATGAAACTTACGCAAAGTATAAAACACCATTTGCCTTGGACATCTCACCTCCATTTAAAATAGTTTTGCACCTGTCAATGAGGTCATGATTAAAAGCATATTCAAATTGCCTTTTACAGAGGACTGTTACAGCTCACTAATAATTGTCCCCAGTCAAGCAAGGAAATTCCTTTTCTTTTTCCAGTGGAAATTGAGAAATGGTGTAATAAGTTATATACTTTAATGTCTGTAAGTCTTGCAGCTCATCATCACTGTAAATAAATTAATTGTTTTTCCATTACTTTTCCATTCCATTTATTGCCCCTTCTGAGAATTACACAACACCCATGTGCCTCTAGGAGTTTGTTGATTTCTTTTCAGATATCTGGGGAAGTTGCTGCTCTACCCTTTCCATCTGAGAGCTCTGAGCCAGGCCCTTTGGAAGACTGTAGAAGGAAAACATTCCTAGAATGTTCACATGTGGGACACAATACAGAGGAGCCTTAGCTCTGAGCAGAGCCATAACTAAAAAAATCTCATTCCTTTGGTTTCCTTTCAAACAATAGGGCTAAAGGAAAGATCTCTCAACTTGCAGAGCTCACAGTGAGAAGGGAAGAAAAGTGGTGTACAACCTTGTTGCATAAAAAATCCGTCTCGTAAGTGAAAACAAGTTCTATGTGTTTTTGGTAGGCTGGAGAGCCTTTGGGAAATTATCAGTATCTTTCCATCAAAAAATGGAAATAAACAAACTGATTAATAAGGACATTTGCAGTAGAGGAATTGGAATGGGTTTAAATTTCTTATCTTCATAGCAAATTATCCCTTTCTTTACCCTAAACATGAATACTTTTTTTTTTTTTTTTAATCTGACCAGCTCTTTTTCCTTTTTCTAGCCCCTGGTAAACACAATTGTGAGCCTATAAAATCCTTCTTTCTTTATCTGTTATGGGGATGCAGCAGTAGTTTGCAGCAGCTCCACACATTTTCAAGTCAGTAAAAGTGACACTAGTTCTAATGTAATAAGCTTAGAGACTGCATTTATTTAGGCAGTTAATGACTCTTTCGACAGTAAGTTTTCATTAGCTTGTTTTTTATTTTCTTTCTGTTTTCAAGTCCCCTCTATTGTGCAAGGAATGATGAAGCTTGGTACGATGGCAGAAGCTTTTGATTTGTTTGCAAGCAGCAGCAGTTCTTTGCATGGCCTCAAGCTGCACCAGGAAAGGTTTAGATTAGCTGTTAGGGGGAAAAAATATCACAGAAAGGATTGTATGTCATTAAAGGTTTTTTCCAACTTTAGTGATTCCTTCTGGAGGGGGATGACAGCTGGTCTGTGAGCCAAAAGTTTGGGATAGCAAGGGAAGAAATTGAAAAGGGAAGGAGGGAAGGGAAGGGAAAGGGAAGGGAAAGGAAGGGAAGGGGGAAGGCAAGGTCATTTGCATGGGAACCAAGAGCACAGAGATAAGCAAGGGATATTTGCAATCAGAGAAACAAAACTAGTATGTGCCTTCAGGATTTTTGTAAATGCTTTCCAAATTTGTTCGTGCAGATTCCTCTGTACCAATAAATAAGATCAGCTTTTTATTGTGACCAATGATTTAAGTGCAGGATTTGTCAAGAAACATGCTTGGTTAAGGAATGTATAAAAAAGAAGAAGAAGAAGCAAAAAAAAAAGGCCTCTGAGACATTGCCTAATGTGTCATTTCTGTCCATCTCCTCTACAATAATTCCTTGCCTCTATAATTTAATGCATGCACAAGTCTCTGAATCTTCTGCACCATATTGCCTTTTCCAAAATCCCAGGAGTATGTCTGAGGTTAGCCAGGCACATAACATAAAGAACCTCTTACATTCGTGTAAAGGCACTTGTTTTGCAGTTCCTTGGGAGATTATGTCAGCCTGCAATATTCAAGGACTTTACCCACTGAAGCATAACCCTTCTCCTCATCTAAATATTATTACACTGCAAATATTTTTTTTTATTCTTTGTTACTTAAAATGCTTTAGCTGGGGTAATTATACATGCTTCGGGTGTCTTATGCAGAGGCTGTTTTTGTGACCTTCCTTTTCCGTCATTTCCTTAAACCTGACATGGCCTAACACCTTCCCTACTAACTGGGTAGCTCTGGTTTGAGGGCTTGCTCATCCTCAGTAATTAAAGCAGGGAAATGAAATCCAGAAAATATATAAATAGACAGATGTGTAACCACAGTAATAGTCTGTATGAGATGTACAATTCAGCTGTCTGTAACTTAGCAGCCTTAAAATCAGCCTTGGCAGATTTAACCAGCTTTTCCTATGTACACTGCTGAAAAGTCTCAACAATTATATAATGATTTCATTTTCTAGGCAGGTACAGCTTTAGCTGTTGCTTTTCTATATAAAATGTTGGGTGTTTCAAGGCATCCTGACAGTTCAAAGCAGGGCATTATTCATTAAATGCTCTCTACTTTGCAAGTGTCCTCCAAGCCACTTGGATATTGTGTCTTTCAGAAGTATTTATGCATTTCTCTGTGTCTTTGTGGGATTAGATTGCAGGATAGAAATAGGTCAGATTAGACTTTTAAGAGTATTTCTTTAGTTTTCAGGTGTCAAAGCAGATATTGTTTAGGAAATAGGTAATGAACAGTGGACATAATAAAAAGTCAAAGCCTGTTTTCAGCGAGTATGGCCAGAAACCATATAAATACTGTTAGAAAAAGCAATGTGAGCTGCACTGCAAGGTCTCGCTTCCAGTTTTAGCCATACTGTGTTTTCTCATTAAAACAAGGAGCAAGAAGTAGGTTGTGAATCAGCGGCAGCGTTTCCTAAATTGACCTCGCCTTTGGTGCCAGTAATAGAACTGGGTCTTTATGAGTGCTCATGCCTCTTAACATGCCCAGCTGGGCCATGTCTTTATAGGCACTTATGCTATTTGCATCACAGTGGCAGGACGGATGAAAAAAGTCCTGGGGCCATGCAGCTGCCATTTCTTTAAAGTACCACCGCTCCAGCACGTTTAAGGCTTTAAACAAAATGTGTTTTAATGGGTTCCCTCTGTGTTCAGACTAAAAAAAATATATATATATTAGCTGACACGCTGGACTTGAGTGCAAAAGACTCCAGTGTACCTGCTGGGATGGAAGAATCTGGAATATAAGAGATGAAGGAAACATTTGAGCACCTGGGCAGTCCCAGCTGTCCTGTGTGGACAACCCACTCCCTCCACATGCCAGCAGGGAGGATTCTCCTGGGAATGCAGAGGAAAGACTTACTGCTTTTCTTGGTGAGAAAATGCTGTTCTGCAGTGGACTAGAGGCTCTGAAGGAAACTGTTGTCTGAGACACCAGGAATTGAAACCAATTCAGCAAGTCACTCAATGTGGGTTTGTGAATAAAACTACCAATAAGCCAAATTGCAGAAGATGGGGCAAAAATCAGTAGCACTAATAGTAATGCTGTAGTAGTTGTCAACTCTATAGATATTTCTCATAATAGAGAGAGGAAAAAGTGTTTCTATAGCTGGAAAAGATCTATCTATAGAAATAATCACACATGACTGGAAGATATATGACCCACAATCTGTCTGAGTGTCTTGGCCAAAGGGTTCCTTTAACACTGCTTGACCCAAAAGGCACAGAAATGTTAAAGGAAAGGAATGGGAACCCAAAAGCCTGACTCCCTTTCCATTCATGAAGTTTGTTTTCCCTTTAGCTCTACACTGAGAAGCTGCTCTTTGGTTCTTTTCCCGTGCCTGGCTGGGCTGCCATGAACTGAAACATTTTCATATTTCATTTCAGCAGTAGTTTCACTCCAGTGGTGGATGAAGTGATTCAGCCACAGGGCCTATATACACCTCAAAGTTATTCTGAGACCTTAATGCTGTTTCGTATTTTAAAAGCCACTATACAAATGAAATTTTTTTTCCATATTAATCAAACTCAAAATATTTGCTTATTTTAGTTACTTTATTCTCAGTTGAGAAAACACAAATAGTGCAAATTTTAAATGGTATCCTTCCTGAACCAAAAACATCTTGTCTTTATCAAGATGTTCTGTTTTTCTTGTTGGCTCTTTTCCTCACATTTCAATGTACCATCCCATAATAACATCATCACTGTCTGTGTTAGTTATTAAATTAGCTTGAGCCAAGGCCAGGCAATAAGTAAAGGATGGTTCCCTCTGCCTCTAGTAACTAGATAATTAGAAAAAAATATGCTGCTTATGTTAAGGAATAATAAAAATTATTTTACTTCATAGTATAAAATAACTGAAAAAATAATACATAAGAAGGTTATAAGGTTAAATTGTTCCTAGTACAGAAGGGGAAAAGAAGTCCCTTGATATTTCGTATTGACAGAGCAGAAGAAGATTTGGGTTTCCTTTTCCTTTAATTATCAACACAGATATTGAAGTCCATAGATCCAAGAATTACACGGATACATGGAGTATCTTGAGTGCCACTTTGGCATTTCCAGTGTGTGCAGCACATCTCACAATTCAGGTTAAAGTGGACTACAGGAAGCAAGAAATACATGCATGGCCGCCAATGTGTTTGGAAACCTGGGCTGTGCTTGTGACAGTATTTTGGACTAGTCACCTTCCTGAGAGGATTCTCAGAATTAATTTTTGGGATCCTAAAATATTTCAGTTAGCATGGGATTTATCTTTAGGCAAATGAGTAACTTTGGCTTATTGGCTAAAATTATTTTTATGAGACTGAATGAATTGAAATATTGAAGAAATGTGCACAGCAATGTCCTTTATTTTAATAAAGTTGTGTATAGGTTTTGGAAGTTCACTCTTGCAAAGTTGTTTTATTTTAAGAAGATAATGCCTATATATCTTTGCATGTGGATTTTATTTTAAAACTGAGTTTTATTTACGTGCATTGAAAAAATATAGGAAACATATCTTTTTCCTTTCTACAATTCCACTAAAATCACCAGATTTTATATTGGACAGTGTAAATGACATTGTATTCTTCTGTAGGACGAGTTGTAGCTGTAACAAAACCATATGATTGCAGGGACAGCTTTATAATGGAAATGTCTTTAGGTATGAGGAGGTTACAGAAAAGCTTCAATATACAGCTATAATATACAATCCAAATTGTGTTGCAGGTAGTATTTAACAAAGAGATTACTGAAGAGTGGACAATAGGGAGGTGAAATGCAGCCCTGGAAGGGCTGTTTCTTTTTTTTTTTTTAGTTAGTTGCATTATGTATTTAATTTCTTCATCCGCTGTTAGATCTTTGTTATTTTTATGGTTTAGTTTCTCTCCCTTTAGTAACTAATGCGTGATATTTGAGAACTGGAGTATTTAACAAGAAAAAGCAAAGGTTTAATATTATTTTAAATGTGCAGATAAGAGAAAACAATTATTTTTGTGACAATAGAAATTCAAAGGAGTCTTGTTTTGGTGTTTGTTGTTATACAGATTTTCTCACTTGGAAAGAGAATTACCATTTAGAAAAAAGACATTAAAAAGTCAGCAAAAGTCAATGTTATTGAAAATTATATTTTAATTGTATTCTCTTTAATGTAGCAATTTTCATTTTCAGAAAAAAATTATGTTCTTTGAAAAATAATCTTTGCTATCCAATATCAACAATATTGCAAGGCAAGTTTTGGATGTGTGACAATTTTTGGGGCTACATCTTTGGATACAAATATCTCTCCACAGTTTGCATGACCTTAATATTAAACTTCTGAAATATAAGGATATTCTGAAACCATAGGAGATAACTTCCTATGAAGTATATAATGAAGCCTGAAATTTATCCAGAATGAGAGACACCTCCTTGTTTTGATGCTGAAATCTTTGAAAATTATCAGGGTTACACCTTTGGAAGTAAAGAGCCTATGCTGGTATTTTTTTGACTAATTACAGTAATATATTTAGATTTAGATTAGATATCTCAGAAATCTTTGCCTGTGATGGTGGTGAGGCCCTGGTACAGGGTGCCCAGAGAAGCTTTGGCTGTTCCTGGATCCCTGGAAGTGTCCAAGGCCAAGCTGGACAGGGCTCGGAGCACCCTGGGATTGTGGAGATGTTCATGGTTGACCTTAGAATAACCTTAAAATTACCTTAAGATCCCTTGCAACTCAAACCAGTCTGGGCTTCTGGAGCCACCTGGTACAGTGGAAGGTGTCCATGCCCATGGCAGGGGTGGCACTGGATGGGCTTTGAGGTCCTTCCATCCCAAACCATTTTGTGGGTCTGTGCTTCTGTATTTCTGTTCATGGCCCTTCAGGTACAGTAGAACACACCAAAAATGGAAATATGTTTGGAAAAGAAGTGTGGTTTTGGGTGAAGAAGGGTGGGAGGTGGTGACACATCAAGTCCTCCTGCCAGAAATCTGAATCCTGCTCTGTCTTTGCTGCCCCACCATAGAGCCATGCCTGGTTCTGTGGTAAAAAGATGTGAAAAGAAGTGCTCTGTGGCAGAAACTGTCCTGTCCCAAGCTGTTAGCTCATCCTGTAGCACTGTGCATCCAGGTGATGTTTGATGGACTCATTAGGGATGGGCTCAGCTTCTGGAACCTGCATTGCAGCAGCACCTGAGTGCCTCAGAGTCTGGCATTTTGCTTGAATGAATTGTGTGTGCTGGGTTTTGCAGGGAACAGAATAAAGTCAGAAATGCTTTTACCAGTAAAACCTTCAGTGACAAATATTCTTTCCTTCTAAAATGTTTATTCTTTTCTTCTAAAATGCTGTGCCTTGGTCAGGGAGAGCCAACTGATTAATTTTGGAAGGTTTTATTCCCTCCTGTTTCTGGATTGCTGACTGAAGCCTCCAGAGTGGTGATCAGCTCTGGCACTGAGATTTCTGCCTGTGCAGCTCATCTCTGTGCACTGAGGTGGAAACACAAACTTTACAGGGGTGCTCATTAATGCAGAAAACCTTCTTAAGTGCACCTAAATTGTCCAAGAGACAAGATAGTACTTACCATCCCATATACAGTGACAAGGCTTTATTTCTTTCATTTGTGATTGGCTCTATTAAACTCCCACATTTCTTGACTAATTTTTTTGTATTTGGAAACAGAGAACTTAATTATAAACTTCTCTGCATAGTGGTTGGTTACAAATTTGTTTAGTCTGCCTTTAGATTTCCAGCGATATGTTAAGCACATTTTGGATATTTTATTTGAAGATTCTAAAGAGTCTAAATATTAATTATGAATTAATTCTAAATTTTTTCTCTTTATTTTTGAGATAGATTAAAATGTTTGCTTTTACTGGAGTCTGCCATGTCCAGAGTCCTTGCAGCCATATCATGATTCCAGTAAAGTAAAATGAAAACAGATGTTATTTTTTGAAAGATTATTATTATATAAGTTTCCTAACAAGAGCTAGGACTCAGTGTATTGATAACTGTTAACTGTGCTGGTAAAATTCAAGTCAGGAAGCAACATATAGAAAACAATGCATAAATTAATTTTTAATTTCTCTCTTACCTTTTCCAGTTGCTTTGAGTTTTGTGTATTTTAAAAGTTGGAGGGCCTGATATTATTGATTAATTTCTTAAATCTTTAGCTGGTCATTAGGGGCAGGAGTTTTTTCCCTTGGGGTCTTTCAGAGGAAGAAGAGATCAACAGAGCTCAGTCTCAGGCAGGCTTGGGCTCAAGCAACTGCTCAGGCTCCTGCTGAAAGACATCATTAATTTTCAGGATGGATTGGAACATTGCAGGGATTCTGGCTTTTTTGGCAAGTGCAACTAATATCCCTTTCTAAATCTGAACAATATCACAGTGTGTGCTTGCACAGGCTGGACTGACAGGGTATTCTTAATGGTGAAATAATAAACAACGAAAAGTCATCCTGTAGCAGACTGTCAGGACAAGAGGAAATGGCCTTAAGTTGTGTCAAAGGAGGTTTAGATCAGATATTAGGCAAAATTTCCTCACAGAGAGGGTGGCCAGGCTCTGTCATGGACTGCCCAGGGGGCAGGTGCCTTGAAGGGTTCAAAAATTGTGTGTTTGTGACATTTAGTGGTGAACATGGTGGTGGTGCTGGCTTGATTTTACAACCCTAACAATTCTGCAATTCTGTGAAATGCAAGCATAAGAAAGAGAAGAAGAATTTAGCTACTTTCAGGGTTTAAAGCAGCACCCAATCTACTTGTAGCATGAAGTGATGAAAAGGGTGATTTTCAGCAAGCTGACATTAGTCTCATGTAATTTATATCCATTTTCTTTTTCTGCACATACTTTGCCTGTTCTCCAGAAAACAAAGGAGTTTTTCCCAGGCAGCATTGATGACAGGGTTTTACTTCAAGAGCAGGTCCTGTGCTAGCTCCTTATCACTTTTTAAGATAATCTCTATTTTGATAAATGAATAAACACTAAAGTGTTTATCCCCAGTATGTAACTTCCATCTGTTTGAGGGAAGCACTGCAGGTTCACCCTGTCTCTTTTTTCTGTACTATTTCCAGTACTTATCAAGAGCAGTTTTAATTATTTCTAGCAATATATGTTCTGCGGACATTTACTGCTGTTAAACAATTTTTAGAGGACATTCCTATTGTTTTTCTTCCAGCCTGCATGAACAGTAAATATCCTTAGCAGAGCTGAAGTTCTCACAATCCCTTTCTTCCCCTAAATATTTTTTTCTAGAGCAGCTGATCTCCCCTTACAACATCATTATTTTTATAAATTCAGCTCATAGGTGTCTAGTTCCAAACACTGCAAGGGTTTTGTTGCCCGCTCTCTGTTGCAAATAATTATTCTGTTTTATGCACTCATTTAGAAAGGATTTCTTGCTTTATATACACTTATCACTTGATATAATTTAAATTATTGTGATGATGTCTCTGGGTCTTCTTGAGAGCCAGATTTGATACCTTGAAACACAGTTGCTTAAGCATGGCCCACTGAATTATTTTACACACTTGCATATAATATAATATAATATAATATAATATAATATAATATAATATAATATAATATAATATAATATAATATAATATAATATAATATAATATAATATAATATTTGTATATAGCTCATGACTGGAAATCTGTCTGGAAAAACTGCTTTCCTTCATAGCCTTACAATTATTCAAGAATACAAGCAGATAAATCTGTTATTCCCCAGTTAAATGAAGTTCTGAGCAATCTGCTCTGACCTCAGATTTGGGCAGGAGTTGGACGAGACATATCCTGAGATTCCTGTGCCTACTGACACAACCAGCACCTGTTCAGAATAAAATGTTGTGGATTTGGTTTTGATTTTTGGGGTTTTTTGTTTGGTTGGTTGTTTTTTTGTTTGTTTGGTTTTGTTTTTGTTTTGTGTTTTGGGTTTTTTTTTTTTTTAGAAAAAAAATGAAGCCACAAATGGTCTGCAAGAGTTTAACACTGGAGTTATTTAATTATTTTCATTCTCTTTTCTTTTTTTTTTTTCTTTGTAGGAATATATTTTCCCCCCACTTTTTGTAGATTGCATGTTGCTTAATTTTCCTCAGGTCTTTTCTTCAGTCTTTCATTCATTGGTTACCAACAGTGCCAGACATACCTGTATGGGAAGGTGTGATAAATTTAGGATTAAACTTTCATTACAAATGTGGTGCCAAATGTGTAATGTCTTGATGACCTCCCCTTAGGTTTTCATATGCAAAATTGTTCCCAAGTCTTGCAAAATTCTCCCATTTAAAAAATGTTATATTGCACAGAGAAATGTAAATTGACCCTATTGTAGGGGAATAGAATATAGGTAAATAAAGGCAGTATAGAAAGTAATCTTATCTCCTGAAGAGTTGCCGCTGAACCAATTACTAAAGATTAGGGGCAGGCCTGATGTTAACAGGCCACAGCTGTAGCCAATAAGAAGAGTGTTATAAAAGAGTGGATTGGTTAGCTGAGGGAAGAACTGGAGTCAGTGGCTGCTGTGATGACATGGAAGAGTCAGTGCTTGGAGGAGATGCCTACAAGAAACATCAAGGAGGTATGAAACTCTAGCAATATGGAACCCTTGCAATATAATGACAATGCCTATTGTCAAAGATAAAATAAAAATTGTGAAAATCAGTGTGAAGACAGTGTTGCCATTTGCTGGACCTGTGTTTGCTCCTAGGTTGTGTTCTCAGCAGGGGTCTCAGACAGGGAACTCTCTGAACAGGGAGCTTCTGGATCTTTTCTTCTGTAACATCTCCACCCACCACTGGTCATTTGGAAGTAGGATTCAGAATTAATGTGTAAACAGTTTCTGCTTTACAAGATTCATGAATTTTGTGCTGTGGTAACCAATTTTTGCCCCCCCCCCCCCCCCCTTTAATAGAATTTATTTTTCAAATTTGTTTTTTACTTTATGCTCATTATTTTGGCCATATCCTTTTTTCATCTGAGATTCTGAGTGTCTGTTTGTTCATCTTCTCTCAGTTCCCATTTCAGGAGTGATGTGAAGGGTCTGAGCACATGGCAGCAGTGTGGTGTCCCACTCTCAGGATCCCTGGTTTGGAATGGTGCCATTACATGATATTTACCTGCATAGAATTTAAAGGAGTCAGTCTTCAGTAAAACCCATTTGCACCTGTGACACTGCCATTTCAATGTTTTCATCCAGAGGAAGCCCATCTCTGGGGGAAATTGCTGTTTCTCAAGTGTCTCCACCTCAATGCTCAAAGCAAGCCCAGTGTGGAATTTTGGGTCACAAAGCAAGCTACACCAGGTGATGATTTGCTTCCCAGCACGTGGTTTGATTAGACTCCTTCAGTTTTGTGTTTGATTGATTCTTTTCACAATTGCAATAGGGAGGGAAACTACAATTTATTTACGCCTAGCTGAAAGAAAAGTGGAACTCAGATTTAAGGTATCAAAGGTCTAAACTTGAGAAAAGTCACTGTTCCAGTGCCTGGTCACCCTCTGGGGGAAGGACTTTTCCTAAAACCCACCTAAACCTCCCCTGACACAGCTCCAAGCCCTTGTGCAGAGTTTTAAAGTTTTCTTTTTGGATATTTATTCCAGCATACATTCCCCGTTTCAATGGTTTCAGAGTTGTGATGTTATAAAAATTAGATTATAACAAAATCCAACCATTCAGTGTAATATGAGACATGAATCACAGGATCATTAAGGTTGGAAAAGAGCTCTAAGATCATCTAGTCCAACCTTTGGCTGATCACCAGAGTCATGCTATGAGATAGATTAAATACAACTCAATAAGAGACAGATAAAAGATTGTAAAGATCTTGGATAGCAAAGCTGATTAGATTTTCACATAACAAAAATACACCTAATGAAGTAATGTATTTAATTTAATGAAAATGAGGCTACAACCATTAGGAGACTGGGCTTGTAGTTGTGAGCTGATCTTTGCTTCTTTATGTACTTCTATAGTTGTCATGACAGAGGCTTTACCCAGCATACCCTTCTCAGCTGCAGAAGGTAAATACTGTTTTATTATTCCTTAAATTAAAAAATTGTAAATTTGGACCTGTATTTTACCAAAGCTGATTTCATATTCAGCATATTCAGGGCTTTTTTTTTTTTTTTTTTTTACAGTCAAATTTATGCACTTTCTACTTTCTGGGGATTTAAATATAATGAGTTTTAGAATCTCTTATTATAAACACACCAAATTATTCACAGGATAATGGATGGAGAGTGATGAATTACCAGAACATAAATCTGTAGCATTCACTCATGGTGGGAAATAACAGAGGAATGGCAAGGCTGATTTATTACTTGCTGGTGTATCTATTCCTGTTTGTGAGTGTTAAAATTACAGTACATAGAAAAATTTAATTAAAGTTATTAAAATGAGAAAACTATTTTCTGTTTTCTATTCCATAGCTGTAAAAGTTTTTCATTTGCTCATAAATTTAGGGATAAGTGTAACATTCATCAAAGTGTAAAGAACAACGTTAGACATAGAGCTTATTGTAAATCTCATATTTCATCAACAGAAAGGATAATATGTGTCAGAGAGTGCAAGAACTCTGGGCTTTAGAAAGCCTAGCACAGAAAGAAATCATATTTCATAACTATATCAAATCCTCATACAGACAAAAACATTAAATCCATTTGAATGTTAAAGTAATACATACAATATAGGCATGATGCTTTTATTTCCTGTTTGAGTCATGACTCTTCAGTTCATTGGAGAAGTCTCCTTGTGATAAATTTCAGAACTTCTTTCTCTACTGTGTTGTAAATCCTCCCAAAAAGCAAGAAAAACCAGCAGTATTTACTGGGAAGGAAAAATATGTCCTTTATTTGATGCTCCAGCATGATCCGCATCTAGAGAAGGAAAGACACTTAGAACAAAATCTTTCCAAATCTACCAAAACCACTTTTCTATCAAAGAGATCGTGGGGGGAAAAATGAGTTAAGAAATGGCTTTCTCCTTTCTTGATGGGTTTTTATTCTCTGTCACTTTATTTATTGATTTCTAACCTTCAAGCAATTTGAATGAATTTTGCAGTGAACCAATATGGAATCTCTCTGGAAACAGCAATGAGTTTTACTAAGACAAGAGAAATATAATAGGCAATTAGGTCAGTTTTTGAAGTCTGAAGTAAAAGCCAGTCCAAGTAAGGTTTAGCTTCTCAGACAGCTCTGATTGCTTATCCAGAGTTAAACTTCAGCCCAGACTTAGGGAATGTTTTGCCACTTCAAGAATTTTCAGCTCTACTTAAGAGCCGGAGCTTTTGTTCTCAGGGAGGGAATTTTTCTGCTGAGCCAAGGACATGAAGCAGAGTTTAAATTCAGAGCATTCTTCGGGCTGCCTGTACTCCTGGAAAGATTTATTAGCTTGTAGTACCAGCAGATAGTTAGCCAGACTGCATTGGCAGAGTTCCGTGGGGAAATGCAGCCCATGGACATCCTGCAGAGGGTGAAAGTCATGAAAAGCTTGACAAATCCAGGCAAGATCAGTGAGCTGAACTGATGAAACATGATCCTAACCAGTGATCAAAAGGCTGTGTGAGCTCCTAGCTAAAGGAAGGCACTTGAACAATTTCCTATATTTCCTGGGAATGTGTGCTCCCGTGGTGTCTGCTCCTTTAAAGCTTGTGAGAGATCAAGGTGGTTTCCTTAAACATGTCATTTTAGCAGAGCAGAAGAGGAGCATTTCAATCCATCTGATAATGTCCCTTGAATCAATATACTCCCGTTTTTTCCTTCTTCTTTCCTTTTAGATGTTTCCTGTAGTTTAACCTTCTAAAAAGACTTTTGGTCTACACCAAAGGCTCTCCTTGTGCTTAGGGAAGAAAAATTATTCATATTGGGGTAAGGAGGGATAGCTCCCATAGGCAGCCAAGAGGAAAGGGGGGAGAAAATCATGTGAGTCTACAATAATAGAAAACATATATGGAAAGCATTTTGATTGACCCACAGCATTTCTCATCTGATGAAGTGAGGGTTTTGCACAGATAGCACAGCCGTGAGAAAAAACTGCTGAAAAACTTCACATGTATTGAGAAGAAACATTGACCTGTGTAGAGAAAGCATATTGATGCTGACTTTTATATAAAAAAAACATGTATATTTAAGCAATAAAACAGGAAGTTAAAAGGAAGTTGGGAAAAGACACATTTACCATCCCTGTTTCTTAGATGGCTGCAATGAAGCATTAAGGTCACAAAAAAACTCTCTGGGGATTAAAATACTAAGCTATCATAGGCCATATATTGAACTTTTGTTTTACTACCACAATCCCTTCACTTCAATATTTAGAGCCTTTAAAGCAGTGGCAGGAACACACACTGTACAGGGAATTCCATGAATCTCTCCAAGGAGGATGCATATCCCTGTTTTAAATGGTGCACTGTGCCTTGCAGGCAATCACCTGATTTCAATATGTTCATTTGAAGAGTATGCAAACAGCCTATTTAAATTCACAAAATGCTCTGTAGTTTTTGCAGGCCATAAAAGCAGTTTTATTTAAGGATAGTTTTGCATCATTGCTTGCTTGGAATAATTCTTACCTGAATATTTGGGTGCTTCTACATCATTATATGCTTGAGGAAAATGGTTAGTTTAGAGCAGTAGGATAACAGAAATGGAAATAAACTTGTGTATGTAGGAATGCTGACCAAGCTTTAGATCAGTAAGAGTACCTAAATTAAATTCAGACAGTGCAAGCTGCACACAAATGGTTCATTACCAATAAAGAGATTAACAATTCTTTTTTCTTCTTTCCACAAGAAGAATTTAAAAAATCTGAGCTAAAATAACAACAAAATCAGCAGTCCAAGGCCTTAGGTAAGTTAGAGTTGCATGAGTCCACACAAATCTGCAATTAAAGATGAAGGAGAGAAATAATTCTTTTTGGTGTCATTTCTGTTTCATCAGTTTTGCCATTTTCGAAGGATAATGAGGGATGGACATGCTCTCCCAATAGTTCTGAATTAAACACCTGAAAAGGCAAGCAGAAAATGAGTCACACTGCTTTGTCAGATAACTGGACCTTAAATGGTGAATTCACACAGTCATAAAATAAGCTGGGATAAAATATTCATAGACAGCCCTTTGGGACAAAAGTTACCTTAAAAACAAAATTCTTGATGCATCCAAATTTCCAAACCACTAATGATACCTTCAAGAAAAACACAGAAAAGCTGTAATTTTCACAGAAATCTTCCTACAATGAATAATTATGTTTATTTCAACATAGGCTGATATTAAATTACAAGCTATTTTTAAAAAAATTGCAAAATAAGCCAGTTTTAGACAAGACACTGCTTGGTTTAACTTTCTGTTAGAGGTCATGACAGGGCTGTAGTAATTCAGGGGTAAATTACGAGCTTCCAGAGGGTATGCTGACTTGGAAGCATTCTGTGCTCTGGCATTAATATGCAAATAAAAATATTTGTGAACATGTGGCAATAGAGAGCTCCAAGGGCATTGCCAGGATGTGCAGACCAGCAGTTAGAAAAGCAAAAATCTCAGCTCAACCTGGCATTGGATGTTAAAATAATACAAGAAAAAGTCCATCAGGTATTGAAACAATAAGCAGGAACAGAAGAAAAATACAAGCAAGCCCACAGTTCAACAGGAGAAGTGTCACCAGCAAAGCTGAAAAAATGGAGGTTCTCTGGACATCCCTCACCTTCTGTCTTCATCAGCACTGTTGGATCTCAGTTTTTGGGAACACCAATCCAGGTCCATGCAAACAGACCCACCACCAGTGAAGGAAGATTTGTGTGTGAGCTGTTGAGGAGCTTGAGCCTTACAAATCCTGAGTATGTTAAAAGAGTCAGTTGGTGTAATTGTGAGGCTACACCCCATTATCTCTGAGGAGTTGTGGAGGTCAGGGGATGTCCCAGAAGGAAGTTAATGCCACCCCTACCTATAAAAAGGGCTTAAAGGAGGATTGAGGAAATTACACATACATCAGTCTTCCTTTATGCCCTGGGGAAGTTAAGGAAAACCCTCAGAGGTCAGGACAAGTCTGTTAACTCACAAAAATGCCAAAGGTTGTGCATGCAAGCAATGAAACAACAAGATTTTATTCTCTACTTCCCATCAGCAGCACACATCCATAATTCTTCTTTTTCCTGTGTACCACCCCAGAAATTTCTGCTAAGAGCTCGATTATGATACCCAAGTTTATAATGAATAATTAATATCTATTTCATAGGTGTCTCTCTCACCTACAAATACATATGTTATTGAAATCAAAACTCTACTGAGACAAGTAGTGTAAGTGTTATATATTTGATGGCAGTGAAAAAAAAGCATCAGGAAGTGTCTATCAGCTTTCTTAAAAAACTTAAGCCTGTGATATCAACACTGTTTTTATCACATATACTAACACAACCCCATAAAAGCTATAACAAAGAAAATTAACTCCATCCCAGCCAAACTCAATACAGAGAGACATGTGTCTCTTAAAATGATGAAAGAGCTATGGAAAATTTGTATTTTCTCTTCGAAATTGGTGATTTATGAAAACCATCTGATTCAAAATATACGTAGTATAGACCAGCATCTATTTCATTAAACAGACATATATTGAGTGTGGTCACGGTTGCATAAGGCTTCAGAAGAAGTGAGGAAGATCAATACATGGATTTGTGTGGGAAAACTGGCCTGGTTTGGATTACAAGCAAGCTGAAGGTATTGACAACATATAAAAAGTAAATATGGTATAGACTGGACACCATTTGCTTTCCAAGAGGAAGCTTCCTGGAATCTATATGGATTCCAGACTTGCTCAAATTATATTCATTTGGAGTTGTTTTCTCTCTGGAAAGGAAACATTTGATTTTAGGTGCATTCCTCAGCATTTTAGGTTTGACTTTAGAAGACTGCTGTTCTCTTGCAGGGTTGAACTCAGCCCCTGGTGGGGACTGGGGTGTAGTAGTGGGTGCTTGGGGCTGCTCAGCTGTAACTGCTGGGGTCAACTAATGAAGTATGTTTAGTTTTGATTGTCATTGTCATCCCTTCGACAGGGGAAGAACCAGTGCTGGAATATTCTGCTGAATTATCTGGAGTCTGCTTATGCTCAGAACTGATTCACACCAGGGTTTTTATAATCTCTTCACAAATTTTACTTGTGGGAGAAAAGTGGCTGGGAGAAGAAGCTCTTCAGTGAGACAATGATGATCAATGTCCTCCTAGATAGTTTTATCCAGTTCTCAAAATTTGCTTTTAGCAGTGCACTTGATTCCAGCAGAGCCAGGCTTCAAACTGAGGCTGGGACCATGAAAACTTGATTATGCTACACTTTTTGGTACAACCAACTCTGTTCTCTTGGCCTGGGGGCTGATGGGTGCTGCTGGTGTGTCTGAAGTACCTAATCATGCTTTGGAAAATCATTGGCAATGAGTTCCTAATTAATGACTGACCCAGCTGTAACTTAGGAAACATGTAAAATTGGGCATATCTTGAAAGCTGCTGCTGATGTCACCAGGCTGGATACATCAATATGTTGGTGCCATCAGGATTTATATTGTTTGTGCCAGAAGGACATTTCCAGATTGAGAATAGTCCAAATGATAATGAATTGGAGGCAGCAGGTTTCATTCATTCCAAGAAGAAAATAAAAAGGTAACTGATGTGATGGACAAGGGTTATTTTCATGAAATAATCCTTTCTTGGCTTCTTTGCTAGAGAAAACTTGCCTGAAAGCTTGAGAAACAGATGAAGTTCAAGGCTCTTCCCAGGTTTTGATTGTACTTATTAGTAAATGACTTTTTAGTAGGTTTTGTGACTCTGCTGAGACACAGAGCTGGTTTGTGCTTTACTGGTGACAATCCAGTAAAGATTTGCCCTGCTGCAAGCTTGGAACCCAATTATTGTAATCATTTTTTGCTGGATTATTGGTGAGGCTGGTCCACTGAGTCAGAGTTAGTTCCAAAGATTATATGATATTATTGCATGCATTTTTACAGGCAATTCAGCCCAGTTTGTGTGCTTCAGGGCTGGCAACCATCAGTTTAAACTGCTGGGTTTGATTGTGAGAACTATGGGAGGTTTTGTTTAGGAATTTCCACGTCTTTACCTCATGTTCCTGTATCAACAACTGAACATCCATGATACAAAACCTGTGCTACATGAGCTCACCATTTTGGAAATAGATGTATTTTTTTGAAATAAAAAAAATATAATTCATCTTTCTCTGGTTCTAAAAAGTTCCCACCATGATTTTCCAACTTACCACCTCTTTAATTTTATAGTCTCTTTGGGTTTTTTATGATTTCCTTACAGTTTTGATGATTTTAGAGAGTGGTGCTTAACAAATAATTTTGGGTTTGTTTTTATTCAGCATCTCAAGTACAAGTACCTTATTAAGAGGGAGAAATATTAGTTCAGGTATGCATAGAGATATGGCTATTTTGTATTCTTGTTCAAGCTTTGAAGGTGAGACTTTAACAACAAATTCTGCTGAAAAGCAAAGGAAAATCCTGTAAAAGCAACAGGGTTTTCAAGAATTGCATATCTTTCTCCATTAAAGCATGTCAAGTCTTATCTCAAGTGTATTTCTGAGTTTGCCACTTTCCATTCTTGTTCTAGTGTCACTGAATTAACCTTCTATACACAGTATGATCTCAGAATCAAAAAGTTGTTAAGACCTTGAAGGTAAAACTCTAAAGATGTCATATGTCTTCAGAGAATTACTTGTCTGAATGAAGCTGTCTTCCTTTCTTTCTTTCAAAGAGAGGGAAAAGTACATTGTAAAAATACTGAGTTTCATAGTTGTGAATCCTGTCATTGTTCCATGCAGAAACCAACTGATCAGCTATCCTGGAAAATAGGTTGTTCTCACATTAGCAGAAGCCTCCTGTTTCAGGCTGAGTCTATATTCACTGACACTTATACCTGAACTGCTAGTCTTGTTCTTATATTATTTGCCTTGTGAAGGGGTACAAAAATGAAGAATTAGTTCCCAAAATTCTCTTTGTGCCCTCTAGCATTCTCTCTGCAGCTACTGCTACTACCCCAACTTAAGTAATCTTAAGGAATGCCTGGCTAAACCTCTGAATATTTTAAATCTAAGTGTTCTGTTGATGATAGAAATTAAAAATGTGCCCATTACTGCAGCACCTCTCAGTCTCTAATGCAGACAGCCTTGTATTACTTTGGCAAATAGGGTACCACGAGGAAGGACTTACAAAGGGACTGGCACTATTATACTTGATATATATGAAATTGTTTATTGCCAAAACTAGCTACAACCACCCAAAATAAAAAGACAAAATAACTCAATCTCATCAGGCAACAAGGAATGTAGAATGCCTGCTTCTTGAGATGGTTGATGAAACACAGATAAGTCACTTTTTTTTCCTTTTAAATTAATATTTGAAGTTTGCATTGGTGGGAACTCTGACAGAATTGACAATTTAGAAATTTCATCACTTTGATTTCTATCACTTTTTCACTCCAATTTCCCTTCCACTGTGGAACAGGAACTCCAACACTAGGTGCCACTAATGTGATTGTCCTGTTGGGTCACTAAATCCCCAAAACTGGGCTGAACAAAAGTTATTCTAAAGCTTTGGTTTTTCAAGTCTGGGACTAAGTATTACTATTCACTTGCTCAGAAGAGAGAGAAAACAGGAGAGGAGCTCTGGCAGAAGAGATAAGATCCCTGACAGGAACCAGCTCTATGGAAGGCTGCACAGAGGCAAATAATTTTAACATTTTCTCCCTTGTATTAATATTTTCTTCATGGTTTTTACTGGAAATCATAGATTTAAAAATCTGATGCAAGGCTATTGAAATAAAGAAAAATGTATAAATTCTATAAATTGCCAGCTAGAAAGAAAATTTCTGCCTACATGAAAAGGGGACATACAATTAATTAATTACTTAAATCCCATTATTCACAAAGACTGAAGGGTACTGAAAACACAAATTTATAACACGTTTCCTTGGAAAGATATTTCAATGCCTAAGTGGTTAAATATCAGCTGTGTAGAATTAAAAGACTATCAAAAGGTGTCAGAAGTGCTATCATGTCTCCTGGGGAATGGATGTCTTACAGTTTTGGGCCTTTTCTGAGCAGATGTCTAACAAAGTGATCCCAATATTGACTGTGCCAGCTAAGGAAATATTTGCAGAGCTCTGAATCAGAAAGGAAGGATTACAGGTTTTCATGCCCTGTGATGTGCTCAGGTGATGACACATGCAGCAACAACCTCTTTTTCTCTGTATTTTGTCATCCTTGAATTCCTACAGTGAGTCAATAGCATTTATCACATCTTTTTCTTGACCTGGGCACCTCTATTCCAGTATTTGGTCTGTCTCCAAAACACACAACTCACTTCTTGCAGCTGAAGGTTACTTTTATAAAAAATCAATTTATATGTTGAGATCTTGTGCCCATAATAAAGGTTGGTCACAGGAATGGGAAAAAATTCAACTGAGGATTAAAGCTGGCTAAAGCACGATCCATATTCCTGAGAAATGATATTGTTGAGCATTCCCTTGCAGCCCAAAGAAAAATCTGTAATGCTGGGCATTCCTACACCTGTGGGCACAGCACAGCAATTTAGCATGAAGGTGAAAGGTGCAGCTGAGCCTTAGGGTGGGTTCAGAGCAGGGTCAGGCCATAGTGTCTCCCACAGCTCCTTTTCCAACACACACAAGCCCAGGGCTGCACTCAGCTGAGGGGCTTTGAGCAGTGGCTCCTTGCCAGTTTATTCTGCTCAACTAAATTCTTTCACAGCTGACTTTCTTCTCCTGCCAGAAATGGTAGAAGGGAATTGAAACAGAATAGAAAAGAAGCTGATCCCGAATATTGTGGTTTATTTTATTATTGTGGTTGATTGAAAGAGACAGAAAGCTTCAGTTTGGTTCCATTCTCCCTACAGCACTCACCCACCCCACAACCCCAGTCCAAACCACTTTTTTATTATTTACAAGTGATGCACATCATAATTATCAGTTTATTATAGTTAGAGACTTGACCTAGTTGAGTTGAAAAGCTGTTTTCACTTGCACAGACAAGCAGCACCACCCTGGAATGCTTATGGAAAAATCTGGTGTATAGAAATGTTCTCACTGCAAACATTTTTCTACAAGAAACAACTAGATCAAAACTGTAGGCTTCCAGAAGATAAAACAGGCCTCAACTGTTTCAGTGTAGGTGTTGTAAATATGTGTGACTACTTTTTGATGCAGGACTACAACCACATCTACAGGAATCTTCATTATATAGTTTAATGTGCATGGTGGGGCTCAGATGAAGGCAGGACTTGAACACCTTGGAGGTCTTTTCTGTCCTTAATGAGTCTATGAAGTATGGTAATGAAGAAGTTATTTCTTGGAGTCAAAAATCAAAATATGGTGGAAGTATTTTTACTGCTATTTAATGGAATATTTCTTCCCTCCTGCGAGGTGCAGCATTACTGAGTGTGCATTTTCAAAATGCAAAAGTCATGAACACGGACTGAGCTGCTGCTTTAGACAGAATAAAAGCATTTCATCTTTAAATTAATTTAAAATTGATCACCACGTGCCTAAGAGTACACAGATACAAATCCATAGCTTAGAATACAAGCAGACAGTGTTCCTCCAAAGGGAGAATTCCTTAAGTTCAAAGCTTTGTCCAGCTGGCTGAACAAAGAAGAGCTTTCTTTTCCTCATTGCTGTGTGCCATGTTTTATTCAAGTCACACTTGCACAGAACTTTCACAGTATTCCCTTGTTGTGTGAGATAATTTACTTTCAGCTTGATCTTGAGTAACTGGCCAGAGCTGGTTCTGTTCATCTGTGAAACAGAAGGTGTTACATCAGTGCTGGAAGTGCTTATGGAATGCAAACACTGTGGAAATACCACCAGAAATATGCATGCATGAGAGTATTAGCACTCTAATTTTCAGCTGGTGAAGGATCCCATGTGAGCTTTTCAGGTTTTTTGAGCAAGGGGAAGTTGTGTTTGCTTCCTAGCAAATTCTCAGGTGTGTACAAATGAGACAGGGTTAAATTATATTGCAGAATATATAAGTTGTCACTATTTTACAGTGAAGCAAAATTAAAATTGTAACTGTTCAGCATAGCCTATGTGGAATTGGCTGGTGACATAGCTTTGTGGTCTCCTTGCTTAAGGCAGTAGGACTCTGCCCAGTGTGTTGTTTGTTAAATCAAGTGTTTGGTTTTGATTTTCTTTTTGCTAATCTTTAAGCACAAACATGTACTTTATTCACCTCAAGGGGTACCATGAAAATTCCCCAACAGTCCTTTTAATTTAATGTGATAAGAGAGGAATGAAAAGACAGACTTATGATGCCAAATTTCTGCTATGGATTTTGTCCTTTTTCTTTTCTTTTCCTCTTATAACTGAGAGAGAGAAGGTTTAGCTTAAATGTTAGGAAGAAATCCTTCCCTGTGAGGGTGAGACTCTGGCACGGGGTGTCCACAGAAGCTGTGGCTGCCCCTGGATCCCTGGCAGTGTCCAGGTTGGATGGGGCTTGGAGCACCCTGAGATTGTGGAAGGTGTCCCTGCCCATGGCAGGGGTGGCACTGGATGGGCTTTGAGGTCCCTCCCATCCCAAACCCTTCCGTGATTCTATGACACCACTCATTAATTAAATTCCACTGCCTTCCTTTCTCACTGTCCACATCACAGCTTATGATATTTCTCATCACAAATTTTGCTACGTCTTCTTCTCTTGCCCTTCTTTCTCATTTTAATCTGCTTTGGGTCTTATCATCAGAGCCTTCATCTCCAGTGGCTCATCTTAGATTGAGGTTTTCTTTGAACTTCTGCCTTTGTTTCTCATAACAGAAGATTTGGGGTCATATTCATGAAAATGTTCCTGGCAGTGGGGGGCACAAGCTGATCTTCATTAGGAAGAGAATATGGAACTTATTTTTTTAATTCGTGGAGAGAGGTTTTATACAGTTCTATGTAATCTGTGTTGGAAAAGGGGAAATGAGCCCCTGTTGATTTTATAGAGTTATATCCAAACTGAAGTTCAAAAGGGAGAAAAAACTTCCTGAAACTAAAGCAAGAGAGTTTCATGTGTAAAACAATTTTCAGTGATGCAGTTTGAAATAAATTCTACCATATTAAAAATAAACCAACCAAACAACCCTTATTTGTTTTCTCAGAACCTTCAAATTCTGAACCAGATATTTCATTGTGGAATCCTAGTGGAAGCTCTTGAATGGGAGAGGGAGGGGCAAGAAATTGAGACACCCTGATGTCAGGTTTCCAATTAGTCCTGATAAAGTTTGTTTTGAAACTAGTTGCATTCATTGGATGATCCTTGTGGACTACCAGGTGGTTTTCAGTCTGTTTTTAGAGAACATTTAGCAGAGTGGAGTCTGGTCCTGCTGGTGCAGTTTGCAAATATTCTTCTGATGATGGAACTACAGACTGGAGTAGCACTGTGCTGATAGCAAACCCTGACCCACACATCAGGGAGCAGAAACCTTACCTCCATCCCTGCCCAATCTCTGTATTTTTGGGAAACTAATGTTTGCAATTTGCAAAGAGAGAGCCCAACTTTACTCCTCAGACAACACAGAGCTTAAAAAAAAGCCCTTCCACTTCTGCTCACTTAGATGTAAATCTCAGACATAACCTGGCCTTGCTTGGTGTAAGAGTGGGGTTGTTTCACAGCTGATTTTCTTCTAAACCTTTCCACCAAGTTGATCCCTACAGTTACATTTTAGAAGGTGCTGCCAAAGGAAACGGCCTCAGCAATCATCCCAGATGATTTATGGGATGTTCAAATCCAACACATCTCATTCACATTAAGCCTTGATGCAGATCTGTCTAAGCAGAGTGTGTGCAAGCAAATTCATTCACATGCACTGTAATAAGGCTTCATATCCCTCCAGGAGCTTTGAAAATATGAGGGATACTTATCCCATTTTTATTCATTGATCCATCCATTCTGGAAGCAAAAGATATTATATTTCATGGCTTCAGCCACAAGGACCTCCAGCCTTGCTGAGGAATTTTCTGAACCACTGACTCTAATTTCCATATTCTGGGGAGAACAGTAGAATGCATTAGATTAATATCTGAACTTAGTAAAGAATTTGATATCATAGTTCACAAGAATTAGTCATGAAAATAATCTATCTTGGCTTGACTATGATCCTTTGGAGGAATTAATACTTTAAAATGCTTAAACATGATTGTCTATGAGGATGTAGCTGACCTAGGGAGCAATCATATCAACCTCAGCCCACAGAATAAAAATAAAAATAATGTCATTTATGTAGTCCCTTATCCTACTCAAGGGAGGAAGTTTGGAGTCAGTAAAGTGTTTGAAAAGTGCTTTGCTATAAGTGACTGGGATATTTTGGCTGACATTCTGCTTTTCAATAGTATCCATTTTAGGCTTCCTTGCATATAAATACACCCTGGCTTATTTTCCCTAAGAGGCCTCTGGGTGCATTTCACCAATTAAAAGAATATTTTATAAACCATTAACGATACTCTGCCAACAACTGGCAGCACTTACTCAAAGCCCAGCTAGATTAAAGCTGCTGTGGTGCCACAAGTGAAGAGCAAACCCCACCCACACCTTTTTACAGGACTTTGCTCCTTCATCACCATTTAGAGAAAGAGACACCAGCAGATGCCATTCTGATGGGCATTGATAAGTGCTTGGGTGAAACACAAATGCCATGGAAGTGTCAGATGGTTCATTTTTTGTAGAGCAGAGAGAAGCAAGAATAGACTCAGATACTCAGTTTGCTCTGACCTTGAAGTACAAAGGTTATGACCATTGAGGATGATTTATTTTAACCTAGTCGCTGGCTTTTAGGTCTTTTAGGTTTTGTCCATAGTGATGGAGAGAAAGCCATTCACAGCCACAAATTTAATCATTTTCAAGACCTTCTGTTTGCCAAGAATTTCCTATTCCCAGAGTCACCTTTTCCCAAAATTCCCTATAGCCCATGTACAAGCTGGAGAATTCTGAACTTGGAACTTAAAATTTAGGCTGAGTGTGAATTTGCCTTTTCCTGGGGCAGTGGTGTTTGATGCTTTCTAGGCTGTTTTAGTGACTGAGATAAATTTTGTGCAGCTTGTGCCTTGAAAATGATAGGAACTATCAATTTAAAGAGTAGTTGCACTTGCTAAAGTGCTTTGCTCAATCTTTTTTGTGCGTGTGCCATGATCAAGTACAGCATCAGGGCCACTAAACTGTATCTTTATACTTTAATTGCATGCCCACATGTGTGATTGACTAAAAAATTGATAAATTGGACCTCACAGAAAACAAATAGCTTTAAAAAAATGCTCTAGATCAGATTTTCTGTTTATTGCCTTATTTCCCCTGCAGCAAAACTCTGTGCAACCCTGACAGCAAGGATACAAGGTCAGTGGAGATGCTGACATTTAATGCCTGTAGTAAACATTTCAGCATACAGAAAGCAATTATTTACAGCTTAAGCAGTGAGAAATTACAAAGCTTCTCTATAGACCTTGTGGCTTCTTGGCTGGTATTTGCAGAGGTGATGCATACACAAAAGGATTTCTTTACTGCTGTATTTTCTTTACTGTATTGTCTCTAGATGTTATTGTGCTGAGCTTTCTGAAGGCTAATAGCTCACAGAACACAATAAAAAGTGGTTATTTAGCAACACTTCCATGGGTATAATACTTCTCTTCTTTACCCTCTAATGCACCTTTTTAATAACTTCCAGCTGAAAATACTGCCCTTATTTCCTAAGAGCTCTTCACCTTTACTAAATCACCAGCAGGTATTGTTGTTTTTACAAACCTCCTCACAAAAACAGCCTGTAAAATATTATTATTCCAAGTAGCAGTTCACAGGAACAGAGCAGTTCCTTGTACTGAGCAGTAGAAGTCATGTATTAGAATGTAAACTTCTTATTCTTTTAAATAGTAAGGGTTTTTTAAAAGCTTACATAGTTTTTGTGGGAGTTTTTTTCTGTGAGTAGTGTGTGCTGCAGTAATATTTTATAGTACCTGCTGTGTCATTTGTCTTTCACAATTAAAAATTATAATGCACTTAAGAAATACATTCTTTATAAAATCCGAGTGCAAAAATAAATTTCTATACAAAACGAAATTATTACTGTTTAATCTGCATTGTTATTATTGTGTATTTTAATTTGTGGTATCAAGGCAGGTAATAGAGATGAGTAAAATATGAATTTAAAACTGTAGCAGACTGTACAAGGAAAAAGACACAAATAAATGACAACAGAAACAAAACGTTGAGCACAGCAGGGATATTTTGTGGTTACATTGTCTGAGAACTAGGCAGCTTGATAGAGGCTGCTAAAATACAAGAAAACAGGAATTAGGGGAACTGAAACTTTTTCTAGGTAAGAACGTTTTATATAAAAACCCAGGAAGGATTAGGAAAGCCAGGAAATTTGTGGCTCTCTTGAACACTCCATGTTAAATTCTCATTCTAAATTTGGAGATTTTTTAGCATTGTGGCTGTTGGACCTTTGCTGGCCACCCTCTCCTCAATAGGATGTGAGAATGAGATGAAAAAGCTGGTGGGCTGACATACAGACAGGGACACCACAACCCAACTACCAGGCTAAATAAAGAAAATTAATTTTGCTTATTGCCAATGAAAATAGAGTAGGAAAGTGAAAACCAGAGACAAGAACCCTGAGACAGTTTTCTGAGAATATTTTACTTAAAAAAAAAAAAAAGTGAATAACTCCAGTTTGTGGTCTGTTCCATTCCTTTTTAGTTTTCTCTCTGTCAAATAACTCCACCATCCAAAAAAAAAAAAGTCCCTCCAACAGTTCCTTTCTTTCCAGCTCTTGAAAATTCTTGAGTAACCACAGTTGCTGGCCTTTCCCTTTTGGGGGAACATAAGAGTTATCCCCCCTCAGCTTAAAGCAAGACAATCTGGAAGTCCAGAAAAAGCTGAACTGCCTTTGGTGGCTGTACTTGGAATCAGCTTGGCTTCCCTAGGGTGGGTGCCCCAAATGGCCAACTTGGGCCTTCAGTTAGCACGAGAGATGCACAAGACAGGCAATTAATGTGAGGAGATAAAATATGGGAGCTCATATAAAGATTTTGTGAGCAACTTTTGGTCCAGGTGCCTGGCTCAGTGATGCTCATGTAGCTTGCAATGCATTCTGCTCCTCCAGGAGTTATGAGCTTCTTCTTCATATTTATTTGTATGTGGAGTTATAAATTTCTGATCTTATTTCTTGCTTGTGGGATGCATTTTCTCCATGTGCATTCTTATTCATGCAGGCTTTCATTTGATTCTGCTGGAAGATTCTCTCCTCCTTTTCATGCACTCGGAAATTGTAGCCACAGCATTTTCCGTGGTTGTGGAATTATGCAGCTGCTTAACACTGCTGTCTTTCTTGTTGTGCTTGTTCTCCTTCTGTAATCCCAGGGACAGGAATTATGGCATGGGAGCCTCTTAAATCACCAGGGTTAGCACAAGCACAGTTTGCACTCCCTGCAGTCAGAATCCAAAGGCAAAGGGTGCCCTGGAGCTGGGTGTGCTCCTGCCTTGTGGGGCTGAAGCTTTGCATCTGATGGACAGAAATCACCTTTCATCTTGCATTTTGAGCTTCATGGAAGTGCAATATTTTCAACTGCCACCTAAAAAACCCAACCAACAAACTGAACAAATTATTTCCACTGCATTTAATTATGCATAAGCATTCCTAGAAAGTTGTCTTAAAATGCATCCCGTGTGACCTGTGGATTGCTTTTCATTTTCTTGCTGTTGTGGACACTTCACTGTGCCATTCTCCATTCAGCTGGCTGAAAAGAATGGAAATAATGCTTTCAGAAAAATAAAGGTGCAATTTCACCCTCCCTCCCTTTCCTCCTGCCCTTAGTTTTCTCCTTTTGGGAAGCTGATCTGTCAAGGTCATGCACTGGGAAGTACAAATGCAGGTGCTGGGAGCTGTCCAGAGTTCTGGAAACATTTATGTGTAGCTCAGACAAATTGTTCATTTAGTCCTCAGACTGTTGAGCTCTCTAGCTCCTGACATTTTCAAATGACAATAGTAAAAATGAATGTGGTGAGTGGAGTTGTAGCTGCTGGTTTATGTACTGCTTGAGCAGGGGTTAATGAACCTTTTCTGCCTTGTGAGTTTACAAAGCTAAGCGAGGGAAAGGCTTGTGGGGGTGGAAAAACCCTGAATAACATCAACATCCTAAATAAATACCTGAACTAGGATTGGTTCTATCTTCTGAGCTGAATTTGATAGCATAGTACACTTCCTCCAATGTTAGGAGAAGGGTGAGGCACACCCAAAACAAGATTAAAGGACACTGAGAAAAGGCAGAAGTTGAGCAGGACTTGCTTCAACTTTCCTGTAGTAAGCCTAAAAGAAAACCTTTGACAAAAATCCATGCCCAGTCCCACCATAAGAAGTACCAGTCTTATTTAAAAATCTACAGCATTAAGAATTAAAAAATTACTGGGATGAGGAAAGGAAGAAAAGATCCTGAGAGAAAGATTCTCCACTAGCTGTCATCCTGATTTTTTCTTACCCTATGTAACCAACACCACGAGCTTCAGAGGCCCTGGTGCAGCAGTGACACAGATACCTCCTGTAAACCAAAAGTGATTTCATGAGATTTAAATCAATTTGAAATTATAAAAGTGTGTTAATGCTAAACAGTTGGCTACCTGGATACATTCAGGGTCAATATTGGCAATGCAATGGATAAGCAATGGTAATAAATAAATGAGTTATAAAAGTACACCCCTAATTTCCTGCTACTCTTCTACAACTGATCCAGGGAGCTTTAATCTGGCACAAACAGACAGAAATATGTTCCTGTCCCTCAGCAAAAAGTGAAATAGCACCTAGAGAAAGGAATGACTTCTTAGGAGGAAAGTGCAGCCAAAGTAATAAATAGTAACATTGCTATTGCAGGATCTGGAGAATAAAAACAAGCCCCTGCAATAAAAAACATATTCAAGAGAGCAAATCAGAAACCAGATTTTAGGTGTTTATCCTGAATTTTTATATTAAAAAAAATCTTCAAAAAAAATTTAAAACTTCAAGGAAAAATTGAAAGGGGAACTCTGCAGGTTTATTTGTATAAAGAGGCAGAGAAACAGCATTATTTAAATAATCCTTGAAATTATTAAATCATCCTTTAACATCAGATTTACAAGGGTGTTGGGGGGCTGTTCCTCTTTAAAAAAAACCGGTAAAATAATGCATTTATAGAAAAATTTTATATTGTGGCTATGGTAAATACAGATCAATCAAAGCTTACATGTCCTATTTGTTAGACATATTGAAAAAATAGTCCCTACTACTCAAACTGCAAAAAAAAAACCCCAAAATAAAAACCTTTTTTTAACCTATATCTGTTTGATCCTTGCTTTTAATATCCCTAGATTTTTTTTTCAGTTTATAAAACCTGTTGCACCTTGCACACGGGTGACTGAGCAATTACTTGTATGTCTAAGCTCCTATAAAGGACTGAAAAATAAATATTTATGCACCTAGGGAAACGGAGTGGAAATCAGAGAAAAGTGACTTTATGTGCAGTGTTCATGGGTTATAAAGGGACTTCAGTGTTTTACTCTAAAAAGCAGAGATAACTGATGATCTTTTGTAAATGTCATAAAACATATGTTTTTAGTTTCTTTGTGAAAAATCCCCTGAAAAATATCAGGGGGTGCCATTTTCCTACATTGTCATTAACACTGTAAATGAAAGTGGTTTCTTAGGGGAAACACTGAGACTTTTTGCCAATGAAATCCCAATCTGCTGGAATTCTGTAGGAATATTGGGCTTCAGGATACAGGGGAGGTCTCCTTCCTCCCTGGTGGGCACCCCGCTGGCTCAGCACCTATTCCAGGGGTGCAGAAGCAGCTGCACAACTGAGCACAAAACCTTCGAGAATTCTTTTTAAGCCCCTTCCCACCAGTTTCCCATGTTGGTTTTACCCCAGTAAACATATTTACATATTCCCTCCACAGTAAACATTTTACATATTCTCTCCTTCTCTGTCTTCGCCTCCCCCTAAATCATTTGTCCCTGGTTTCTTTTCCCCCACAAGAAGTAATTTTTCCTATATCAGCACACAAATTTAGAATGTTTGACAGCATTTCCAGGGTAATCCTGGAATTGCTGACACAGTTCCCTGGGTGCTGCTGGCCTTTCAGACTGTCACCACAAAAAGTCCCCAGTGCTCCCTTCCAAATATTTCTAAGAAGTGCCTTTCTCTCCCCTAAATCCCATTAAACTCCTGAAAATCTGGCCATTCCTGACAGCAGTGTCTGTAATTTTATTTTCTTATCACCATGCTCTTTGTTACATCCATCAGTTTCTCATGTCATTCCTGGTGGTTTCCCAAGGTCTGTTCACTTCTCAGGTCAGGGATTAGTCCTTTACCTGTGTGCCAAATTTTCTAGACTCTTTGAAAACCTCAAGTTAAAAGAGCCATAAAATCATAAGAAAAATTGAAACTTAAACTTATTATTGAAATTTAGTATTCTTTTTCCTTTATTGCATAGTATTACACTTACCAAAATATTAACAAGTTTAATTTGATAATAAAGTTACCTGAAGATGCTTTGGTAAGTCCAGTTTGATTTTCATCCTTGTTATTTCTTCATGCTTTACAAAACCTCAGAACAAAGTGCTACACCAGGAAGCTGGGAAAAACATCACTCCTAAGGAAATAACTCAAATGTTACAAAAAAAAATTAATTAATCTAGTAAAATATTATATGTAATTGCCATCATATGCAATCCATACATGCCAAACTGATTTAAAAATGGAAAAAACCTTCCATGTGTGCTCTATATCCCAGCTGACACAGCAACAATACCAAAGTACATTATTAAATCCAGTTTGATTTTCATCCTTGTTACATCTTCATGCTTTGCAAAACCTCATAACAAAGTGGTACACCAGGAGGCTGGGAAAAAGCATCTTTCCAAAGGATATAACCCAAAAGTTACCAAAAAAATTAATCCAGTAAAATATTGACCATATTATGTATTGACCATATATGTAATTGCCATCATATGCAATCCATACACGACAAACTGATTTAAAAATGGAAAAAGCCCTCCACATGTGCTCTATGTCCCAGCTGACACAGCAACAATACCAAAGTACATTATTAGACCCTGCAGCTAAATGTGATATTCCAGTGGTTCTACAAAAGCCACACACTTTGGCACAGCAGAACAAACTGGGCACATGGTTCCTCAAACTTTGTTCTGTCACATCAATACCAAAGAGGGAACGACCTCAACATGACCAAAAACCCGATCAAAAAGTCTCAAATGTACCAGCTGCAGCTTCACAGGCACTGCACAATCAATAATTTGAAACCCACATATCTAACCTTCAAGATGAACCCAGTCTTTGAGCTTCTTGACACTGAATTCCCACAAGGACAGTGCTGCATTAATGAGCACTCCATGCCTCATGCCTTGTTACCTCCCAGCAGCAGTGGCTGAGCCATTAGCTTGCAAAACGTTCCCTGTCATGGCAGCAATCTATAGATGCTGTCCTTTGACCTCACAGAAACCTGTGTGTGCTGATCATCCCATCAGGAACAGGTGCTGAGCCAGGAGTTTAATGCAGTCACCTCCATCCTGCAGAGAGGGGCATCCCCTCACCTTGGTGCACGCTGCCAGGATGCATATCAGTCTCCCTTGGGCTTCCTTGATGTGGAGTAGTTATTTATTAATTTTTTATTTAGTAATTATTATTTTTTTATTAATAAATAATACCCGGCATCAAGGAGTATTATAAATAATACTCCTTGATGTCGAGTATTATTTATTAATAAAAATTAATGCAGTGCAGCTATACTGCTCCTCATAACCAGGATGGTGCTTTTAAAAGGTGCCCAATACTGCAAAATCTCTGTTTGCACAGTCCCAGGAGCCAGTAAAGGCTGCTCACAATCATTTACAGCATTTTTTTGTATCATCAAGTTGAAATATAGAGTCACAGAATCATATGAGCTGCATGAGCTGCACTGACAAACCTTGGCATTTGGCTGGTGTCCCTCTGGGGCCCTGCACCTTGATGCACAAACAGCAAGAAAAGTCTCACAAGAGCTGGTTTTAACACTATTTCAACAAATAAAAGCTGTTGGACTCGACACCACAGAAAGGAGGTCTGGACTTTTGAAAAGCTCCAAATCTGGGCTTTGCTCAGGTGCCTTCAGCCTGGCAGCAAGCTCAGCAGGAATGAAATGCCAAATCCCTAACGTGAGAAATGTGTGGTTACCACGTGAATGCTGTCCAGATGGTGACCATCCCTCTACCTGTGCTTTAGCCAATTTGTATCTGTGTATACAGCTTTGACAGCTATTAAGTTCTCTTAGTTTTTACACAGGTTTTGGAATGTATTTAATTTTCATACTAAGAGACTCAAATTGCTGATGTGGGATGGAGTCCAAAATGCACTGAACTGAGCAGAGAAAAAATAAAAATCACAGCCTGACTACATCTCGGAACTAGTAATTAGTGACTGAAACTTTTCTACAGCTGGCATCACACTCTTTAATAAATGTAGTAGAGTGTTGAAAGGGAAGACATGGACAGAGCTGCATTGCCATGTGTGTGATTCCTCTCCATTTATTGTCTTTGCTTGTTGGGACTAAACAAGATTGAATGTGAGGTGAAAGGGATTCTGGTAGGAAAGCCTGGTTCAGACAGCTCATCACAGCAGGCAGTTGAACATCAATATACTGTGTAAATAAACACCTTTGTAAATGGAAAACAACCACATTTCTAGTCTTTCTGTACTCCAGGGCCTCAGCTGACAGGCAGCACTTTTGCTTCCTTGATGTGGGATAATTAATGCAGTGCAGCTATACTGCTCCTCATAACCAGGATGGTGCTTTTAAAAGGTGCCCAATACTGCAAAATCTCTGTTTGCACAGCCCCAGGAGCCAATAAAGGCTGCTCACAGCCGTTTACAGCATTTTTTTGTATTATCAAGTTGAAATATAGAGTCACAGAATCATATAATCACAGATTGTTTGGATGGGAAGGGACTTTAAAGCCCAACCAGTGCCACCTCCTGCCATGGGCAGGGTTACCTTCCACTACCCCAGGACCCTCACAGGGAATAATTTCTTCCTTGGAACCTTCTCTTTTTCAAGCTGAACAGCCCCAACTCAACCTGTCTCCATAGCAGAAGTGCTCCAACCTCTCCTATAATTTTTTTAAAAATAAAATAACATAAATTATTTTATTTTTTAATGCTTGTGCACAGCATATCCTGGTTCAAAGAATTACAGTATATTGCGGGCTAACGGGCAAAGCTCCCCAGATTTCTGGGCCAAGTGGTGTAAATCAGTTCTCTGAGTCACTGGGTGAGCTGGCACTCGGAGGACTTTGGGTCTCTCAGGCCAGGCCAGGCTTGGTTTAGTTTTCTGTATAAAACCCATTTCAATTAAAAGCCTTGCTGACAGTAGCACCATTATTCAATCTGGGAAGAGTCATTCCACACTGATAAAATTGGATTTCTTTGTCGCAGTCTTTCAGACTCTATCCCCACAATGTGTAGCAATTTTTGCACAGAAAAAAAAAAATTAAAAAAAGAAAAGTGATTTAATCCACAGCAGTTATTGCAATTACAAACAGTGTTCACAAAACTGAACAGAATTCATAATTCTCCAAAGCATCACAGAACCATTAAGCCACAGCACAGCTGGGGAAGGGAGTGCTGAAGAAGCTGAACAAAATAACTGATTGGGGTGATCACAGTGGCAGTGGTTCAATGCTGCCACCCAGCAGAAATCACCCACTTCCACCCCCTCAGGGTTGGCTGGGAACTCACAGCACAAATCACTCAGCTCTCCCTGGGGAGGCCCAGGAGCTGGAAGGGGAGAGTCTGAGAGGAGATGCTGAGATATCACGGCCCATGTGTCCTCTGGAGCCTGGAAAGCTGAAAATGGCACCAATGTCTGTGCCAGAGCTGAAGGAATGCAGATGGGAGAGTGGAAGATTTGGGCATTTGACTAAATCTTGTAGCTGTTTGTGGCCATTCCTGGAATACTGACCTCATCACTGTATGTACCCTGCAATAGCACAGAATCATGGAATGGTTTGGACTGGAAGGGGCCTCAAAGCCCATCCTGTGCCACCCCTGCCATGGGCAGGGACATCTTCCACTGTCCCAGATTCCTCCAAGCCCCGTCCACCCTGGCCTTGGACACTGCCAGGGATCCAGGGGCAGCCACAGCTTCTCTGGGCACCCTGTGCCAGGGCCTGACCACCCTCATGGGGAAGATTTTTTTCCTAATATCCAGCCTAAAAATGCCTCTCCCAGCTCAAAGCCATTCCCTCTTGTCCTGTCACTCCAAGCCCTTGCCCAAAGCTCTCCATCTCTCCTTGGAAGGACTCAAGAGCTTTATCCCAAAATCCAAGCTGCACAGTCACAACGCTCCCAACCTTTTCTCTTGGGAGAGCTGTTCCATCCTTTCACAACCATTTCACACCCTTGCTAGCAGGTTTTGTTTTACCTCTGTGCATGAAGAACCTTCTTTGCTTAAAGGAAATCAGAATCAAAACACACTACTAAGCACAAAATAAACATTCATTGGGATTCCTCTTACCTAACTGGTCCTTAGGAGGGCAAGGTGGGAGCAAACAGGTTCTGCTGATGCAGGACAATAAAGTCTGTGAATTATCTTACAAATTCCATTTTTGATGAATTTTTCACTCCTTCCATACATGAAACAGTAAGCCGGAGCTGTGAGGAAATGTATATAACTTCTGAGAATACCAATTGTATGCTGCTTTCTAAAGCAAGTCATTGAAACACCATGAATACTATGCAATGTGCAGAAGATGTTGAAGAGGAAGATATCTGCTTATGAATTATCAGAATTATATTAATAAATATTCTAGGAAGTTTTGTGTATAAATATAAATCTCTGGTTTTATTTAATAGGATTATTTCTCTTTCTCTCATAACCTTACCTGGAAATGCAAACTGGCAAAATAGAAAAGGCAAAGACCAATTGGATGGGAAAAAAAATGCATTGCAAAAAAAAATGCAATGCATCCAAACAGTGATTTCCTGTAATTTCTAAACCTTCATTAACAAGCTCCTCAGCTCACCTCCTCTCCCTGCTACTCCCACAAGTTCAGTTTAAGCTTCTTCAGAGTAGCAGAAGTTATTCAAGCTCTGATTGATCAGCAACAAACATAAAAGCAGGTAAGAACCTTGAGTACCTCCGAACCATGCACTTCACATAAGCACAACTGTGCTACCAAAAATAAAAGTTTTTGGGATCATAGCAGACATCTAAAAGATATCTGTTCCTCTGAAGAGTTACAGAGACTTGAGCTCTTATTCCAGGCTTTTCAAACATTTGAAGGAGACTCTGAAAGCAGCCATTCTTCTATAAAATAAAAATCTGCATGGGAATGATGCTGGGGTGATTTTCCCCTTTGTTATGGCTGTGCCACAGCCCTGGCTGAACATGAGCTGTGCATACATGTGCACATACAGCATCTGTGTCACAGAGCCCCCAGCCTGCTGTGCAAGAGCCTTCATTTCTCAACACAAATACCTGAAAGTGCTTTTCTGAACACTTTTTCTACTTTGAGTCTTTTTCAACTAACTGCAAAACTTGGTAGCATTGGTATTGAGTGTACTGAGGCTAGAAACCTCCCTTCTCTTGGATAGAGGGGGGATTAGGGTCTGATGGATTCAGCTGTCTGGTTTGATCAGGGTTTCCACACTGAAGTTGAGCTGTTTGGGTTCAACGGCACAAAAGCACTGGTTCTGTTTTTCCCCACAGACATTGTGGAAACCTCAGAGTCACAAGTACCCCTCAACAGCTCACCAAACATGCTCTCCAAACATGCAGGGCATATTTGTGTTCTCTAATCTTAGAACACACTTTTCCTGTTTCATTTTTAGTTTTCAAATCAACATTAGCAAGGGTGGAATTATCAGATGCTCTTTTCAGCCATAGTGGTGTTGAGAAGAAAGAAAGAAAGGAGAAAAAACCCTTTTTGAAAAGAGTTATTTGACTCTGTCCTCCATCACTATCCATGACTATAATATGTGCGTGTACACTCCACGTGCATAATTCTAGGAGTGAAAAATTGAACTCTGTTGATTGTGGCACTTTCACCATCCTAAAGGTGACCTAAAGGAAAATTAAGTCTCTGCTAGGAGGCATTTTCAGACAGGTACAGGACACCTGGGTCCACATCTGTGTCTGCAAGTGGTTCCCTGAATAGTCATGGTCACTTCCCTTATTAGTATCTCACCTTTAATAGAAAGTGAAGTTCTGGTTTCACAAATCCTAAATTGATTTGCCAAATAAAAATAGAAGCAGTTAAGGATGTGGGAGGAAGGTCAGGATTGATGCTCACATTCGTGCTGAGGGTTTGTCTCATTCAATACTCACTGATTTCTTAGGAACTGGTATCTGGTATAACATTCCCAAAAAACATAGGTTAAACTTGTCAGCAGCTCAACACTGCAGAAGGAGAGTGATGTAATTATAAGAACATAATTTTTATGAAAGAATATATCCCACCTGATGTATCCCACATAATTTCAAAAGCACCAGCTTTTCTGCTTCAGTATGTCAGCATTTCCATTGAAACCCTCATTTTAATGGGAGTGCTGCTCATCTGCAAAAAGTGTACTCTAAGCAGAAAAAGGGAACTTCCAGGATCAAATATGAGCACATTACCACTTAAAGGAGTGTTAATGATTTTAAAGAGAGTCACTTGCCTCTTTTTGAAAACACAACCATCCACAATTTTGACTTTAATTTTTGAAGATTTGTTAAATCTTGGCTGGATTTCCAGATGGTCTGTAAACCTCTTTTTAGAGAAATATCTGCTACCAGGGGAAGGAATGGGCTTGGGGAAAAATACTTATTTGACCTGTTTGATGTTGTTAACACAAATCAGGAAATAGTGACAATCTGAAAATGGAGAATTTTGGGGGGGGGGGGGGGGGGCAAAAAATCCCCAAAATACAGCCTAGTAAAAAGAATTAAGATAATTGGCTCTGATCCTAAGATGCCACTGGGAATTTCCAAACAGGTCCCAGGGGATAGAGGAACACTGATCTTCAAAGGAAGCGCACACAGGACTGTTACAAATTATGTAAGGTCTGATAAGGAAGTTACATGGTCTGATAAGGCAATTATCTGGAAAAATACCATCCTTAAATCCAAAGCAATCCAGAAAGACACTCACAGGCAGAATTGGCAGTGTGCTTTGGCCCATCTCCATGTGCTCCTAAGCAGGATGGGAGGAGGAGAGGGGGCTTGGTTCTGATTCTGGCATGCAGGACTGTATAGACAGGACAGATTAATTCATTGCACCATCACCTCATGATTTCCAGTGTGTGGCTGCCCTAGAAAATGTGAATATTACAGTTGTACATGATGGCCTTAGCTCTGAACTCTCACATATTTGAGTGCTGGAGAGTCATGATAGCATGGAAGGCCAGAGGAGTTCAGAGCTGAGGCAGCATCTCCTGCTGCACCTTGGTGTCCCTGGGTCTGTGTGATCCTGACCTCTGAGGGCTCCATCTCTGGCCATGAAGCCAAGAATCACCTCCTGCACAGAATGTAAATGCTTCAGACCCATCCCAGCTTGTCTCTCAGCACGAGCTTGCTCATACCTTAGGTATGCACTTCCAAAATATATTTTCCCTTTGCTACAGCCACCCAAGAACAAGGGCTATGATTGCAAATTTAGTGGTTTCTTTAGCAGGAACTTTTCTCTAAAATGTACCCGTTAAGCATCTTTCCTGTGATTTGTAGCAGCTGTTGTGTCTCCATGCCAACTGATGGGGAAACGGGGGAAGGACACTCTCAAAGTCATCTCTGAGCTCTGCAATATCTTATGAAGAAAAGCTCATGATTATAATGAGAAAAGTAATTCCTCACCATGAAAGCTGACTGAGAGCAAATGGAGAAAAGTAGGAGTTTAAAGTAAAGAAAACCTGAGTAGAATTATCACCCTACATGAAAAAGGTGGAATTGCTTTGGAGATGAGACCTTCCTCTTGCCTCCTGAGATCAGCTCCTGGGAAGGGCTGAGAATTGGCTATTGTGAGTAATCTTTGTGCCAGTGCTTGTGGGGTGATAAAAGGCACGAGGATTTAAAGCAAATTTCCTTGCTTGATAAATCCAAGCCTTTTTCCTGAGGAGAACAGATAATTTTTGTCAGAAGTATGTGTGTAATTGCCTCAGCGCTGAGCCAGGTGGGAACCGAGGCAATAACACTCAAGCAAGAAACTCTTCAATGCCTCCATGAATGCACAAGTTATTTCAGAAATGCAATAAATAAAACTCAAGTTCTCTGCCAAACCAGAAGTATGGTGACAAGATAGACAAAGAGAGCGAAACAAACCTGGGGGAGGACGGGCTCACATTGAAGCAATGACACAGTTGCGGCACATGCAGCAATCTCAGCACATTCTCAGTTGTGTCGCCGTTGTTAGCCCAGACAATGCATTTAAGTATTTGCTGCAATGCTGTTTAGCAGATGATAATGAAATAGCAGGCAAATGTACATGGAAGAAGATGGAAATATCTTGTGCCTCCTCACAGGGAAGCTATCAAGCATAGAAACAGGGGAATGACACTCGGAGCACTTGGAGGAGGGCGAATGCTCTCCGCTGATTTCTGCTGTAAATTGGGCACTGGGGAGAAAGGACAGAAGTTCCACTGAAGTGTGACAGAGGGTAACGTTTGCCACCATGTGTCACCACTGCACTCAGGGAATGCAGGGCGATGAACTGCAAGAGGCACCAGTTTTAGAAATTCATCTGCAGCCACTTTCTCCTGCAGAGCAAAACAACAATAAATAGGAAAAGGCTGAAGGCAAAGAATGATGTCTCTCTCATTTCAGCTTCAAACAAACCTAGTTGTGTATCTTCCTCTTCACTCCTCTCTGTAGCCTCTGCACAAGGTCTGGAAGAATGAGTAAGTTTAAATATTTTTGTGAACAGATCCACTGACAAAGAACAGGGTTTGAATTTTTAATTTTAATAACAGACATGAAGATTATATTTAATAACAGACATGAAGCAATTATATATCAGATACCCACTGATATGTAATTGCCACACCAATGGATTTTTGCTACATTAAAGTCATCCTGAATTTTTTTATTCACTCTCTAAGTTGAATTTACAGAACAATGAAATGGATGTACACACAGAACATGCAGGCAATGTAATTGTGATTTGAGGTGGCCGCAATCGAGTGACCATCACCATGGCCTGCAAGTTACCTCAGCTTTGCAATTTGGGGTTAATGTGACTGATGCCTTTAGACTAATGGCAGTTTGAAGGGTTTTCTTTTTCTCCTTCTCAATTTCAAAATATGTCCAGTATAATTTTACCCATTTTACATTAAATTGGATGTGCCTTTCCTTTGCCATTCAGAAGTTGTTGGACATCTTTAACTCAGAAATTACGAGTCAACAACTTTGTAAGTCCTTCCCTGAAAACAAAACCCTTGTGATGCTCTGTGTATATATAAAAATTGGTTGTTCTGTACAAAATGGAAATACACAAAGGCAACTTTTTCTGGCTGATAGGTTTTCTCATTGTCAGGGAGTTCCAGGGGACGTTTTGACCAAACCCTTCTCACTTTTATCTACTTATGGTACTGCTTAAGAAGAGGTGTGAGTAGCACTGAGAAATCCTTCCAACCACCCGCAGTTCAGATTACAATACAGAAATATCCAGATTAACTGGCAATGACCTTTCTGAATCAACATTCCTGCACTTTGAAATCCGAGCATTTCTAGTTCTACCTTTTTGCCTTTGATTCTGACCTGGTACAGCTGGAACTAAATATAGATGTGAAAGGTAAAACCCATGATCACTGCACTTCAAATGTGCCTTTCAACTTGCTTGCTAGGGGCCTTACAAATTGTGTCATACACCAGTAGTCAGTGGGCAATAATCACCTCTCCTGGGATTAATTTCTGATAAGGACACTTTCATTTGGGAATGTCTTTTATTTAACACCATAACCCTTCTTTTTGAGAGACCATTTCCTATCATTCACATATCTTGTAGATGCATATTTTATCACTTTATGGTAGTGGCACAGAGTTTGTAAAATATTATATTATAATTATTATTATATATAGAGAAAAATATTGTACTTTCACCTATCAGTATTTATTTTACTTATTAATAGCATAAATTTCAGCTGCAACTCGCTGTGGTGTCTAATTTTATATAATAAACCTGGCTAATAAAAAGTACTGGGGCACTGCTAAAATATAAATAACAAAGAAGAACAAATTGTATCTGAAACCAACAAGGCTGACGTATCCAGAGGGTAATTAAAAAGTCATTAGTTAAAGTCATCTGAGGTTTTGGTTGATAAAGTAAAAATTTAACATTTGTGTACTGAAAATTGATTAACAAACGGATACACAATTTTCATCACAGAGAATCAAGCTGTTGGTTAAAATAGAATTTCTTATGTACTTCAGATTATAAAAAAGATCATCTACTATACTCTAACAGGAAAAACTGGAGGCACATCCAGTAATGAATGGGGTATGGCTTTGTCTCTTGTCCAGTTATCCATAAATTCTCGTGGATCAACAGCAATAGACAAGTGAGCCAAACCCAATGAAGCTAATTTTATCTGGCTGAAACCAGCACCATCTGGACTTCTGGCCTTGGTAACTTTCTATTGATCCAATCCTTCCAGAATGATTGGATGCCAAATGCATAAGGAGGATTTCCAGGTTCATGGTGTGCAATGGGAAGATTCTGGTATCTCCTTTGAGGGTTTCAGATGCTGTAACTTTATTTTTTTGGGGGTTTTTTTATTGAACTTTATTTTTTGTGTATAGCGGGTAAACATTAGTATCCGTCTCTTTGCACAATTCCAGAAAATAAGTATGTGAATTCAAATTGTTTTCTCTCTGAAGCCACAGAAACAGTTTGAAGTGGGCAGATGAGCACATTTCCCATGTGGTTCAGCTCATCTATACATCTGCTTGCTTATCCCACTTATGTTAATCCAATCAGAGGAGATTCATGCAGTGATCCCAATTAACTGGCACTCTGGGTGTAGTGTCAAGTAGATACAATGAATTATCCCCAGTACAAAATACAAGGGAAGTATTCTCTGCATTCAAACACTGAATAAACTACACAAATAATCTGCTTCTGGACATGTTGTGAACAAAAAGAATTCAAATTGATCAGACATTGATTGTGAATTATTTACTCAAATACATAGTTTTAAATCAATTTCAAGAGCAGAGGGCTAAAATAACCAGTTTAAATATTTTTTGGCTTGTGGGTTTATTTTCTGTCTCTTCATTTACTTCAGTAGGCTTTGTATTGAGCTCTTGCAGAGCAGACTTACATTAGATGTCACAAAGCTTAGGGTCCACTTTACCATTTTTAATAGTGGTAATTATAGTGCTAGCATTTGATGTGAAAAATAATTTGCATCTACTAACTTCTTTTCTCTTTTAAAATTTCTAAATATAGTAAACATGATGCTCTAACCCCTTGAGACTTTTAGCTTTTCTGACAGGCCTTGGTTTTAATTTACTTACAGGGCAGTAGGATTGTCAGCAGAGCTCACTAATGGCATTATTTTCCTGAGTGAAGGTATTTTAGTGTATCATTAAATTACATCTCTTACACATGCTACATAACCCACAAATATACATATAGACCCTTATTTAGACCTACTACAAATTAATAAATAGATCCTTTTAGATATTTTTTTAAGTGACTGTGTCTATTCAGGATGAGAACATTTCAGCCTCTTGTTTTTCATCAGTATCAGTGAGGCTGGAATCCTAAGGCTCAAAATCTTCTTGCACAACATCACAACATCAATGTCTTGAGTATGTTTATTAGACACTTGATAAACCCAGAAAGTTGCTTTCCTTTGATGTTGGTATAAACACCAACTTCTGCCTTATTATTGAGGACACCTCCCAGGGCGAGGCCTCCAGTGGCTCATGGCAAATTTGCATAACTCCAGCAGGTGCAGAACAAACGTTCTTCACTCTTCATTCCCCTGCCACTTCTGAACTAATCATTGTTTACCTCATTAGTTGTGCTTCCAAACTTTTATTTAGAAGAATACTGCTTTATTGGAGCTGTTGAGAGGATTTTGAAGGCTCTTCCCTGTAAAGATGCCTTGGGGAGAAATTAGATGTTCAAATGTCTGGGTATAGATAAAAACAAAGGTGAGCATTTACAATTTTTTAAGCCTATTTTTGATTGTCTTTAATCAATTAAGTCAGAAGCCAGGTGGGAGATGGAAAGGTGGAAGAGAATTACGGACATTTTGCATATTTACTCCTTACTGAAGCAGATGCTGAATTTAGAAGACCAGATTCTACCTTAAATTAAACTACTCTATCTTTAATTTTAATAGTTCTCTTTGGCACATTTTCAATGCTTAGAATTTCCAGAGGGGTGACTTTCTATAGAATGCTTCTACTCTTTGATTTATCTTGATTAAGGTAAGATATGGGCAAACGAATCCCTCTCAGGTAATAGCAAGTTTATTGTTTTATGATCCTTTGCATAGGACTGCTGTGCTTCCAATTCTTCCATTACTTCTGTTTGTGTTATATAGAAAGAGAAATTAAAAGTCAACTCATCTGTCCATCCATCCATCCATCCATCCATCCATCCATCCATCCATCCATCCATCCATCCATCCATCCCCATCTGCACCTTCCCAAAAATGTCCAAGGCATGTCCTACTTGCCTGTGAAACTAAATATACTTCAATCTTGTCAACTTTGGTTACTGGCACATTTTTAGTAGTTATTGATACATGGCTGAGATCCTCCTCTGGTGCCATGGTTATTACTTTGCTTTACAGGCCATCTTCCTGTGTTATTTTTGGAGTGCACCTCAGAGGCTCAAGAACATCTGCACAGAGATACAAATAATTGCCGCTGGAGCATCCCAGGGAGAACAGAAAAAATGCCTTTTAGGGGCTGCAGTGATTGCTTGGAGCTAGGGAGGCTCCATTGCTGCACGGAAGTGAAATAAGGTCCATTAAAACACAAGGGAAAAGGAACCTCTACACCACACAGATCAAAGAGCATCCCCATTAAAATTATTTTTGCAGAAAGAATGTAATACTGGAAAACCTGTGGTGGTGTTCAGAGGGGTCCCAGGAGGAGGGAAGAGACGAGAATCTTGACTCCATGTTTCAGAAGGCTAATTTATTATTTTATGGTGTGTGTTATATTAAAAGAAAAATATATATTAAAACTATACTAAAGAATAGAAGAAAGGATATAATCAGAAGGCTAGAAAGGAAAGGAATGGAATGATAATAAAATCTTGTGACTGACCACAGTCCCAACACAGCTGGACCTATGATTGGTCATGAAGTAGAAACAATTCACATGGGCCAATCAAAGATTCACCTGTTGCATTCCACAGCAGCAGATAATTATTTTTCTTCTCTTCTGAGGCCTCTCAGTTTCTCAGGAGAAAAAATCCTGGCAAAAGGATTTTTCAGAAAATATGTCTGTGACAGAAAACCCATTTATAATCCCATCCCATCGTGCTTTCAATAATATTTTACAGATACAGGTATTATGACTCCCATAAATGTCTCAATACTCATCATTTTCCAGCTGGGAAAACTGAGGCTGGAAGGGGCTGTTCTCTGTGTTTAAACAAGTGTAATTGTCAATGGCCATATGAGACTCTTAAAACACATTTTGTTCTTAAAATCCCTAAAGCTGCTTCCCAAACAACATAAGGTCAGGTACATACTGATCACTCACCTAGTTTGTATCCTGGAACACCTGCTAGAAAAAAGAAAATATTTATTCTGATGCAGTGTAAATGTGTAAGGACATAATGTACCTACAGAGGGTAGGTTTATCTCCCCATAAAAATGAGAACAAAGCTCAAACAGAGATGCCAGCTCTTGTCCACTACACATTTGGACAAACCACCTGCATTCCAGTTGTTGGCTGAACAAATAGAAAAAATTATTTTGATTAAAAAAGCCTGAAGATTATTTAAGGTGAATAGAATCTTAAAACAGCATTTCAGCTCCCCAAGATGTTATCATCAAAGGCAGGGTGTTCCTGGAATCTTCAGCACATCTCTGGAGGTTTCACATTTCCTCTTGTAATCCTTGCAAATGTTTGATGGGAGATCAATCCCCTCTGCTTCCAGCATGGTGGGAATCCTGCTGCTGGGGATCACAGCATTCTCAAAATGAGAGCAGAACTCTGGGAAGTCTCTGCCCCTCACCTGGGGGCTGCTGCTGCTTATCCATTCCCACCTGTGCTCTCTCCTGTCAGCACATTCCAGCTGTGCCAGTGTCCCCTGGAAGAGATGCTGGTCCCCCTGTCCAGCTGCTAGGGCAGTGACCATCCCTGAGCTCAGGCACAGCTGAAAATGCTACAAAATGCAGTTTAAAACAGACCCATAGAAAGCCTGGAAATGCTGCTTCCTGATAAACAGCTCTCCAGTTTGAAAGAGATATTTTTCCTTCTCTTTTCCTTCCCTCTGAGGACATCAGCTTCTAAAGAGTCACCTCTTCTCAGCTCGTTCACCCGAAATAATCCTCTATAAGAATTAATCCTTATAGGTTTTACAATGAGGCTTTTTTTTCAGGAGTTGCATGGTTGCTATGAGCTGCCAGAGAGCACTTTAGTCTGCAGCAGTGATGTAAACAAAATTAGCACTTTGCATGGTCAAGCAGTGACTGAACAATGCAGTAGAAGATGCAACAACATAATGCAAGTAGGAGCTGAAGGAGAAAAACACTCCATGTTTTCATTGCAAAATTAAGTTTTGTTCGGTGAGGTTTCCCTCAAATCCCACAAAAATACCTGTTGGCTGTCATGGGCAGGACTGACTTCTCCTCCTCCTGCAACCTCAAACACAAAGAATCCCATGGTTTCAGGGATGAGTAGCAATTTGTTTGGATATATGTAATATGTAATACAAGCACTGCTATTTGTACGGATAGATGTAATTTCTTCCCCTCCTCTTCCTGGGTGTGAGATGAAATAATAAATCAGAATCTTAATAATAACTGAAATGGTTCAAATAAACCTGGAACTTAATAGTAATAAGAAGTTATAAATATCTGTGCTTTTCCTTATTTTTAATCCCATGAGGATAAAATTTCACATTATAAAATTTTCAATTGCCCAACTTCTCTGTAATTAAAATGACATCTCCTTGGTGTCTCTGAGTCAAAATGTGTCAGCTTTAGAAAAATACCAGCCTAAATAAAATTAGAATTGATTAAAAGATAATCTTGAAATAATTTTAAAATCACTGAAACAAAACATTTTATCTAAGCACAGTAAACCCACTGAAATGTTGAAACAGGCAGCTTCTACTGCATATTTGACATTTTCAGTGAAAATAACATTCTTGACTACAGCTCCACTCTGGCATTTCAGAATAATTCCCCTTGCATCCTGTGCCATCCATGTCAGGACTGATCCTTTATGAAACATAGCAATTATAATCAGCACTTAATAATTTCTTTTATTTCATGTTCTTGTATCAACTTGTAGCAAACCCACATTGCATAAAATATAATTAAACTCAATTCTTTTGCTGACAGTCCCTTATTTTTCTACGTTCCTCTACTTTTCAGGAGCTATTGAGTTGAGAGAGCACAATAATTTTGAATATTATTAATATGTGGATTGGGACTCGCCAACAGACCAAGACTTTCCTATGCATGTACAGGCACTGGGACACAGCTCTTGTTCAGCCTTCTTTGCCCCAAATAAAGTTTGTTTTTCCTAAGTGAGCAATTGTTCACCTCCTGTTTCTGAATAACATTCCATATGCTATTGGAAGTCTTACGTTCTCCAAGAAGATCCAACTGTGCAACCTTTCCTACTAAGGAATTTCTCATACCTTTTTTATCTGTTTGTTTTTTTGAAAATGATTTAAACAGTTTTTTTATTTTACTTTATAATTTGTTTTATATTTTATTTTGTCCTTTATTACATTTTAATTTTATTTCTTTGGGGGCTATGATTGGCATCTTAGCAGCCCTCTGGAAAGTGATATAACTAATTTTTTTATTGTCACATATAAAACCTTCTTGTTTTATATTAGAATTTTTAGAGATTGCAGATTTGGATTTGCAAAAATAATTAGGTGGACTTTTTGGAAATGTGCAATTCATGTATGCAGAATGCTGCAAATATTCGACTAGAAAACCGAAATTTGCATGGTTAATATTTTATATTTTTATGTTATTTTCGCATAAGAAAAGTTGTACTTAACTATTAACCAGAATAGAGATTAAAAATTACAGTGCAAGTGGAAAATATTTGATTTATAACAACTTTTAACTTTTCTTTCGTTCAGTAAATTAATTTTAATGTGACATGGATATAAGATGTGGAGGATATTTTTCTCCTGTAATTTCCTTCAATTTCAAAAATTTCATTAGTTATCACAAGATGCAGCAATACCACATAGAACATAGAACAGCTCACAACAAAACCAACCATTTTAATAACAAAAAAGGCTCGGATTGCTGCAACTCTTTTTATTTCGTTTCAAGGAAAAATCAGTGAGGAAATGAAATCACCTGCTGTCCCAATTAGCATTTAAATAGTCCCTATTTGGCAGCGAATTTCGTGTGCTTATTTAAGTTAAAGAGGTGAAGAAAGCGTTTGTTCTTATCTGTGCAGCTGTTGCTGGGTCAAGTTTTCTCTTGAAAGGGTGCAGGGATTCATGGCTCTGTCAGAATTGTTGGATCCAAGACCACTTCCTAATTCTTCATATCAAGGGCATTTTTGGTGTTAGCCAGATTCAGAGCAGAATATCCCTGTGTTTTCCTTTTGCTTTAATTTCCTTCGAAAAAAATAAAAAAAAAAAAAAAGAAAAAAAGGCTCAAGATTGCTCCCAGAGAGGCAACAGTGTGTGTATATTCATACATATATATATACACATGCACACATATATATGTATATATGCGTATATATTTATACATATACATACATACCTACATAAATATATGTATGTATAAATATATATAAAACGAGGCTCTGTGTAACATGCCTCACTTCCAAGAGTAGATCTCAGTTGTGGGAGAGGAAGAATTATAGAATTATCACTACTCTGAGGTTGATGCCTAAAGAGGCTGACCTGGAACAGAGGCTAGACAGAGTTAAAGAATAAAGTAGGGATTTATTAAAAGGCATTCACAGGATGTACCTTGGGCAGCACAAGAGCCTTGCTGTGGCTACACCCAAGATGGATGACTGGTCACAAGTTTATAAGTTTGGGGATTTTTTAAAATAAATTTTTAAAATTTTATATTTTCTTAAACACTTTTATAAGTTTTGGTCCATTTCCATATTGGGGTTAGTTGTCCAATTACATCTCCAGTTTATGCAGTCCCATCCTCCCAGTTTGCTCTCCTCAATTTGCTGTTGTTTATATTTTTTGGGCCTGAAGCTGCAATGGTGTCCTTGGCTCTGGGGCTGGAAAAGGATTGTTTTATCTAACTAAACTGTGAGGAGAACTTGCTAACATTTTATATGAAGTTCAGAATTATATAATAATGCAGTACAGAATCTGGAAAATATGAAGGGTAAAACTTAAGGCATCAAGGTGACTCCGGGGCAAGGGGAGTCCAACCTCAACATCAGAGGTTTATGTCCAAAAAGGAGACAGAGGAGTCCTTTTTGGCTTTATTGGAATAAAGGGAGAGCCATGGGGCATTCCCGTAGGGTCTCTCCAATTTTTGGAGGATGCAGCTTCCTTTTTATCTCAATTTCCTGGCCACAATTCCCTTCTCTCTTTCCCCATTGGGTGAGGTACTTGAAAGGTTCAGACTTCCCAGAACACCTGATACCAAAGATTCCTCTCTAATGTACAACCCTCCCTTTTAATTTTTAATTCTTATGGAATTTAGGGGTTTTTCTTCTCTATCATTTCTTACATCTTTCAATGTCTAATTTTGTTTATCAGCAAACCTAAAGTTTATTTGTAAAACAAATATCTTCTTCCATCCATCAATCAGTGGAACCCTTCCTATGTTTCTTTTATCTCTCAGTGCTGGTTTTATCTATTAGCACACCCACAGCTTGTTTGTAAAGACAAATCCACTATTCCTCTCATACAGGACAACTCAAGGCACTAGCAGCACAAAGTGAGCATTTGTCTCTGTAAAAGGAAATTTCCAACCATCCTGTCTCTTTTTCCCACTGCTTACATGCAGTGAGACAGGAAGAGTAGACCCCAGTTTCTGCAGTTTCTGCCTTGTTTTCTGTGAGACTGTTTATGAATGTGCTGATTAGCTTGCTCCTGCAATATTTTGATATATTTCCCCCAGAAAGTGAAGTTGGGGGTCCCTTTACTCTGGTCACTGCCAAGTATCAGATAGCAAAAATTCCTGTTTTGTTATACCTTAAACTGAATTCAAGCTGGCAGTTCAAAGGGCAAGATCTCATAACTGTTCAAATCAGCAGATTTGTCTTGTGCTCTACCATTGCCCGTAAGTATAAATGACCTCATGTATTCTCACACCTTTCATTTAATGGAACATATTCTTATTACTCATAAAATACTGGACTATATTTAACACTTGATCTCCATTCAGGGAAAGCAAGAGGTACACTGGTGTTTTTTCCTGGCAGCATTTCAGAGCTGCTGAGTGCTCCAACCAAACAAAAATCATCTTGGCCGAGATATTAAGAGCAAATGTTAAATTTATTCTGGCCAAAACTGAATCCCTGGTAATTGCTCAGCATTGTTCCTTACCCAAAAATGTTGGAGAATAAACACCATCACGTCTGTTTGGCATATGGATTGGGAAGTCAGTTAATCTTGGGTTTATTTCTAGATCTGTATGTTTCATTCTGTTTCTTCCTATGGAAGCTTCCTAGGAAAAACCTGCAATGTTCATGTAGTTCTTCATAATCCTGAGCCTGAGGCAGAACAGCAGCCAGGACAATGTGGTCCAGAGCACAGTTGCTATACTGTGACAAATAATCTGAAATTATTGACTAATCAACCTCAAACTGAAATATACCTAGAAAATAAGCAATAATCTTTATGCTAATTTTAGTTAAATTATTCTGCCTCTTCTTAATTTCAACCAGCCTGCACATCTTATGCTGCTCTCAAATATGTTAACACTCATGTTCCATGAAAAAAAAATGAAGCGAAAGGCAGAGTAACCCTGCCCATAGTTGATGTTTGGGAGGATATGTCATGTACTGCCCCTCTTGGCTGTAAAATATGTCCCTGGTCTGCAGTTCTTGTCCCAGCCTCTGCTGGGTGCCCGAAGTCTCAGTCCCTCCCACTCTGTGTCAGGACTTGTGGTTTTATAACTAAAATCTACAGTGTAACTGATAATTACATGGCATTATTAATACTATTTTATCTCCCTCTGCTGTTTATATCCCATTTGAAATTTTACAAAATCACCTTTATTTTTCACTCTAAGACCTCTTCTACAAAGGTGCTGGGAGTGATAATGAAATGAATTCAGAGGCACAGAAATTTTATAGTAATGCATTTTCAATACAAATATTTTACAATACTAAATATGTACAGCATCATTCTATTTACAGCTTCTTTAAAAAACTTATATTTGCACTCTGTAGAGGGGTTAAGTAATTTTCTCAGAATTTTTAATGTAGGGTGAGCTTCAGAATAGGTCTAGTTGCATACAGAATTTTAACTCTCTAATGGATGTACTAAAGGGTGATGCACCCAGTTTTGTATGATTCCCAGAGACCTGAAGGGTTTTTTTCCCTGTTTGTTTCCCCACCTTGTGCAATTTCCACATCCCTACCACTCAGGAAGGACTGAAAGATGAACCAGAGGGCTTGCACAGGTTGGGGTTCTGTGACCCTCATAGATTCCACAAAGTGGAGTGCAAGGTCCTGCACCTGGGCCAGGGCAATCCCAAATTACCAACAGAGAGGGACTGGGAGCAGCCCTGGGAGAAGGACTTGGAGGTGCTGGCCGAGGAAAAAACTCCCCATGAGCTGGTCCTGAGTGCTCCCAGCCCAGAAACCAGCAGAGCCCAGGGCTCATCCAGAGCACCAATCCACCAGGTCAAGGAAAGGGATTCTCCTCCTCTGCTCTGCTCTTGTGAAACCCCACCTGGGGTTTTATGTCCAGTCTTGAAGTCCTCAATGTAAGAAGGATGTGGAAATGTTGGAGCAAGTCCAGAGGAGCCATGACAGGCTCTGGAGCAGCTCTCCTATGGATCCAGGCTGGGAGAGCAGGGAATGTTCAGCCTGGAGCAGAGAAGGTTGTGTGGAGACCCCACAGAACCTTCCAGGGTCTGCAGGGGCTCCAGGGAACTGGAGAGGGACAACTCATCAGGAACTGGAGGGACAGGGCAAGGGAGAACGGCTTCAAACTGACAGAGAGCAAGTTTAGATTAGATATTAAGAAGAAATCCTTTCCTGTGAGTGTGGTAAAGCACTGGAATGGGTTGTCCAGAGAAGCTGTGGCTGCCCCTGGATCCCTGGAAGTGTCCAAGGCCAGGCTGGACAGGGCTTGGAGCAATATGGGGCAGTGGAAGGTGTCCCTGTCCATGGCAGGGGTGGCACTGGATGGGCTTTGAGGTCCCTTCCAACTCAAACCATTCCATGAATCCGTGATTCTATAAAGTAAGATAAATACAGGTTTTTTTCTTTCACAGAACACATTTAACATTTCACTTTTCCTGTTGCAGAAATTATTAACTGAACTCCCATTAAATGCTTTCATTCAGTTAAGAGCACTAGGAAGCTTTGTGTTTATAATCTGGAATTATGTGGACAATTTTCTTGCCCTGATTCTCTGTTTAGCTCACCAGTGCAATTCCACTGCTTCTTTAGAGATAGTTGCAATTAAATCCGCTGGAAAAAAGAAGAACACCAGGACCATTTTAAATAAACTAACATTCCAGATTTAGTTTGGAATTAATACAAATAGTTTTTCCTCACAGACTCATCCTTTGCTGTGGTAGAAACATTTTCATATGCTGAATAAGAAATTTTGAATTAATTTTTTGTGTGCATGTAGAGATCTGAGCATTTCCTGCTACCAGTGAAACATCACTTGCATAGGAAGAGAACATTTAGATGCAAAGAAGATCATCTGCACATTCCCCCAAGAGCTAAGCCAAAACAAACAAATAAAACACCAAAGTATTTTCAGGAAATATTTGGGTTTACCTCCTACTCCTTTCAATAATTTGAATTGCTACAGACAACAATAGTGCAGATGTTATATTTCACAATATCAAGGCAACATTTATGCATGTGTTTGTGAGATTTACACTTGTGTGAAGTCAGAATCATCCCAGAGGGTTGGTAGAAACAACTGCCTTTATAAATTCAAGTGCAGGTTAAGTAACTGTCATCCATCAGTGCTGAAAATAGCACTGCTGGCATCAAACTGGAGACAAAAAGCCTCCACTTTGGAAGGATAAACTTATAAATTGAATAGAAAATGAGCCAAATAATGCACACTGTAGAAGGTTAAGTTTATACAACATTCCTCCTGGAAAAGGAACAATTCTGAATTTTATATACAGCTTCATAAATAAGGCTTTGGATCAGTATTTCTTTGAGAAAATATTAGAGACTATATACTTTTGTTTGAAGCCAACAATTTAGGTACCATTTCCTTCTTGCAGGCAGACAGGAGTAACATCAGCTTTTATTTTGGATAGAAGGCAATTTGGTCTCTGTGGCACCAGGCACAAGCCCATCCTGAGCATCAGTAACATCTCAAAAACAAGCAAGCAAACAGCTTCCAAAGGCTTTAAGGACTCATATTCCCTGCCACACTATCCAGGTCATAAAGGTTTTTTTATTTGGCTCTGGGTACGGGGTAGAAGGAGGTCACGGCTGCTCACAGCACTGCCAGAATTCTTATCCTGGCTGTGCCTCATTTTTCAAACAAGAGCTAAGGTGAGCAAGAGCACCCCCTTGGAACTTTAAATCATTTATCACGGTGTGGGCTTGTCTGTAGGCCTCTCCATTGCCCAGTTCTGCGGATCAATTTGAAGTTCTGAAACAGAAGTTGTAAAAATGGTAATAAAAGACATTTCAAAGACTTTGAGACTATGAGTTGTATCACATAATGATGAAGAATTTTAGCAGTTTGTGTTTCCCCTGTGATTCATCTGTGAGTATCAATCAACACTGAATCTATGAATCCTCTGCTCTGTTTTATTTTCTCCAGCAGATCTTTATGCTGATTCATTCTTCATAAACTGTATTTTCATGTGTTGATTTATGCACTAAAACACTTCCACAGATTCAAATTTCTTCCTTATCTCTACAAAAAACATGGTTCAATTCTTTTTGTTTTCAGTCAGGACAAAAAGAGACTGAAGAAGAACATGATTTTCATGCTGATTTGGAAGCAGTATAAGGTGTAGCCGAATCCCCAAAGTCCAGTCCCAATGAGAGTTCCAGAGACTTTTGACTTTCATTTTCTTAGAATCCATAATATTTTTTTCCTGTACAATTAGCTACAGGGACAGGACCATAATATCAATTGGTTCTAAAGGTTAGGCAAAACCAGATTTTTGCTTCTCTTTCTAATAACTCTTCTCCTTATAGTGTCAAAAAACTCTTTTCCAAGCCAGTCTTCTCCATTTCAAAGGTTAACTGCTGTTTTAGCTATAGGCAAGATACCTTCTTCTCTGGAAGTGAAACAGTCTTTTACCCATTTACAAAGTATAAATCCATGTCTTTTCCTCACACTGAATTTCAGGCAATGTTGGCTTTCATAACAGTCACAAATAAAATGAAAAAAAAAAGGAAGAATTTTCCAATCAGAGGAATTTTTTGGATTTCATTTGTCTTCTGCCAGTCTAAACAAGTGCACCATTTTATCAAATCTGTTACCTGTTTAGATAATAAATGATTCCTATGAGCTGATGTGAACTGGGAAAGAAGGATGCTTTGAGCTTGCCAGTACAAGGTGTTGGAAACTCTCTTGATATTGCCAAGGGGAGAAGGAACAATGTTCCAATCCCTCCAGGACATATGACAAACCATGAAATCAATACTTTTTGCAGGGAAAAATAAATATATAAACCAGTGAGAATGGACTATTGTAATTATTTGGATGGACAACTACTTTTGTCTCCAAATATGTCACCATCTTACCTTCAGGCTGTCAACCCAAGTTGTGATTATAATTTTTACAGGATCCCAGACTGGCTGGGGTTGGAAGGGGCCAAGTCCAAGCCCTGCAGGGTCACCAGAGCAGCTGCACAGGGTCACACCCAGGCAGGTTTGGGGTGTCTGCAGAGAAGGAGAATCCACAGCTCCTCTGGACAGCCTGAAAAGAAGATTTTCCTCATATTTGGATGGAACTTTCTGTGTTTCAGTTCATGCCTGTTACCCCTTGTCCTGTTCCTCTGCACCACTGAAGGGTCTGTCCCCACCCTCTTGGCATTTACCTCTGAGTAGAGGGTACTTCCATGCTTAAAAGCACCCATGTAAAATGTCCTGGTATTGCTCAACAGATTGCTCTTTGGATTAAATCCAGATTTCTAGTTATTGGGAGAGACTTTTACTTCTGGTTCAGGCCCCTTGTGTATATCCACACATTGCATGCACTTACAAGCACTACAGGGAAGAGCGCATCTGAGAAAATGAACCCCAGAAATAGAAAAGAGGTGCAAAATCTGTTTCCTGTTTACTCAGCCTGTAGGAAACACCTCCCAAGCATCCCACTCATTTTCCGTCTCAGATGTAGCAGAGGCAAGGGTTTTACTGGGAATTCTCCCTTTCCCCTCTGCTCCCTGACATGCAGAGCTCATGAATCATTTACTTGTAATTTAACCCTTGTCTTACAAGCCTGTGCAAACTGGTGACATCTTACAAGATCATTCACCAGTTCCTCACTCAGATGGTTCATACAAACACTTCAGATTTCTGAAGTGTTTTTACTCCTCCTGTACTTGCTGTTTATTCTTTGTGTTATTTGCAACACGTTCTTGGAAAGTGCATTTCTGCTTTATTCTGTGCTGCTTAGTGATTGAGTTGCCTCTGAGACAGGAGGTAAATTAGATTTAGTCATTAGGAGCTACAAAATACCTTTGTATGAATATAGGTCCAGCTAAATATATGGATGGTGAGCTCCTGAATGAATGTTCCCAAAGTTGTTGGGAAGTTAATCATGGACTCTGGGTAAAAGGCAAACAACACCACAGGACAAGATACAGAAATAATTCCCCCTTGGACTTCATCAGGGGAGGAAATTTTTCAGTACATATGTTATAGACCCTAAATATCAATGAGACATGCACAAAAGGAAAGCCACATCCCTCCCTCTTGTGCCCCTTTTGATGCTCATGACAGGCGAGAAGTTTGAAATCATTGATGTCCCAGTAGCTGACTCAGTAATCTGACTATCAGGAGTCATAAAAAAGAAATATATCTGAGTACATTCTAGGTATAATGTATGTACTTTTTGTATTAAAATTCATTCATACACTTGCACGTATTTCATATGCATAATGCAAGAAGATAGTGAAGCTGATACTGATGGATTCTAGTTCTGGAAGTAGAATTTCAAATGCTAGTAAGCTGATAAGGCAAAAAAGGCATAGAAAGGAAAAAAATTACTAGGATAAAAAGATATTAGGATTAAAAGAAATCCTACTGATAGTGCTTATTCACTGCAAGATAAAAGCAATAATATGGAAAAAAAAATACATATGTTCAGTAAACTTTCTGTTTTGACCTTGTCAAAATGTTAGACAATTACAAGCATAAAGCTGATGAAGAAATACTTTCCATTTCATCGAGGGCAAATATGTTTAAAAGGAGCTTATTATTTATTGAATGTGTTTTTTTCTGATAAAACATGTAGTTAATTGAAAATGTTAAGGGACACAGATGAGATGTGTTCTGTGCTATCTGCTTCTTTTCCTCCAGGGAGGTTGTTCTGTTTACTTTGCTCATATTGCAGTGTTTTTCTCTATTGTCATGTCTCCATACAAGGGTAGAGATTTTCAGGAGGCTGCTCAGCCACAATGTGACTAATTCCCTTCTTTTTCACCTTGGATAGAAAAATCAACCATAACAAGCATTTAGTAAAGATTTTTGCATATTGTCCATTGTTTAACTGATTGTAATAAGCATTGAAAGTTCTATGACCTGTGCTGGTAAGGAGAATTTTTTTTCACTTGCCAATCTGTGAATAACACAGTCTTGGATATTACATAGTTTTAGATCTGGGTGAATGCTCTCTTTAAAAGCGCTTTTTTTTTCATAGCAAATATTTTATCTACTTCCTGTTTTGGAACGCCTAGCAGGTAGAAGCTTAATATAAAATGAAACTGCCTTCATCTCATCTTGGCCTTTTTCAAACCATGGCCTCAGGCATTAGAAATCCTGAGGCTTTTAAAGAAGGTAGGAGGAGAAAAACATCATATATTCTCTCAATGATCTGTTCTGCCAACAGCAGAATTTGCAGCTGCATGGGAAAACATTGGATTCAGGCTGCCACTGTCATTCCAGCCCCTTCAAAGCTGTCATGTTCTCACCATCCAAGAGTGAAGGTGCCTCATTTAGAAGACATTAAGGGAAAGGAACGCAAAAGAATTTTTTTGTATTAGAAATTGTATGAAGTTCATTTCCCAAGAGTGTTCTCCATATTATGCCACAATATTATTCTGTAACATTTATGCTTACCAGTAGTAATATTGATTTATATAACACAACAAATTACTTCAAATGAGGCCTATTACTTCAAATGAGGCCTAGCATTGTTAATTTTGCTTAGGCTCTGTTTTGTGAGTGGTTGATCTTAGGTAGTTAGGAAGGTTCTATCAAACTCACAGTAAATCTCTTTATAGGCTGATTTAGTCACTGCAATGGAGGAGATCATATTTCCATTTCAAATCTCCTCACACTACCATTTTAGAGTACAATGGCATTTTAAAAATTTCCTTTATCTAGTTGTTTTATAGAGAGCTTTCCATAACTCCCCATGCCATAAGATTTAAACTGTATTTAAATGAATACAGTGATAGAAGCAAGTCTATAATTAATGTACACATTTGGAAAAAAAGCTATGGCCTGAAACTCAAAAGAGACATTGACAGCCCTAGGATTCCTTTCAGATCCACTTGCAATTTAAGCTTCTTTGAAGAGAAAAACTTGTCCAAAACTTGTATGATGCTTTACTAACAGGTCTTTCCTGTCAGAACACTAATGGTTTCCTGAGATGAGACATCTCTCTCAATGTCATTAATAAAAGAAATAGTGTTGAAATGACAACTGCATTTTAAAGTATGCTTCTTCTTTTCCCTTGTTGACTCTGGTCATTCTTCATGGGAACTCCCTGGAGCAGCCAGGGATCAGATTTGGGGCAGCACATGCAAATCCATGGCTCTGATATCTGGGAAGATGGAGAGAATGCTGCCCATGCCCTGGGGCACTACTTATGATAATAACATGATTCCATTATAGGCTTCATCCTAGGAGCCAGCCTGACTGATTTCCTCTCTCTTGTGCATGCCTGGGAACTCTGAGCCATCTTCCCTCTCCACAACAGGCTTTGCCTGCAGCACTGGAGACCTCCATGCAGTGAATCACCCTGGAAATTGATGGGCAGCACATCCACCTGCCATTCTCTCCTTGAGAGCACCATGGAGGCTGCTGGGCTGGGCTCTTACAGAGCAGAGGAAGAGGAAGAGTAGGAAAGGACAAGCTTCTCTTAGCCCCAGTGTTTGTTCTCAGTGGAAAATCAGTTTTCTTGAGCAGCAGCCTGCATTGATGCCAAGCTATTCTATGGGAGGTGTTCTCCTGATGGATGGAACTCAGTGGCTCTGGAAAGCAGCATTTTCTCTGCTAAGAGTAAGATTATTAAGTATGAAATCCTGAGGCTTTTAAAGAAGGTAGGAGGAAAAAACCACCATCTATTCCCTCAATGAGCTGTTCTGCCAACAGCGGAATTTGCAGCTGCATGGGAAAACATTGGATTCAGGCTGCCACTGTCATTCCAGCCCATTCAAAGCTGTTATGTTCTCACCATCCAAGAGTGAAGGTGCCCTGTTATTCCATGGGAAGTGTTCTCCAGATGGATGGAACTCAGTGGCTCTGGAAAGCAGCATTTTCTCTGCTCAGAGTAAGATTATGAACTCCATCAGACCGGCTGGTGTGCCTTTGGCAATGGGCAGGATCTTGATTTTTGAAGGGGAATAATGTACATTGGGCACTAAACAAAATGTTTAGGGCTGGAGAGTTTGTGTTAGAGAGACTGCAAGACAAACAGGTAAAGAAAGGGGTGACAAGAGAGGGTTGCAAAGTGAAATTAAGATTAAAACCATGAATTATATATGGACAGGTATATAGATAGACATATTTATGTGTCATATATAAAGGAAGATAAGGGTATGATTTTACTCAGAGTGACATTGCTAAAAAGGGAAATCAGCTCTAATTTTAGGAGCTACTAGTGACCCAGAAAGCATTTGTGAAAACCTCCTCACTCAATGTGCTAGAAATAAAGCACCATAACTCCTCACCCTGAACTTCATCCCAGTTCTTACCCTGCTCCTGCACTTTGCTCTCATAAATCCAGCTCCTTCTGAAGTCTGAAATATTTCCTCAGCTCTGGAAGCTGCTCATCACTTCTCTCTTGTCCAGATCCAGGTATCCCTGCTCCTGAAGACAGGCAGACACTTTTAGTGCCCTGCATCCCTATTTTATCTTATTCTTGTCTCTCCCAGAGAGTTTAAGTCTTCATCTCTCCATATTCTAAAATACTTCATTTAAGAAAGACTCCAGCAAAATAAAAAAGCTGTTTTCTAAAATCTATAAATGCTTCAGCTCTGTCTGGGGTGCAATTATAAAACTGTCATCTTTTTAGAAGGGCTCCATCTTCCATATTCTACTCCCCCAGATTCCTCAACAGTGAATTTCAAAGGATGATTACTTGCTGCACTAATAAATGTTCCCATTGGTACATTCTGAACCAAAAAAAAAAAAAAAAAACCAACAAAAAAACTAAAGACAAAACTTTTACAAAAGCATTTGCCTACTCTAAGCCTACAGCAAAAAAGAAATCCTTCTGTAGCAAAAAACTGTGGAAGGAACTCAAATTTGTTTAAGCCAAGCAAGTTTCTCTCAGTGCCAGAATAACTCAGTCCCTGGATTCAGTAAATAAATGATTTGTAGTAGGTCAGGGCAACCTCAACTTGGAAATTCATCTGAATTTGTCCTGGATGTGGCCATTGATTCCAGTTTAACTCTTCCAAGAAAGGATTTGCTGATTGTGGAGAAGGGCTGTGGGACATAATTTCTGAGTCCACTGTTGACAGAGAGACACCAAGGAGGGCAGTGGACTCAGCCCAAGGTTAAAAGGGGATTCAGACAAGGGCTATAATTACTTGCACAGAATGTACCTAATATTTAGAAAAAATTTCAGTTGCCCAGCATGCATTAAGAGCCCTAAAAATTGGACACTGGAATTGGCAATATTCAAACTGAAAATAGAATGCACCCTCTGTAGTTAAATGCCACAACAGATTGTAGAGGATTTCTGAGAAATCCTCAGAATTTAAATCAAGATGTAGATGTTTTTCTGGGGGACAGTTTCTTCCCAGTCCCAAAGGTGTGACACAAGAGGCATTTGGTGGGATTCACCAAAAAGGGGGCAGGTTGAGGGGATTAGGCTGGTCTTCTCTGTCCTTAAATACTCACAATGAAAATCATATCAAGGGGGGCAGAAAACTGTCTTTTATAAGAATTGTATCTTTTCTGTTTATATTGTGTTTGAACTTCAGCTCATATAGAGAGCTTAGAACAAAAGGTTTCCTCAAGGCATAAAATAAATATTTTACAACATAAAACTTGTAATATTTTCTTAGTGCCAAAGCAAGTCTGTCTTTCTGGTCTGTTCAGGAACTACAGTTAACCACTATTTTCTTATGTATTCAAATGAAAAATATGACCAGAAAGCAGAGAATTTAAACAACAAAAAATAGATTTTTTTTGTAATTGATTTATTTTTTGGTGGTTTGGTTTGTTTTTTCAGTTGAAAATTACATTTACAGTGCAGGGTAATTCACTGTTTTTAGAGTCTGCATGAATGTGATCAATATACACAATGAGGACTTCTTCACTTTACAGGCAAAAAATATTTGCGTGTAATATTTTCATTTCTCTCTACTCATTTATAGTAGTTCCATAAAAGCTGCAAATAAAAGTTATAGGTTTTCTAGTTTCCTAACAGGAAAGGAAAGTTGTGAGAGTAAACTTCAAGACCTGACAACTAAGATGGAAAATCCCCTATCAGAAAGCAATTCTCAAATACCAATTTAGCGCACTGGTGATGTGTAGAGTCTTTAAGAACTATGGGGTCTTGCTTAACCTCATGCCCTTGACTGGTAAATCACATTCAGTTTCAGTTATGTTACAGAAATCTCTCCCTACCATCATTCTTCATTTATTTTTGATTAAAAAATGGCATCTGCCAGAATGTGTCTGAGAGGAAAGGCAGTTTGGATCTGGGAGAGGAAGAGAAGGATGCTGGAAAGCAGAAGGGCTACACAAAAATATATTTATCTGAGTTCTGCTGCTAACTGTGGACTTAAAAGTATTAAAAAATCCCACTGTTGAGTATGTGTTACAGTTCTGGTCATTCAGCTGCTGGCAGCCCTTGGTTTCTGGCATCCCTCAATTTTTTTTTTTTTCTCTGCATCTTTGATTCCTGCTTTTGAGTTAATTTTGTACCTGAGTGTTTCTCTCTATTTACCTGGGACCTTCAGCAGGACCTTGCAAGGTCACTAAGCTCTTTGCTTTTCCACAATCTTGTCTAAGAGGAATCCTAATTGATGTTTCTCTACAAAAGACTCAACAAAGTGGTGGCTGAGTCCTCAGGTGCCTTGCACTTAATTCCCAGAGTCTGTACCCAAAACTGCTATTTCTGTACCTGGGAGAAGCCGAGTTACTGCCAAGGCTGCCTGTCCTGTCTAGATTTGAGGACAATGAGTCCTTCTCACTAATAGCTCTATCTGGTATCTTAATTGGCAAGTAAATTAATAAAAGATGTGTTTATTGCTGTGCAATGAGCTTGTTTGTTTTCCCTGCTGTCATTGATTTACTTTGGAGGGGGAAAGGAGACCAGTCTTTGAATTCACTTGTATCCCTCTTACAATGGAAACATCATCACTTTTTAGGAATCAGTCTTTCTGTCTGTGTATTTTCTCAAAATGGAGGCCAGAAGTATAGTAAACTAGAATTATCATAGTAAGGTCAAATGTGGTGTGACAGTGTTTCTTTAGGTTATCCAATTTATGTACCTAAGTGACTTAACATCAAAAGGCAAAGAAGATGGGCTCTTTCTTGTTATGATTTTAAAATTTAACTTGTTCTAACAAAAATGTCTGTTGCATTAGGTCCATAATTGGGTAAATCATTTCTTTAATTTCATTTTCTACCAAATTTTGTGTTTTTAGAGCTATATTCACATCAGAGGTCACACAAAACCAACAGGAGCAGCAGCAACCTAAGTGGCTTCATTTTTGTTTATTTTTTCCTTGTTACAATTTTAAAATTTATCTTGTTCTAACAAAAATGTCTGTTGCATTAGGTCCATAATTGGGTAAATAATTTCTTTAATTTCATTTTCTACCAAATTTTGTTGTTTTAGAGCTATATTCACATCAGAGGTCACACAAAACCAACGGGAGAGCAGCAACCTAAGTGGCTTCGGTTTTATTTATTTCTTCCCCAACAATTATTTTATTATGGACTACTTTCCCTACTTCTAATAAATAATCCTCGTTGCTTGTCCTGTCTATAGCACATGACAGAGTATCACTGTCAAGGCCTGTTGTAATTCCCAGCGAGTCGCCCCCAGCTACCAGGCAGAGCAGAGTCGTTTGCAAATGAAGGACATTTGTCTGAATGACACATTTCTGAATGAGAACTGCTTTGTTTTTGCAGAGAGTTTGGCCGCTGGAAAGTAAACAATCTTGCTGTGGAAAGAAGAAATTTCCTTGGCTCCCCACTGCCACTGGCCCCCGAGTTCTTCCGTAACATAAGGCTGCTGGGACGGCGCCCGACCCTTCAGCAGATCACAGAAAACCTGATCAAGAAATATGGGACACATTTCCTGCTCTCAGCTACCCTGGGAGGTAGGGTTAATTATTGGGAATGGTGGGGGTGAGCTTGGTGGGAGTTGACTAAAAGTGCTGGTCACAACTCTTCCTCCTCCAGAATGGGCAACGCTCGCTGTGGAAGCAGATTTTGCTCACTCTTGGCACTCCTTCTCTTTATTGGTGCTGGGTGTAGAATTTTGTGCAGAAAAAGAGAAGAAATACAGTTGCTAAGATGGAGGTACCTTACTTGAGCTCCATTTCTTTTGGAGGTCTTTTTCTGCACTGAAGTAATTAAGAAGAGTGACTTATTTTTTCTGTAAGTGGTCCTTGTAACAATTAACATAATAACAGCTTACAGAAATATCTGGGTCCATTGCAGTCCTGCAGAAATGGAGTCAGAAAACCAGTAGCAAGTATTTCCAACAAATCTTTTAATTTATGGGACTTTTAAACTACTTTGTCCACTGGAAAAGTATATTGTCATGCTGCCCTTTTTAGAATTAGTCTTCACTTAACCAGTGGGACTGCATTTTCAAAATGGGATGATGAGGCTTTGCCATGTCATTCCCATTAACTTAATGGAATCTGCATCTTTCAGTCCCCCCAGACTAATCTGGAAAGGGTAGCCCCATGGATAATTGGGATCCAGTCACCAGATGGATTGAAGAAATCCAGTGAAGAGGCCTAATGTTCAAAGGAGAGCATAAATTGTTCCGAATGAAAGATAATTACTAGCTGTGATTACCCATCCAGGCATTACACAATGAACTGACATTTTAGAAATGCAGCTCTATCCCATCGTGGGTGATAATATTAAAGATAATTCTGGTGATTGAGTGTCCTTCCAGCAGGACAGGCTTGTCGAAATCCTTTATTCACCTGAGGAATGGTTCTTTTTAATACATTTCATAACTGAATCCTAGCCATTTGTAAAGGAAATGAGAGCCCTCCTAGTCTCTCTTGGCTGATAGCTGAGATCTGTAACAACCCAAATGGCTCACATAGGCTTTCTTTTGAAGGAGACCATTGGAGAAACAAGAGGAATTTCTGTCTTGCTCTAGTTATTTTTAAAAATTAAGAGCTAATTTCTATCATTATTTTGGGAACTAGTACCTCTGTGGCTTTACCACAAGAATTTGAAGAACAATTTATGTGTGTTGACCAGCAATTTATAACAGAAATCCCTGAATTTTTTACATGACTTTGAATATTTTTCTATGCAAATAGGCACATTTTATAAATGACTGATTTCTTGAGTATAGAACACATGGCACATTTGAATAGGAAAACTAAATGCTGAAGAGAAAGAAAATGTTCCTTAAAATATAAAGCATAAGAACTAAAGCTTTGGCTGCAGCATGCATCCCACTTCAAGGATTATCCAATGATAAAAATTATTTTTCAGTATTGCTACCTATCGGCTAATTATTACCTAATGTAAATAGCAGTAGCTCCTCAGCTCCTCAGCCATGTGATGAAACTCATTGTCAAGGTGAAACTGGATCTAGCAGCTCTCAGAAAACGTTCTGACATGACCACAGCTGATCTTTCCATTCAAAGCAGCAGCATCACACTGATCACCACAGAGCCACGGAGCTGACAACCCTCAGGAGGTCTGGACCTAAGAAAAATTAAAACTTAATGGCGTTTCCTTTGAGGACATCTGAAAATTCTAGCTTTGACCTTCAGTATTCTCCCCAAAGCCTCAGCATTTGCTGCCGGGTAGCTGAGGTAGGGCACCATTTTCTCACCTCAGAAAGGCTCTAAAATGCAGTAGCGGCCCCAGCCTTGCCCAGATTTTCACTCAGAGGGAGACAGAGTTAGCTTCTGGGCTCTGTCACTGCTTAATGCAGTCAAAGGGAGATTTCATATTAACGTGGGGTTTGATTTAGGTCCCCAGTCTCAATTTTTAGGCATGATTTGAGGCACACCTGCTGCCTTCCATTATCACTGGATGGGTGCTGAATACTTTGAAAAATTGGTTCAATTACAATAATTACAGGGAATTAGTAATTTCTAAGAAAGCTTTCATGAGGTAGCTAATAAGCCCATACTTTCCTGGATGTGTTAGTTCTCATTTTCAGGCTGGATTGAATGGGGATTCCCACAGATGCTGGTCCACATTTGATTAACACATAATTAGATTTTTTTATTATTTTAATAATGTATTAGTACTTTCCCTTTAATTACAAGTTGTTTTATTGTGAAAGCTTGTCACTTATGTAGCTTGTTAAAAGCAGAAGACCAAATGGAGTGTGCACAGTACTTTTATCTAATGAATCCCCAATCATCTGTATTCATGGACAGAAAGGAAAACTTGGCAAATGAACGAGGCTGTGATAAGATTTGTGTGCCTCTGTGACCATTTGGTTTCCATAAAGATCCCTTTTTGAGCATAAAGGGAACTCTTGCACATGGTTGTTTGTGAAACATTCCCTAGTCTTTATTCACAAACACAGAAATACACTCCTCAAGGGCATCCAGAAATGAGAACCAAGGGAAAAAAGTTCTATATTTCTTGCTGCCACAAGATAATGTGGAAAGTGACATTTCTCACTGCTCTGATTTCTTATGGAAATTTTATCTCCTGGTGCCATAAGCCCAAAGTCCATAACGAGCTGCATGATCGAAGGACCTTGTATGACCCAGTGGACTGAGCACTTACTATGACTTTCTCTCCTTATGCATTTATACATTTTTTGTTTTGCTTTCATACTTTCCTCTTCTGCCTGTCCTCAACATCATGCAAGGATGGTGCAGTTTGCTGGAGCTACACTTTAAAGGATTGCAAAAACCAGATGCGAGCTTCGAAGCTGGAGGATGTTGGGAAGCCTGGGGTACCGCTGTAGGATGGATGTAGGAGGACAAAACTGAATCCGTCCAGCTTTAAAGCCATTCCCTTTAATGCTGTTCCTGCAGAAAAGGCCATTTAGCAAAGCAATAGAGTTGGTGATGAGGATAATTAGCACACCCCAATGATTGGCTCTTGTTCCAGGCATTTGGGTGAAGTGAGACTGATTTGGGTGCTTTGCAAGATGAAGACAGCACGTTTTGCAAGGAAGAGCTCCTTGCACCAGGAAACTGCTCTGAATAAACCAATTTTTAGGACAATCCCAAAGCTTCTTGTGAAACCAGAACCTCGTTAGGCAACTGCCTAAGTGGTCATCTGAAAGGTTCCAGGTCGATTTATTTTTACTGCTATTGTCAGTCATCTTTCCTCAAGGTGTTCATTACCAAACCATCAATCCATTCAGCTCTCCGGGTCAGGAAATAGCCCTTGATGCTGCTGAAGGCTTGGTGAATCGGAAGGAAAGGAGGTAATTTTGTCTTTAAAACAGACAGTCTTAACAGGAGTGGGCAGATCAGCTGGACCCCAACCTCTCTCCGCTGATTACAGCCCTGCGAGAGAGAGTGATGGTTACACCTTCAGTTTTCCAGCTTTTCTGTCCCTCATTAATATTCCCCCGGAGCTGCGAATTATTCTGCCTGCAGAGACGGGGGAAATTGTCAAGTGGTGTAAAACAGTGAATCTCAATGGGTTCTGAAGGATTTATTAGCACTTGCACTAACTGCTGATGCGACCTTTGATTTCCATAGCACTCTCTCAAGGTAGGGTACAAACTACTGGCAAATAAGGGAAGGAGGACACAGCCTCAAATGACTGATATGAGAAAGAAACTTGAAAATTTTGCATCTGATTTGCATATACCAGTCACACCCCTCGTCTGGGTATGTAAATTCCCCAGAATTTAAGATTATGGAAGCTAAGGGGAGGGGAAAAAAAAAGCACAAAACACATTAACTTTCTTTCCTCTCCCGTTTACTTAATGAAGAAAAAAATTAAATCCTTAAACAGATGGTCTGTATAGAATTAACGTGCACTGTTATTCACTTGAACCATGGAAATGATACCACATCTGGCCTGACATTAATTTATATCGTTTTTGAGCCTGTGCATTTCCATCAGCATCTGCTTTAGTTTGGGAAAATGACCTGATAAAACCCTGATGGTACCTTTGGTGATCCAGACAGGAATAGATTTTCCACTAGCTGGTAGTAGCTGGTGTATGTATTTAGGTGTAGTTATTTAGGTAGTAGCTGAGGTGTTTCATTTAATCAGAAGCCTTTGAGGAGTTCATAACCCAAAGACCTTTAGTCCTGTGTAAGATACATTTCTGTGTATGAAGAGAGGGCTCTGAGCAGGCATCTGTGGGTTATGCTAGGCTATGGCTACCTTGGAGTGTTGTCCTTTTATTCCTGTTTCCTCTCTTTCTGACATAAAATGATGGGAACTGCTTGGATAACTTCCTTTTCCTACCACTTTCCAGTCTACAGATTAAAATATGAAACATCAAGACTTATAATCTCTTTATTATTCCAAAGATATGGGGACAGGCAAACAGTCTCTCAACAACTGAGGCAGAAAATAGCACTAACTATTTAAATCATATGAATATGTATTGTTATGTATAACAAAATATATTTACTCCTTCAATAGATGGTTATATTTAGTTACAGTTGTTACAGCATTATTCCAATTCCACCACATTGATGGAGATTTATATTTTTAATTTAAATAATTAATAATTAAAATAATTTAAATAATTCCTGAATGTGTTTTAAGACAAAGGCAAAATTAATTTCTACTTTCTGAATCCTATTTGCCTTACATCTAAATGGTCTGAGGCAGGTTGAATATCTGGGTAAATTCCCATATACTTTCTTTTCTTTTCTTTTCTTTTCTTTTCTTTTCTTTTCTTTTCTTTTCTTTTCTTTTCTTTTCTTTTCTTTTCTTTTCTTTTCTTTTCTTTTCTTTTCTTTTCTTTTCTTTTCTTTTCTTTTCTTTTCTTTTCTTTTCTTTTCTTTTCTTTTCTTTTCTTTCCTTTTCTTTTCTTTCCTTTTCTTTTCTTTCCTTTTCTTTCCTTTTCTTTCCTTTCCTTTTCTTTCCTTTTCTTTCCTTTTCTTTCCTTTTCTTTCCTTTTCTTTCCTTTTCTTTCCTTTTCTTTCCTTTTCTTTCCTTTTCTTTCCTTTTCTTTCCTTTTCTTTCCTTTTCTTTCCTTTTCTTTCCTTTTCTTTCCTTTTCTTTCCTTTTCTTTTCTTTTCTTTTCTTTTCTTTTCTTTTCTTTTCTTTTCTTTTCTTTTCTTTTCTTTTCTTTTCTTTTCTTTTCTTTTCTTTTCTTTTCTTTTCTTTTCTTTTCTTTTCTTTTCTTTTCTTTCTCATGTTGTTGGGACCTAGTAGAATTTATAAATATATGTCATGGATAATATGTTCCTATAAACTTAGCAAGAATTAAAAATTGAAGTTAAGTTATAAGCTTGCATATTCCAGGGCTGGTGGGGACAGGACTGGACACTGTGGCAAGGTCAGTGAAGAGCATGAGCATCAGTCCCCTGCACCTGCAGTGACAAAATCTGTCAGGGACAGCCCTACATGGCAATAAAACATCCCTGTAGTGACTGAGAGCTTCTTGAACCACTCAACTGGGCTATGTGGCATTGTTTTGTGAGCATAATTGTGTGTTTCCATGCTGCTTCCTTTAAACCTGAGAAAGTGAAGTTTAGTGTCTCTTGAATTTTGGGAAGGAGAGCAAATGCAGCTTTCAGAGCTTGTGAAAAGCACAGCTGGGAGGATTTGATGCTGAATAATCATGTTTTATAAATGTTCACTGTCATTACTCCTTTTCAATCCTTAAAATTCATAACCTTGTTTTCTAAATCACACTTGTTTTTAGCTGATGCTTGGATGTCTTAGCCTGTTTTATGGTGGCAGACAGTAACCAGTGAAAAACAAGATTCCTCCCTGTTTTCAATGTGACACAAGAGTCTCTTTTGGCATGGGTTTAATTTTCTCCAAATGAACTTAAAACTCAAGTTGTCATCCCTAAATCCAAGTTAGCAGTGTTACTTCCAAGACCATGGAGCTCTAGGTGCTGAAGGGAGCCTTTTCACAGCTCTGCAGGGACAGGGGTGCCTAAACACCAAGGTAGAGGGTAATCCACTTTTTCTAGAAGAGCTCAATCAGCTCTGACAGATGAAAAACGCTGTGAAAAGTCTTTTGAGCAGCAAATATTTTTGAGCTGCCCCTGATGGTACCTGCTGGTAGCACAGTGCCTGGGAATGCCAGTGATGAGCCAGGATGTGAGATACAGACATCTCTTGTGTGAGATGCCATGTAAGAATTCAAAGTCATTTCAGTCTGGTTACAACGAATGAAAACCCAAATATATCTGTCAAGGTGTGGGGATGATGCCTTGAGAAGGCTGACCTAGACCAGAGGTTAGACAGAGTTAAAGAATGAAGTAGGGATTTATTAGAGGGCCTCAATGGATCCACCTTGAGCAGCACAGGAGCCCAGCCAGGGCTATGCCCAAGGTGAACCAAAATGGTCACAAAATGCACGACTGGGCATGAGGTCTCTCATTTCGATCAGTTCTGCTCCATTTGCATATTGCAGTTAATTGTCCAATTCCAGCTTTAGCCCATCCAGTCCCATCCTTCTTGTTTTCCTCTCTTCATTCCTCCATTGTTTGTACTCTTGGGCCTGAGATTTGGATCATCTGTCCTTGGTCCCCAGCTAGAGAAGGAATTGTTTTGTCTCCCTACTCTGTGAAGATAGCTTACCGTCCTTAATATGAAGCTCAGAACTACACACTAAAGCAGTTCCGACTCTGAAAAATATAAAAGCCAAAACCTGAGGCATCAGGGACCGAGCCTGCGGGGCTGGGGGTGCCAGGGGATCCTGCCAGAACACACTCAGCAGCCACTGCATGGAAAGCATAGAGTCAAACAGGATGAAGCAAATAGGATGATGTGATGACTCTGACATGGTCCAAACATGCTTTTCCTGAGATGTTCCAATCAAAGTAAAGCATCACAACACACAGCCCTGTCCTTTTTCAAGGTTTGATTGTTTGTTTGTTTTTGAAATGCGAGTTTTTGTTGCAGTTCTGCTGTCTGCTCGTGGATAGCAGGGAACGGAAAAATGCCTGAGATTTTTTTTTATGTGAACAAAACTCAAACTCTGTTTTAATAATAAAACTTAGCAGAATTCTGTTGAAGTATAAGGACCCCCACAATCTCTATTAAAGACTAATACAGATCAATAAAAGTGTTTACATGAGAACAAGGTGTGGTGGATGCTCTGTGGGCTGGAGAAGGTTTCCTACAGTGACAGGGTGGGAGAGCTGGGGTTGTTCAGCCTGGAGAAGAGAAGGCTCCAGGGAGACCTTACTGGGACATTACAGGACTTAAGAGGTCTTATAAAAAAGAAAAAGAGTGTCCAAGGCCAGGTTGGGCAGGGCATGGAGCAACCTGGGCTAGCGGAAAGTCTGCCCATGGCATGGAGAGAACTGGACAAAATTCATAAGTTCCTTTCTACCCAAACCAGTCTATGATTCTGTCATAATGAAATACAAACAACCTAAAAATTATATTTTTTAGTCTTTTCCAGAGATTTTCTGCAGCTTTAAGTCCTTGTTTCTTTGCCCTTACAATTCATTATACTTTCAATGGAAAGATGGTTGACCTTGCAAAAGCCACTTTAATCTAAACAAACTACCTCAGCCTTCTGGAAAAGGGGAAAACATGGAGAGAAAGCTCCTAGGAAAATTTTGTACTTAATCTGTGCAGCCTGAACTGGTTGCTGGCACAATATTCACTCTCTGAGTTGTGCTGTTGTCTTCTCTGATACCACAGAACCATGGAATGGTCTGGGCTGGAAGCATCCTTGGACTGGGTTGCTCCAAGCCCCGTCCAACCTGGCCTTGGGCATTTCCAGGGATCCAGGGGCAGCCACAGCTTCTCTGGGCACCTTGTGCGAGGGCCTGCCCACCCTCACGGGGAACAATTCCTTCCTAAAATCCGTTCTAAACCCTGTCTTTGCAGCTCCACAAACAGCTGCACAAAGCCCACGACCCTTGGCTGCAACCTCAGCCGACTCCATTGCTTTTGATCCCAGAAACATCTTTCCTCCTGGCTGGAGTCACATGGCAGGTTGTGACAAATCAGGTTTTATTGCATGGGTTTTATTGCATATTGAATGCCAGCAAAGCTGGAACCCAGAGCAAGTTCTGATGGCAGATTTCTCTCAGGGGACAGGTCATTAGAGTTTGCTGTGTTTTCCCAGTTCCTTCCTCACAGCAGTTGTGAACCTTTGTCCACATATTACAGCAGAAAGATTAAATAATTGGGTGGGGAAATCCTGGTACTTAAGGAGGCTGTGCTAATTTCTAGTTCTTTGGAGCTTCAGGCAATTAATCCCTGCATTGATGACTTCATGCACAAAATAATGACCCATTAGGAAACTGTAGGAGGAGAAGCATAAATGTAGTGGTGGAAGCTGAGGTAAGCTCCAGCTGGAACCTCCACCTGTCCCTCCCAGGACAAAATGAATATTCTAGACAAGCCCTGCAGGTCTAATTAGATAAAAAGCTCCTGTATAATGCAAGTTTTGCCTGTGTAAGGTCTGAACGGCTTGTCTGTCATCTGAATTTCTGAGAGACTGGGAAACACATAATGTACATTGGGGAGCAAGGAGCGTGCTTGTGTTAACCAAAGACAAATTTTGTGAGTCAGAATTGGCCAGCAGAGGTGATGTCCTGCACACAGGCACAAGTTCCTCACTTAGCCTTGCTCACCACCAAGATTAGCTCCCTTTGAAGATGATGTCATGTTTTCATCCTAGATTTTTATCCTACAGCTATTACTTTTTGGCACATAATCCCATCTGAAGTTGGCATCCTCTGCACGGGCATGGTGCCACTGCAGCAGATGGGTGAGCAGTGAAAGTAGCACAAGTGGCAAGTCAGACCTTAGCAGGGTAACTTCCTTTCCAGGAACTAGGAAAAGGCACTCAGTGGAGTTGTTCAGAACCTAAAATCCAGGTATAATGACATTATTAATCAATTGTTGAGCTAAATGTTGAAGGATGCATGTTACCAAACACACGCTCTGACAGTGAGGAAATTTACTATTGTCCAATTTATTTTGGACATAAATTGCACAGAAGAAAATACTGGGTCCAGAAATAACTCTTCCAATTTGTTTTGTGATGTAAGAGTTTTTCCTAAACACTTTAATAAATGAACGAATTATTGCTTATCCTGAAACATTGAAGAATATATCCATGAACTAGATGATAAACATGGAAAATTTGACAGTATCAGTAGGTGTGTTCTGAAAATGTTTTTAAGAACTCAGTTAAGCAAGTCAGATTTTTGGGTTTCAATAATCTTACAGAAATTAAAATTTCTGAATTCAACAGTATTTATCCACGTCTCTACAAAGAGATAGGAAGTGAGAAATCCACAACACAAGATGCCGAAGCGTCTATTTTTTTGGAAAAACACCAACTTTCTTAAACCTCCACATTTTTCAGTTAGAAAAATTTGGTTCAAGGCAACTGTTCTATCAGATTTCAGGCACTGCTGAATTGATTAGAAAGCACATGGTTGCTCATAACAAGGTGTAACAAGGTGCCTTTCTTCTAAAATCAGCGATGAGAGAAGGAAACAAGCAAACATCCCTAGTATTACAGTGTTTACATTTTCTTTTATGCCAACACAGAACACTACAGAATGACTGTACTAAGTGACCTTGGAAATAAACATATTTTGTATGTTCTTCAAGTTGAATGTTTACAAAATCTCTCCTTACTGTTGCACGTTGCTGATGCCTGCTGGGGCTTCTTTCTCCCTGCCCAGGAGAGGAGTCGCTCACAATTTTTGTGGACAAACGGAAGCTGAGCAAGAGGTCAGAAGGGAGCGACCCCAGTGCCAACAGCTCTGTGGTGACCCTGGAGACCCTGCACCAGCTGGCAGCCTCCTACTTCATCGACAGGGACAGCACCCTGCGGCGGCTGCACCACATCCAGATTGCCTCCACCGCCATCAAGGTAGGGACAGTGGCACCGAGATGGTTTCTGAAAAATAAATCCTCTCTGCCCCTGATTTTCTCTTGGGAAGATGAGAGGCCTCAGAAAAGAATGAAAACAATATTATCTGATTGTTTGGGAATGTGGTCTAGAGGTTGTTTACCAACAGGTGCATCTTTGATTGGTTCCATGTGAGTTGTTTTTAATTAATGACCAATCACAGCCAACCGTGTCAGACTGAGGAGTCAATCATGTGCTTTCATTTTCATTCTTGTTTAGCTTTCTGATTATCCTTTCTCTTTCTTTAGTACAGTTTTAGTATAGCATTTCTTTCAATATAATATCATAAAATAATAAATCAGCCTTCTGAGAACATGGAGTCAAATTCTCATCTCTCACCTCGTCTTGGGGACCCTCACAAACACCACCACAGGACAGCTCCAGGGCACACCCCCAGGAGAGATCTCAGCTTCACCAGCTCCTCAGGAAGCGTGGTTTGATTGGTTTTATTCTCTTTTTTTTTTGCCCAAATCAAAGAATTCCATTTATAAGGGAGGTGCTAGCATGGCAGAGGGCCTAAAGATGTACTAGAGATATTAGTGAAGAATAATTGGTACAGAAGTGTTTCTAGAAGTGTTTGGTGATTGGGACAACCTCATGAACATGTGTAATCAGTAACTCCATTTACAGACAGATATATATTTCTCATACCTCTTTCTTTTTCTTCCTTTTTGAAAAAATATTTATTTATTTTTTTATTTTTAAATTTATTTTAGATATAGTTATTGTGCTTGTATTTTTTTTATGACCTTTGGAACAGTTTGGAGGTCTTGGCTCTAGAGTTTTATCATTTTCTGTTAGGATCGAGTTTTAGCACAATTTGTCAGTCGAAGCACCCTCTGTGCTGACTGCTGCAGCTCTCTCCTAGCACTGGAGGATTTTTGGCCAAGATCAGTGTCCCAGGTAGGACACAAATCAACAGTGTCCTCCTGAGGAGATCTCTAGTCTTACGTTACTCATTTGAAGTATGAAGTCTCTCCCAGTTTATTTCCAGATTTGAAGAGCAAACAAAATTGTAACTTGCAGTTGAATGTGCAGTAATTATGAAGCTCTTGATGCAAGATGTGATTCAGGAGCCTTTCTGCTCATTGAATCTTTCCACTGGTAACCAAGATCTTCATTAAAGACACCTGAAACCAGATGCAATTCCCAACTACCTTAGCTGTTACTCAAGCAAATATAAATTTACTTCCTTGGAAGTGCCTTTACTGGGAGAAGGATACAACCAGAATTTGTGGCTCCAGGGCGCATGTTCAGTTTGGATGCTGGTCCCTGGAGGATATCCCCAAAGTCCCATCCATCCTGGAAGGGTGCCATGGCAGTTCAGCCCAGCCCAGCTTAGGGCTGGTCATCTTCTGGTGCAAGAGTTGAGCTGAGAGTGCAGCAGACCAGATCCAGGGTTTGGTGGAAGCTGCCCATCTCATCACCTGGTCTTGGAGGAAGGACTGGATTGGGAGCTTGTGGCAAGATGGGTCTGGAGTCTTCTCCCAGGCAGCTACCGATGGATAAGGGGAAATGGCCTCAGGTTGTTCCAGGGTAGGTTCAGGATGGATTTTAGGAACACTGCCTTCCCTTAAAGCGTGGTGAGGCATTGGAAGGGCCTCTCCAGGGTAAAGGTGGAGTCCCCATCCTTGGACGTGTTCAAGAAGTGAGTGGATGAGATGTGGATTAATTGACAGATTGGTTTGAAGGTTGATGTTCTTGGAGGTCTTTTCAACCTTAATGGTTGAATTGTCTGATCCTTGCTGCAGACCTCCCATCCCTCAGATGTGACTTACCTTTATAACCTGATTTTATTATGTAGATGTACAGCAACCCTTAAAACCAGGCCCCCTCCACATGCAAAAATTCCTTCTATGTGATGATAATTGGTGACTGCAACCAGTGGTAACTCAAGTGACAGAACACAGAAATGTAGACACAAAACACAGCCTGAAAGAAACCTGCCCTTTCTGGCCACTGAAATATTTTTATGAAAATTTGTGTCACAATGCAAAATTCAACCCTGCCCAGCTACAATTTACAGAGTAACCTTCTGCAAGATTTCTACAACCACTAAAAATGAAAGATTTCTCTCCAGACTCCTGCTGAGGTGGATGCAAACCAAGTGTTAGTCCGCCAGCAAATCTGATTTGGTTAATTGGCAGCAGGAGCCTCCAGGAAATGGTTCTCACATCAGATGCACCAGTGCTGATAAATGAAACCCTGGCTTCTCCCACCACTTTCATTGAGAGGCTGGGAACATTTGCAAGACAAATTTCTACTGTCAGAACACTTAATTGAATAAAAAACCTGTTCCTGTTGAAATGCAGGAGCACAAAAACAGCCAAGGAAGGTTTGTTTTTTTTTTTGTTCTGTATGCACAGGTTTTTGAAAGACTGCTGTTTTTAAATTGGAAAACCATCAAGTAAAGTTTTAGATCCAGGGTGTAAGTAGCACATTCTTCAATCACATATATGCTGACACCTGAGTTAGAGTACTTTCCATACAGCTGCTGGACCAGATCTCTGTCCTAGCCCAAGGGTTGGTTTGGGAGAAGTGACACCCTGAAGGACCTGGGGACCAGGGTGATGATCAGAGCCTCTTCTCCTGTGCTGCTGCAGGGAGAAGTAACCCCAGTGCTTGTTACACCACAGATTCCTGAGCAGCTTTTAAAATCCCAGTGTCACCAAAACTGTGGGAAAAACAAAAACTCTGCAACATCACTTTTAGTGTTAGAGAATTAAGGTGTTACTTTGTTCTGGAAAGGATGTTTTTCTGGCCAGGATGTGGAGCAGAAATTATTTCATCCATGTGTGGCAGAGTAAATAATTCCATCACACATGGCTCTTTACTAGACTTCTCCCATACTTATACAGACAAAACTCAGAGAAATTAATTGGTTTGCCATTTACTGGTCCCAAATTACACAATTTTCAATATTTGTGTTCCTGTGGGTATTGATCCCTTCACCTTCAATGCTAATTAGATCCTCATGTGCTGCTCCCAGGCTGTAGATGTTAAATCATGAGGACTTGCCCAGGCAACAGTGTCTTTTCAAAAGAAACTTTAATTCCTTTTTCCTGGGCAAAGACAAACAACCCCCTGGACCAAAGCTGGTTAAAAATGTTAAAATTATATAATTTCCAACACCAGCACTTCCTCTGTCTGGTGTGCTCACCACAGCTCTGCTCAAAGCCTCCTTCTTTTGGATGGATTTGCCAAAAGAGCCCAAGGAAAGGTCTCACAGCATGGCATAACTCCCTTTTACCAGCATCAAAGAAATCCAAGATAAGGGTACTGCAACAGGTTGACAAATCCCTAAAGTTCTGAAGTAATATTAGAAGTTTTCCCAGCAATCATTTTTGGTTGCTAACTAGTTAGCAACAACAACAACAACAACAACAACAACAATCATGTTCGGGACCTAGTTAGTATTTGATACTGTAATTTTTTATTCATTTTGGGTGGCTTTTTCATATGCAGTATTCTAGACTCTACCATACTAACAAGAGTTGTTTATATTTTAGGAAGAGAGCTGAGAGTATCAAAAATGTTTCATATAACTCATGGTCTTACTAGGAGGAACATCACTACCCTGTTGGGAATGCATATCTGAATAAACCGACCAAACAAAAATATGATATGGAACAGAAAAGGCTTAAAACACAAATCAGAAGCCCTGACGTTTGCAGTTAAATCAGAGCACTCTGGTGCACAAATGAAATCTGCCACTCAAGTTCCTGGAATTTGGGGCTTCTAAATGAACAGGAATAATTTGTTTTGCTATTTGACTTATTGTTTGTCACATTTCCTGATACGCTGGGCAGTCTGAAACTGCAGCAGGAGTTAGGGAAAAATAGAACAACTCCTTGCACACCTACATGTTTTCTGATTGTAATGCTCAGAGACTGCTCTCTTGATGGCTGATCTCTAAAATCTTGATCTCTAAAATATTATTTGAGAAGAGAGATTACAAATACAATTTCTTTTCTCTAAAACCACACAACCTCCCACAAACAAAGCCAATATGTGATCCTTCTTTTTTCCTCTGGACTGGTATAAGCATCCCCTTTCAGGTTAGGCCACATCACTCTCACACTTCTTTTTTTTCCCCTATTTCTATGAAATAAAAAGGATATTTTCTCCTAAAAAAAGAGATCATTTGTATCCACATGTGATGTATCTTCTAAACAAAAGACTACATTTATTCTGTGTCCTTTCTTGTAATTTTTTTTGTTTCTCCTGCTACCCATGACATAATTATCCTTAAAAGTAGGATTGAAGTTGCTGCTGATGTAGGCTTTGCATTAATCATGCAGACAATCCACTGAATATTCCACATTAAAAGAGTTAACATCATCCCATGGCAACATTTTCTGACTGGAAATCAAAATGTCCATGGGAAGAGCCCATAGTTCGTATCAATATTTAATATATTTCAAAGTCCCTAACACATAGATTCTTTCAGTGTGATTTTAGCACATGCATTTCAGTACAAGTGCTAAGGCTCATGTGCTAAATCAACAGTTTGGAGCCTCCAGGGCCTCTCTGGAAGCTCACCAGGTGCCTGAGGGCTGTGTCTCATTTGCATAACATTTACATGAGCATACAGCCTGTTGTGTTTGAAATATGACACGTCCAACATCACTTCCTTGGCACGCTCATTTTGGAGGCATTTTCCTACCAAAACCTCCCTTCAGCTGCACGGATGGCTGTTGGTTCTCCTTATTAACAACCTATTAGGGTGATGGTGCTCTTGTCTAATAAAACCCTGCCCAGCTGTGGGAGCAGAATGCAAATCAAGGCAGCAGAATACAGATAAAGAGGTTGTTTTACAGATGATAAAGGCAGCATTTTTCCCCATGTCCTGTCACTGCCTGCTGGCAGAATGACCCTGCTGATCTGGCCCGGGTGGTGTGGCCACGTTCCTACCAGCACATTAGAGATTTTTGTGTTTGTGGGTGGGTGGCAGAGAGCTGTGCCACCCACATCTGGATTTCTGTACATCTGGATTTCACCCTGCTTCCTGGGCCCCAGCTCTCAGATGACCCCTATTCCAGTTTGCTACAAGCTGTAATTTCAGCACTGTCTCTAACAAACTTCTGCAAGGAGTCCAAACAGTTGTGCAGAACCTAAACATAAAAACATAAAAACATTAAAGCACAAAAACCACCTTGGCTGCACGGTAAATTAAATATTACTGAATAGTCTCAGTGCATTCTGCAAAACTATAAACACAGTTATTTTAGAGCATTGGCATTAATGAAGTGAGGCTGTTCCATAGGTGTCTCTTGGAGGATATTGTCTCCCATCCCAGAATACACTGCCTTCTGTGGGAGCTGGGCCAGGTGAGTACAGCAGAGGTGTTATTGTAGAGTCCAAACAGTACTAGGACAGCCACAGTGCAACAAAGGAACAGGAGGCAACAGAAGAACAGATGCATAAATTGAATTTTCCACCAGCTATTTACAGCTATTTACAGCCCATTTATTCCATCTGAGTGAGAAAGAATAAACATCCTTGAGAACGTGCCCTGTAATTCCAATTAAATTTTATTGTGCAATTTGCTTTTTACTTTCCCCAAACCACTTTTTTTTCCTTTGCTATGAGAGATTTAAGCATTTGGTTTTATCTGAGAAGTTTAGATTACAAAGAACAGGGCTCTGTTGTGGTGGTAACTATCTCTGATTATCTATAATTAACCCGTGAATGACTCATGGTGGGCTGTTAGAGAGGAAACTTAAGTGTAATGAAATTAATTTCTCCGCCAAAACTCAGACTGAAATACAGACTTTTTTTTCCTGCTTTCTTTTTTTTTTTTTTTTCTGAAAAAGCTTGCTTGGTTCAATTTTTTTTCCTTTATACCTTCTATTTGCATCTGTTTTTCAGCGAATTCAAGTTATTGCCGTAATTGAAAGTAGAAATGTTGAAATACTATAAAGCCTTTAGCTTTTGTCAGATTTCTGGCAAATTCTAAATCTCAACAGGTTGCACAGTTTTGTATAAACAGCCAATTTTTGGGAAGCTTTTGAAATCCAGTTCTCGAACCCTTTTTGCCCTCACTTTATCCATTCAGTTTGTGGGTAGAATTTAAGACTATACAGCTGTCAAACCTTGTAAAGGACTGAACACTGGGAAAAAACATTTGCCCAGCAACAGCTCTAAAGTATAAAATCACAGTTGGAAACATTGTTTTGGAAAGTCCTGTGACAGCAGGTTTTTATTGATTTCGTTAAAGAAATGAAATATAAATTTCACCAGACACTCATTAGAGATGTGTCTTAGTGTCTTGGTTTGAAAAGACAGGTGTCTGCTAAGGAAGGCAGGAGCCTCCCCTGAAATGGAAAATGTACACCCCCTCCCTTCAAATTATTATAATTTTGAAATTAAAGGGCTCTCAGGAAAAGATATGGGAGTAGGAATAACAGTTCTGTACTAGTACAATTAAAATTACAAATGAATAGTACAAACCAACACTGCCAGAGTCAGAGTATGCCCTTGCCCCCCGTGTGTCAGGGTGGTGTCCCAGTCCCATCCCATGGGGGCTCAGCCCTCCTGCAGTTCCAGCTGTGCTTCTGCTGGAGCAGGGATCCTGCACAAGGGGGAGTTTTCCTCTGCAGCTCCAGGGCTGCTGGAGATGGTCCTGGGCTCCCTCTGGCAATGCAGGGCAGCAGAAAGCTGCTCCTCTGGGAATGCAGGGGGCAAAGGCTGCTGTGGTGTCCCAAAGCTCAGATTGTATCCAGGCAGGAATGCTTGGCTCCTGCCCTGGGCGGAGCATCTCCCCATGGGATGATGGAATTTGATCAGCCATGCAGGGACACTCACTAGCCATAGACAGAAGATAATTAATAATTAATGGCCCATGTACAGAAGAGATCTCCTGGAGGGAAGATTGTTTGCAGAGGAGATAAAGAAACCTGCCCAATGAACAGAGGAGAACTGCCCCACATCTAAAAGATGGGAATTGAATACACACCCTCATTTCTAATCTAAGACCCTGAGCAGCCTCCAGTAGCAGCTGCACTCTGTTACCTTTGCAGCAGAGTTTGCAGAGGAGTCACGAGCACAAGGAGTTACAGCATCTCCAGCTTGTTGGCAATGCAGCATGAGATGCTTTCAGAACAATAAAATAGCACATAATAGAGATGCTTGCATAAGCATTTTGGAAAGATTTTGGGTAACTATTCTCCACTTAGTAAAAAAACCCCAAACAACAGAATAGGATAGAATAGATTACATGATAGAACAAAACAAATTGAAAGGCTCTTCTATTAGTTATGAGTTTAGTCAAGAGAGGAGAGTAAAAAAACTGAAGGAGATGAAGACTGCCAAAGCCTGAACAAGCTATAAATATACATATGTAAAGGAGAAACCTTAACAGCACTCACACAACACTTGCCATCACAGTTGTCAAAAACCTATAAACAATTCACACTACAGTTCCTTAAATGTTCCATACTCTCTCTCTTTTTTATCCCCCTTAAAAAACTGAAACTAAAGTAAATAAACCCAGAAGATGGAGAACGGTTTTAGTATTGAGAGCTCCACAGTGAACATATTGAACAGTGCAGTTAGACAGAGCATTCCAGCAGGAATTTGGAGGTTTGTACAGATTTCAATTTGATCTTTATTCTGTCTGGCTTGTGTATGGGTTGGGAAACTTCAGCACTCTGCCTGTCCTACACCCTCTAATTGGCAGCTACTGCTTGCCAGCAGGTCAGAGAATGTCAAGCAAGGACTATAAAATTCACAGAACATTTCCCTGCCTCTGAGCTCTCAGAAATAGGAGATAGCATGTATCAACAGCTTGTATGAGCACAGAGGTCAGATTAGGAAGAATATCTCAGACCAATAGAGACTCTGCATCAGAACAAATCAGTTTAGAGAATAATAAAAGGCTGTGGAAAGTTTTCAGTTTTCACATTATTTTTCCGAGAGATTTTTTTGGCCATAATACATTTTTGCATGTTTTGTTATTATGGTTTATGATTCAATCTGCAATCATCCCCTTTGATCTATTCATTTAGTGTGAAAAATTACCCCTTGTGTGGGAATCCTTCACAGCTAACTGGCACTGAGAGTTATATCATTGCTGTCTTTTGCACTTCACTGTTATTTTTACCTTGTAAACCTTCTCACAGAGCTCCAGCAGAATTTTCATGTCTGACAGCAAAACTATAATTTAATCTCTTACAAGATAATGCACATAACGCCTCTACATGCTGAAGCAGAGAAGGGTTTAAGAAAGGTTTCATTATTCAACCAGGAGACTTTCTACACTATGGAGTGATCATTATTTTCAGATTTTAATGCCTGAAAGGTTGGAAGCTGCTCTGCAGGCTTTGTAGCAGAATCCAGTGAGCAAAATAAAAAAAAAAATTCTAATTTTTCATGGCTAAACATCTAATTTTCCTTGGATAAACATCAGTGAGTCAAGGAAGTTGCTGCTCATTCATGTTGGTATCACTGAGATCAGGGTTTTCACAAACCAGCCTCAACTGCCATCTTCCCATTTATCAAACTGTGTTCATCATCTCTCCTGGATAGCCAAATTTAACCCTTTAATTCCCAGGGAATAGCTACTGCATTTCATGGGCTTTGGGTACTCTTCCTTTGAATTTTATTGAAAGTAACATGAAAAAAATAATAAAAAGGCCCTTTTTTGTCATGGTTATAATGGTTCATAATTTTCCAATATTTATAATAATTCCAGCAAGTGGAGGATATGGATGTCTCCCAAATAATACGTAAATTTACAAGGAAACTTAATTTTATCTTCTCCAAGTGTATCTAGAGCCTGGCAAATGAAAAATCATTCCATGTTTTCTCTTCAGCTTTTCATGAAATCCTCAATGTGTAAAATTAGGTGATGTGCAAAATTAGGTGATGATAAAACCGTGATTTATAATTGAGAAAATGGTTTGAGGATTACTATTGAAATATTTTTCCTGTCATGTTTTAGTCTACTTAAGTAGAGTTTGCTCTTAGTCCAATTCCCTATTTGAAACACAACATTGACAAGAATACTGAGCTCATAATAAAATAAATAGCCCATGTTCCTTCAGGCATAAAAAAAAATGTGTTGGTCTGCTTTTCTTACTCTGGTATTGGTTTACATTGGGGAGGATCTGTCCTTCCTTGATATCCCAAACTGACAAGTCTGTAGTGTGTGTGACCTGAGAGTTCTACCCTGATACCACTGTGCAATGGCTTAGAAATAATTTTGCATACATACAAGATAAACATGTTGATAGAAAAAGGGCATAAAGGATCTATACAGTGGCATATATGACTTTAATCCAGATATTTACATGTGCAGGACCTTTAATTGAGAAAAGAACTCTTGTCAAAGGGTTTTTCACCTACAATATTGTGAAAGGAGCTGGATATCCAGGAATGTCCCACCTCACATGGTTATCTGCATAGAAACAAAGCAAAACCTGCAGGTGGTGGAGTTGCTTTCAATTCTGAGCAGAGCAAAGTCCTTACACTTCCCCAGGGCTCCACAGTCCTGATAATAACTGCTGCTTTCTTTTCATAGGGTTCCTCTTTTCCCTTCTGAACTTCCCTCCTTCCCTAGATTCTTGTGCTCATAGGAACTCTGGCTCTATCTTTTTCTGATTTTTGATGGAAGAAATGCACCTGCCCTTATGATACATCATTCTTTGCCCTTGCCATTGGCTCATCTATGTGAGGACAAGAAAAGAATGAATAAAACCCTTTGGATATGATCCTATATTCTATATTCTAAATATTTTTTCCTACCCATAGTAGGACACATTCATGTATGTTTTAATGAACAGGTCTTGGTATTTGATAGGTCTTTCTGTTCCCATGAATCAGGATGATATGAAGGATTTTCCAGCTGGGCTCAGCAGTCAGTCTGGGTAACATTACCCTCAGAGCCTAATTCTAAGAGCAGCTTTCTGTACATTAAAATATCTCTTCTAGTTTTGTTCATGAAATAACAATATTGAGAGTCACTGGGTTCCCTGACAGAACTTTCCATATGAATGGAGCAGCCATATGAAATGAAGTTTAAAGCTTCAGTATTAAGTTGCTTTTCTTCTCTAACACAAATTTAGCAAAGCTAAATTCCATTTAGCTTGAACAACTGATAGGTATTTAATGATTAAATTATAGATCAGTTGTAGCTGCCTGGTCTGTAGTAGGTCTGCAGAGATGCAGGAAAACACTCTAAAAACCAAGTTCCATAAAAGCAAGAGTTCAGCAAAACTCTAAATTGAGAGTTGGCCATACCAATGAGACAGAAAGGGCAAATGTGCTACAATCATTTACCAGAGGGAATAAATGGGTGGGAAGTAATGAGGATATAACCTAAAAATAAATCCCTGCGCACATCTCTGTGAGCCAGGCAGACACCCCTGTTATGGACACTAATGTGATTCCTTGTGAGAGCTTGGGATGACAACCCCAGGAGGGCGAGTTTGATGGCAAAATAAAATGGACGTGAGAAATGTCCTGCTGCAGATGTGACTGCCAGGGAGGGGCAGGGTGTGCTGAGCTGGAGTGCCATGGGCAGCACAAATAACTCAGCAGTTTCTGGGCAGCAAATCTAACACCTGGAAACAGCTTAAACTAGTTAGAGATGTTACTGAAAAGAATATTGCAGGCAAGTTTTAGAATTGCACAGAAATGTATAATCAAAGGTAAAATTCTCTAGATTCTCTGTATGGAAAATTAAATTCTTAATTAACCTGCCCTTATCATTTTGCTTTTTAAGCTTCAAGACTTTAAATGCCTTTCATGTTCTTTTTTGGACCTAATGTTAACCCATCACATTTTTTCTTTGGCACAAGTTTGAGGTTTTTTTAAAATTTTATTTTTCTCTTAAAAATAGGACATATAGGATTTTAAAAACTAATCACATTAAAGGTATAATGCTGCCAAATGATCCAAAGATAATTTTTATATTTACCAAGAGGATCTTTTTCCTGACACATCACATCAAAAAGAAAAGGAACATTTTAACTTTTAATCCTGATTTAGGAAGGACTATATTTTTTATTCATACTTTCCCAACATAAAAAAAAAATAAATTCCATTCATCTGCAGTATTATTATGACAATATCTGTGATTTTTATAAATAGGGGCTAATAATATCTGTGAGTTTTATAAAAAGGCAAATCATTCTGTCTTCTTGAAATTAATGGGGACACAGTGAAAAATCCCAGTGGCCTCAGCAGTGGCCCATGAAGATACAAACCCTAAACCCAAAACTCTTGAGAAGTCCTTGCATGGGATTTTGCAGTTGGGTTAAATGTAATAACACATTTAACCTGTACAGCATGAGCCCCCAAAATTCTTTGGAGCTTTTTGTCCCTTATATAATAATGCAATTATGTTTGGAAAAGGATGTAAAGCTGGGAAATGGGTTTTTCTTAAGGAGGCATCTTTGCTTTTGCTTTCTGCAGATATCTTGAGATTTTTATGGACTTGAAATATTATTTTAATTTGTATCTGTGCTCTTCTCTCTGTTTCTAATTTTAGCTTTTAAAGCAAATATATAGATTTCATTTGCTGTTTGTTGCTCAGCTGTCTCTTTAGGCAATAAAAGCTGAGAAAAAAAATAATATTAGTGTTAATTTAAGTAAGATATGGGCAAGCAGAAGTAGCTAAATGGAGACTGAAACAAAATCCTCTGTTTTTTATTAAATTTTTGCTAACTCTATTATTTCTCTGTAAGAGAACTTCACTGTCATCTCTTCAAGATTAATTAAAAGAGATAACCTGTTCTTTTGCAGATAAAGCCTGTCCTTATTCTCTGTATGAGGCTGATGCACCTTTGATTTCTAAAAGTGCAGGAAATAAAGGCTCTGGCAGGGCTGCCCTGCCTGGTTTTCCAGCAGCCTCATTTCCTGCAAACTTCCCTGTTGCAATCCAGAAGGCTGCATGGGAATGTGGCACCTGACAGGCAGTGGATTGAAAATGTCCTTGAAAAGGGAAAATCGTGGCTGTGATGCCAGAACTGTCAGTGCTGCCAGACTTATTCCAGTATTGTGGATTCTCCTGGAGCTCACAGATGATATATTGCTCCCTGAGATAGTGGGGAATAGACTTGAGCAGAAAGGGGATTGTTCCCTATCAGACTGACCTGAACAGCCTTAAAAAATCATAGCATTTTCAGCAGCTGCAGCAGAGCAGAATTCAAATAGTGTGAGCTCATTTCCAGTTCCTGAAATATTCTGGTTTCTGAGGTATTTAATGCTTTATGTAAGGAGAATGCATTTCAATTTCCTTGTTATTTTAAGGTAACAATCTGGTTCACAGTAAATTCCTGGGAGTGTAGAAACAAAGCAGCGCAGAATTGAAGGATTAGACTGATCTCTTGGGGAGCTTTAGTGCTGCATTCAGTAAAATTCAAAGTCATCTCCTTGCCCAGAAACTTGAAAGAAGTCCCTATTTCCCTTTTAATGAAGTTAATGGAAATTTTGCAATTATCTCTTTTGCAGGAAGATCAAGTTTACTGTTCCTCTTCCATTTTTCACATGACAGAAAAATAGGATGGGAGTCTTTCCAGGTCTCCTGAGTTAGGGGGCTCTTCAAATTAAAGTGTCAGCCCTATGCTGCTAGAAAATCTGTTCAAAATATGTCATGCCTTTGAGGTATTGTTTTAGATTCCTGGCAATTAAAAAATCATGTTGAAAACATAAATCCAACCTCTGACATTGTGAATGCTTCTGGTTTGTCTGCACCTCCTTCAGAAATGTTCATCTAGCCCGTAGCTGAGAAGTATCAGTGCTTGGAAAACTCAGAAAATTTTATTTATTTTAATTGCACACTCATTAGCAGGAGTTTTTTAATATGTTCAATGACAAAAATAGGGCAGTGGAGCAGCAACTATTGTGTGGCAAAGGAAAGTGCTGGAATAAAGGTGCTTTTGTGAAAAACTGTCAAGCCTTGGGGGAAAAGAAAGAAAAGAGTTGGCAGGAGATGCACATCTAAATAGAAAGTACATTTAGTGCCTGTTTATTTGATCAACTCTTTTTTAAGGTGAAAAGAGCATTGACTGCAGGATGGGCAAGGACTACAGGGGGTGGGAGCATGGGCTGAAGGTGAGGTTGGTAGGAGGGCAATAGAATCAGGACCATCATGGTTGGAAAAGACCTTGAAGATCACCAGGTACAGTCGTCATGTTATTCAGGAGAATCCCAATTTCTCCCCATTCCAGACTTCTGCCCCATCTTCTGTCAACACAGCCACTCAGAACAGACCTGTCTCCCTCATGCAGATATGAGGAGTTTGCTCTAAATCCTTATTTGAATGTTTGAAGCATTAAAGAGGTTTGTGTGAATGTGAGCACAGCTGCCTATTCTGCAGTGACCAGCATTGCCTCATCCTCCTTTGTGCTGGCTCAGTTCTCATCCTCAGAAGCCAAAGCCATTTTTAAGGAATCCTGCTGAAGAGGACAGTCCTTTATGCAAGGCACACACCACCTCTGCATGGGCACTTCGTTAGGAATATTAGCTACATGTGCTTAAAAGGACTCACCAGGAGCAAAATCTCTGCAGAAATGTATTTCCCTTTTATTAGGAAAGTCTTCTGTTGGCTTAATTATCATGGAGAAAAAAAAGCAGGCTGTTTCCCAGGGAAATACTACCCACTGATATCACAAGAATTCAGCCCTGCTTAAGTGCTAGGAGGTATGTTCTCAGTGAACTCATAATCGGGTCATTATCACCATGGTTATGAGATTTAACTGACTGAAAACTGTAGGCATTTGTCTCATTAATGCCAAATGTCAGAGTTTATTTTTGGGAACTGAAAACTCTGCTGCCCAGGGACACCTGTTCTGTGATAATCTCTGAAAACAAGGCACTGGAGAACATCCTGCCTGCTTCATGTCAGGTGATTTCACAGGTGGTTTTTACTGGTTCTTAGGGGGTTTTGGTTATTGAATAACTTTGTTCTGTGGTGCTTTGCTTTGTGAGTTAATGTTCTTTGTGGGTTGCAGGTCATGCAAAACAAACATTGGTTCTGGTGCTCTTTGCACAGTGTTAGTCACTTCTGGACAATGCTACCTCCCAGCATAATCTGAATTTCTATTTTCTTACCTGTCCCTCTCCTCTTTTTGGTCTATCTTTTTTTCATACACATTCTGACAGAACAGTTTTCAGCTGTGATCTTGGGACTGAGCATAGTCACACTTCTCTGCTTGGAAGATAATTAAAGGCGTGCCATTGCCTTTCCAATTTCATTCTTATTGTTGCTGAAACAAAAATGTAAAATCATCAGTAACACTTGGCTCAAATCAGAATTAATGTATTTTTATCCTTTCAAAATTTTTTTTCTTCTTCTCTAGTCTGTCTTTTTATCACCAAAGTTACCCCAAAAGGTCCAAGGCTAGGTTGGATGGAGCTTGGATTAACTCAGGCTAGTGGAAATGTCCCTGTGGCAAGGGTTGGAACTTGATATTCTTTAAAGCCCCTTCCAACCCAAGCCAGTCTGTACCTGTATAATTTAGGAAAATCAAATCCTTTCATCCGGTCTGAAATTTGATAGAAATTTGAGGCTTTCATTAATAAATCATTCAGAATTTTTTCTCATTTGCAGTCTTTGTAGAGTAGGATTTGTGTATACAAAACCATATGTAACTGCATGGCTCTGACCTCTGACTAGAATTGTCATCCATCAAAAGGTGAAGGTTGGATGATTTTTATGTTTTTTAGCATTTCTTTTTTACATACTGAGACTATTCATTTTGAATTTCTTGTTACAATGTATTTTCTATGCAGAAGATAAGAGTACCAGAGCAAGGCAGCTGACAGAGGGTATGAAGGTACCTGGAAAAGTAAAAGGATGAATAATATAAATGTATAGATTGGAATAAAAAATGAACATTTAGAAAAGGTCCTTATTTATTGATGTATTTATAGAGCATTGTCTATTACTATTATTATTATTATTATTATTATTATTATTATTATTAATTTTAATTGCTTTACTGCAATGATTGTCTGTAATTCATATCAAAACTGCTCTATATAATTTTCTTCTGAATCAATGTATTTATAAATGTTATCTCTCAATACAGTGGCAGTCTCTACCCATGTCTGGCATAATTCAGATAAGAGTGAAGAAATATGAACAAAAAGGGGCACAATAACTACAAAGCTACTTACCACCCTTCCTTATTTTGTGATTTCAGGGGGCATAAAAGAGTAATAGGAATGGATAGGAATTGCAATATTTGCTTTATAGTTTATACATTCCATATAACTTTATGAAGCTGCATTGCCTTATAGAGAAATGCTTGAAAGCCATAATAATATTGTGCAAACGAAAACAACATTAAAATAAATGGATCTTTAAATAAAGAATTGCATAGGTGAATGATGAGCATAATATGTCAGAGTAAGGATAAAATTCATTGCAACACTTACCTGCCATTCTTTTTGTCTTCTGGCTATTTTTCTTATTTAATCTAGGTAGCACTATTTTTTATTGTATAAAGAGATTAGGATTCTATTTATGAACTGGAGGTACTTCCAAAAAAATATCATATTTTAGAATGGAATTTTAGACTACTTGTTGGCAGAGGACTGAAGAATCAAACACCAATTTTCATTCCAGCCATGTGCAATCCAAATCTCATCCCCCTGCTGGAGTCTTTGTGCTGATTCAGGATGATTAAGCAAAAACCGTGGTAAATCTGCTGCTGTCATAAATATTAAAGATTGCCAAACGTGCAGAGAGGACACAGCCTGGCTTGGGCCCTTTTCCTCATGCATCTCGAGCTCTGCTCACAGGTTTGGTGTGGGCCAGTTCTGTGTCCTCTCCATGGGCTGTCCACCCTCAAAGTGATAGAAAGGTGCCAGGAGCTTGAAACGACAGGAAATCTCATATATTCTTTGCAAAAGGGCAAGAAGAATGTGAAATCTCAGAAGAACATCAACTCAGAAGGTTTCAAGGACATCACAGCCCAGCTGCAGCCACCCACAGGCTGTGGGTGAGCTAGAGAACCATCAGCAACATGAAAAATCAGGGTTTATATCAGAAAACCTTCATATTCCCATCAAATCAGACTATTCAAATTTCCATCTCCCTTCTGTTTTTTACAATTCACATTGGTTGTCTGGTTGCATGGCTGGCACTTGCTCAGTTCACGTCTGCATTTTTGAAATCTACTTCCTCACCCTGTAATTTAGGCTGAGTCTCCAGGAGATACAGAGCTGAATATGATACTTGACGTAACAGAAAATAGCAGTGGTTGTATTCAAAGCTGGGGCAGGTACAAAATAAGGGTAAATCTGGCCACAGTTTCTGAAACAAGCAAAGGAAGAGAAGTAGAAAATTCCAGGAGAGTGGCTGAGAACGGTTTGGGAGCTGCATGACAGAGGGATTGGTTGTACTTCTGATTTTAGAAAGAAATTGTTGACACTTTAGAATTATATATAATATTCCAGGAAGCATATAAATTACTAAGTTTTTTTTCAATTTATTTAAATGTGTTTACTCACCAATTTGCACCAGGGACAGACATTTAGGTTGGATATTAGGAAAAATTTTTTCACTGAAAGGATGGCCAGTCACTGGTACAGGTTGCTCCCAGGAGAGTGGTGGAAGTGCCCTTCCTAGAAGTGTTCAAAAACCATGATATGGGGCTTAGGACATGGGTTAATGTTTGGACTTGACGATCTGAAAGGGCTTTTCAAACCCTAATGATTCAATGATATAAATAACTGCTCTCTCCCAAATAAAAACCTTCACTGTTAAGCCAGAACTCTACTTGTGGAGGTCCTGGTTTGATAAATTTGCTGTATTTTGGTTCTGTGGCCATAGATTTGGTGATTACACCATTCTGACATTGTATACTGTAGTATTTGTGTAGTATTGTGATGATGAGGTGTTTGTAAGGATTCTCTGTGGTACAAACAGCATTCCCTGCTGCGAAAACATTTGCACTCACCCTTTTGGCCATTGAATTGTTATTTATTAATTATGCATATTCACATATTCTTAGTTATGTCTCCATAATTAAGTCTGACATGCTTTTCTGGCTGAAATAGGGGGAAACTTTATGAAACAATCCTCTGAACTGCTCAGTCTGCTTTGGATATTTCAGTGAGTGCTTCTCCCTTCCCACCAGGTGACAGAGACACGGACGGGTCCCCTCGGCTGCAGTAACTATGACAACCTAGATTCTGTCAGCTCTGTTCTGGTTCAGAGTCCTGAAAATAAGATTCAGTTGCAAGGTATGTAGGTGCAATTTCATTAATTTGTTTTTGGAATGGGGTGACATTTATCACGCTATTTGGGTTTTTTTTCTTTCTTCCACCTCATAAAAGGTCATTTTCCTAATTTTTTTGTGTGTTTCTGTGCAATGAGTGCATTGCAGCCAAAGTGAAGGAAATGTCAGTACCTCGTGGTGCCTTTGAAATGGAAACAATTTCTGCACCCATCAGAAAATAATTTGAATAGCCCTGTTAACATTTTGCATCCCTGTTTAGCATCCACTGGCACATCTCTTTAACAGCCTGAATTCCCAGAGATTCCACCAAGCTGGGGGTGACATTTGGTGTGCTCAGCCTGCTTTGCACATGCTGAGCAGTAGCTGACACCCCCTGCACTTGTTGCACCAAAATTGATGAAGTCACTAGAAAAACAGGATATACATTTTCAAATACTCTAAATCAGGAGGAGTCAAAGGGCTCCTCCTCTTGGGAATTAAAAAAAAAAAAAAAACCAACTTGGAAGATTAAAATCTCACTCATTAGGAAAATAGTAATAATTGTGTATAAATAAAAATGAAAAATACACAGAAGCAGAAAGAGGAAGCAAAAGGAAGAAGAGAGTCATCATTTCTAAATAATATTTTTTTTTCAAAATTCCAGCAGAAGCATTTCCTTGCCTGCACATTAAGACATAAGAATTTTTGAAAAATCCCCCTTTATGGTATTAGGCCATTAATAATTTTTATTTTCAGTAACAAAAATAAAGCATGAGCAAATTATGACTATGAAAACACCCACTAAATTGTCTTTAATGTGTGTGTTTGTGCACACCTCTGACTCTATGCCATGAGAAAGCCATACAATTCTTAATTTGCAGTTGAAAATAGATATAAAACTGTTTCCAAGATTTAAAGTTTTCTATATGAATTTGTAATCACTCAAACAGTGTGAGGTGGTTGGTGATATTAAGAACAGCTCTCAGGGGTGATGTTCCCTGTGGTCCCTTCAGTCTCAGGATAGTCCATGATTCTATGACTCTTCCTTAAAATATCCATATGTGTTTTCTCCCTTTCCTTTCTTTCCAGAATCAGTTAAATCCATTAAAAAAAAAAAATTATTTCCCAGAGAGAATTTTTTTTTTTACAAAAACTTGTCATTTCCACTGGGATGCCATGAATATTTCCAGAAAACATAATTTTTGATGGTTTCCAGCATATTCATGATGTTTTTCTGTTAAAATCTGGAAAATAATCTTTGCATTTCTCAGACTGTGGAGAAATGTATTATCAGAACTGTGTAAACTCTTCAATGGAAGAATTGAGCTGGGCTTTTTATTCCTTTCACATCCTCTGCGGTTGAAAAAAAGAATGGTTTTTCACAAGAGAGTAGCTGAGTTTTCCAAATTTTGACAGGAGACAGAAGGAAGCACAGCCAGACCAGGTTTCAGCAATTGAAAAGGTTCTGCAATTCCTGTTATAGCTGTAGTTTTGTATATACTTAAAAATAAGGAATAAATCTCTGTGAAATCATCCAAGTGCCTGTGGAGAAAAAACTTATATCACCAAATACCAAATTCATATGATGAGAAATTACTTGGAACACATGTTGCAGGAGTTTTTTGAGGCCCCGCAGGAGCTGGACTTTGCACCCTTTCCATGCTAAAACTGAAGTAGATTTAAGAATGAATTTTCTTACTCAAGGTTTTGCAGCCCTACCCTTCACATCCAATTGACTGTCCCACAGCACTTTGCTACCAATGCTAGAAAAGTAATCACCCAAACTTTATTTTTCAAAGATTTCAACCAACGCAATTTTGCCCTTCCTTCTTAGTTTGCCCCTCCAGAATCACAGGAGATAATGAGTTGTTTAGACAAGCTACATCTTGTGCCAAAAGAAGCATGGAAAACAAGCCCAATTTTGGATGGAAATGTTTACACCTCTTTTCCTGATTATGCTGTCTCTTCACTCTGTCTCTCAGGGCTGCTTTCCCTTCATCAGCATTTTCAGAATCTGCATTATTGCTGGCACCAGGATTGTAATTCAGTTGTGTGATTTCCTGCTGCAAGGCTCTGGCTGCTGTTCACTCAGCAAGGAGAAGCTGATGTTACCCAATCCCCCTAGGAAAATTAAAACAATAAACTCTCTCTCAGAGGAATACAGGTTACTCATTAGTGGATGAATGTTCCATGCTGAGAGGGAAATGTGAGGAATATGTCTGAAAATAATTATTAAGAAAGGAAATACATGACATGGTATAAGTGCTGGACAGTTGTACAAATCCTCCTAAAAACCCCATATATTTTTGGTTTTCATAACTCTTTGTTTGTTTGCTGTGTGAGCTGGTGAAGCTGCTCAGCTCCAGAACTTTATATTTAACACCAAAATATTTCCTCCATTTCCTACAGGTCTTCAGGTCATCCTTCCTGAGTACCTGCAGGAGCACTTTGTTCAGGCTGCTCTGAGCTACATTGCCTGCAATTCAGAGGGGGAGTTCATCTGCAAGGACAATGACTGCTGGTGCCAGTGTGGCCCCAAATTCCCTGAGTGCAACTGTCCCTACATGGACATTCAAGCCATGGAAGAGAACCTGCTCCGCATAAGTGAGACCTGGAATGCATACAACAGTGAATTTGAAGAATCTGGTGAGGTTTTTTTTTAAATTTATTCCCCCCCCCCCACCTTTGGCTGTATCCCATAGATTGGTTTATGTTCCAACTGGCCCCAGCCACGCTCTTACAACTTTTTCATGCCATGTTGTCACTGTCATATTTTCTGAAAAATCCTCTTTGCCCAGGATTCTCCTCCTGGGGAGCTGACAAGCCTCAGAGAAAAAGGAAAACAATATTATCCCATTTCCTTCTCCCTGTTTTGCTGCTTTGGAAAGTGATTTGGAGATTGTTTATCCAACATGTGAATTGTATTGACTTAATGACCAATCAAACAACCACCTGTTGGATAAACAATCTCCAAATCACTTTCCAAAGCAGCAAAACAGGGAGAAGGAAATGGGATAATATTGTTTTCCTTTTTCTCTGAGGCTTGTCAGCTCCCCAGGAGGAGAATCCTGGGCAAAGAGGATTTTTCAGAAAATATGATGGTGTGACACCACATTAGTTTTTCTTTAATCTATCAAGGTTTGTTTCATGTCAGAACCCTAATTACTAAAAATTTTAGACTTTCTGTACTGACAAAAAATAACTCCCAAGAAAACACTACATTTAACCTGGACCACAAAGAAAACGTCCAAAATTAAATAATAGAACTAAAATCTTAAGTATATAGTTTAAATAGAAGTATATAATATCACATAGTAAAATACCTTAAAGTTTTAGAATATAGTAATATATAAAAATTTTTTTAAAATTTTTAGAATGTTTAGAATTTTTAAAGCAGTAACTAGTCCTTTTTCTTCATCTTCTTCACGAATTTAAGTAGTATTGTATAATTAAATAAAAAAATCCACATTACAAACCAGGAGTAATTAGTTACTGAGTTAAAAGTAAAAATAATTTAATTTCTTAAAAACAGTTAATCCTTAAAAATTTTTCTCCATTTATACAAAGAAAAATACAAGTCCATTTTTAGTTTATTAAAATAAAATACTATAGAACTCACAGCTTGTGAGTTCTATATAAATAGTTACAATAAATATATTATAATAATATAATAACTGTAACTATAATATAAATAAAATCAAATAAATATCTAAATCCAAACCAAAAATACCATCTCATTAATTTAATCCCAACCTTAACAAAAAAAACCCCAAAAAATCCACAGTTTCATGCATCATTTCATCTGTCCTGATCATCAGAATTTCCTGTCCCACAGAGAATGGGAGCTACAGGTAAAATCAGCTTCTGAACAACTGTTTTCACAACTCACTTGTTCAGTGCTATCACAAACAGCTGTCTGGCCAGATGGTGGGAAAAGTAAGGAGAGCTCAGCAGACCTGGGAAAAATTGTTGAGGAAAAAAAAAAGAATTGAGGGAGATAGGAAAAGTCAGAAAGAATGTAAAAATCACAGGTTGTAACGAGTTGTGTTGGAGAAAGAGAACAAAACAGTAGAAGAGAAAAGGAGGAAAACCATACAGTGGTTAAGGGAAGGGCAGAATAACTATAAGTAAAACAGTATGAATGAACAGTACTTTATAGACATCCATTTTTATATTTCTTGTTTTATTGTTAAAGACTGATTCCTCAGCTCAAGAGAGCTGGTAATTTCAAGAGACCCTGTATCAGTTAAAATGTCATTTGTTGCAATTTTTAACCTGATGCTGTTTTTTAGCTGAGTCTGTTTAGAAGATCTGAAGCCCTTTTTCTATCCCCATTCTCACATTTAGCAGGAGGACATCAGAATTTACAATATTTCTCCTTGGAGGGCCACAGACATCTCTGACTGTAAAAGCAGGAATAAATGTGTTGGTTTTGTGTACATTTGGGTGCATTTTCCCAATGACTATTTGGACACTTTTTATTATTTCTGGAGCCATGCTATCTTTTACTACTTTGCAAACTAGGGCAAATATGTTGACTTTTCAGAGTGGCACATATTTGCCACATTTTGTCTTATCTGAATGGGCTGTGACATTGTTCAGTGCCTGAAAAATGTCCTTTGCAGGATCCTACTTAACAGCAATTTTAGTCAAGCTGGAAGAACACACACATCTGGGTCTGTGGAGGGTTCTTACAGCGAGCTGTATAATGGACATCAAGTTAATTATGAGTTTGAATCATTGTCAGCTACATTTCTAGTCCTATGCTCAGGTCTGTGACACGAATGTCAGGGGAAAATTAGTAAGAGTTAAATTCTGGGCTTTTAAAAGACTCTTTAGCTCTGCTGGGTGAATCACTAAAATGCCAACTTCACATATATCTGTCAATTTGGTAATTGCTAGTAGGTGTGGTTACTAAGAAGTGTGAAATTTAGGTTATTAACATCATTAAGACATATGCCACACTCCCCTCTTTAGCCCTTGAAATATTTAAATAATTTAAAATCTAATAAATATACCAAGCATGACTTCCACAACTCAGAGGTAACTTCTAATATTTCTGCTTTTATCTCATAAAGTGTTTTGCATAAAGATGGTCATAGGAAGATGAGATAGGTAACCTTGTATGGGTCTGAACTTGGAAAAAAGCTGGCATGGGAATTTTTGATTGATAACTTAGTCATTGAGCAGCCTACCTCATATAAATCACATATTAGCACTGAGCAGCTCTTCCAGTGCTGTCACACATGATCTGTAAGCATTTCCAGCCACACTGATCTATATATATGTATATATATACATGTAGATATATAGATATATAGATATTTATAACCATTGAGACATATTCTGAAACATTTGGAGCTTGAGCAATATTTCCATAATGAAAAATTATTAACAAATATCAGTGTGATCTGATCCATGTTAGCAGCATGTTCTGGCAACAAAAGTGACCTTTATTAAGGAACACTAGAAAACTGCTAAGTCTTTGTCTAAATCAGTGGAAATCAGCTTCTTAGATAACAGTATGTTGCTTTATTCTAATCTATTTATAATAAAAACTAAATTCACTAGAAAGGAGGCCAGATTATGTAGTAATTTCAGTCTGAGCAGCCAGGGGCAAAATAATCCAGAGCAGTCACTGCTGGCCCATATAATCTACTATTAATGGCAGAGGAATTAATGAACTCATTAATTCGCTTCCACGACACTGTGAATTCCAGAGTCAACTAAAGGCAAATACAAGGGAATTAATTTTTTACCTTTTCTGCTTCCAAACCCTTTCTTAGTTTAGATGTTACAAATCAGTCTTCTGACTCCAGAAACAAATCTTGTCCCCTTCTACTGACATGCAAAACTTACTGGGGTCATTTGAGGCCATTCACTGTGGGCAGGATTTAGTTTAAAGACGAAGTAAATATTCTACTTAAGAGGGTTTGTTTATTCTCTGTGTTATCTCTCCTCCTGTCTGTTCAAGATAAAACAACTGAGGAAAGATTTTTTTTTTTGAAGAAAGGATGAGAGGGCTGGGGTTGTTCAGCCTGGAGAAGAGAAGGCTCAGGGACAATGTATTAAATACCTGAAGGGAAGGTGCCAAGAGGACAGAGCAAAGCTCTTTTTATTGACACCCAGTGACAGGAGAAGGGGAAATGGGAACAAACTGAAGACAGGAGGTTCCCTCTGATCACCAGGAAAGAGTTTTTCACTGAGGGTGACCCAGTGCTGGCACAGGGAGGTTGTGGAGCCTCCTCTCCTGGAGTTTTCCAAAGGTTGACTGGCCATGGCCCTGTGCAGCTGGGTCTAGGTGGCCCTGCCTCAGCAGGAGATTGGACCAGGGGTTCTTCCCCATCTCAGCCATTCTTTGATCAAAGATTTGTGGAAATCTTCCTGATTTCCACACAGGAAGACTCTGGTCTGCACTCTGGGCCTGCTGGTAGTGACAATTCTCTTGAGCTCCTCTGGCTGTTGCAGGTTACATGACCAAACTCATCCCAGCTCAAAATGTGCTCTTTATCCTTATGTGCAGACTGCATTTCGCTCAGGCTCTTCTGGCACTTTTTAACTTCCAAATCCCATTTTGGAAGATGTGCAGCAATATGTTATTTATCTCTCAGTAAATTTGGCTGCCTTTTTCATTTCTCTAGCTGCCCTCCAGCAATAAATATTTGATCACTATTAGCTCAATGAGCTTTGTATAACCTCTTAGTGTCAGGTTATGTACCAAGATCTTAAAAAAATTACAAGAGCTTCCTTCAAATTGTTTACTCTGAACCATCTGCTTATCCTTTATCAGATCTTGTGGCCTCCAGACTCTGCTACTATCCAAGAAAATGAGCAGCTTTTTCCTTATCAAAAATCCATACGAAAGCTGTTCAACCTTTATTAACAAATTTCATTAACTTCTTGAGGAGTTTGGCTGAATTACTGTGTAAGCAAAGTGCTCCCTGAGACCATCATTCCAAGAAGCTGTGTTCTTACTACTAACACTGAAAATACCTAATGGAACCAAGCAGGGCTCCATTTTCCTTTCCTGATATGCATGGAAGTAGCCTTTGTAGCCTGAAAGGACAACTAAAACCAACAAACAAACTCGTGATGCAGTTTGACCTTCTGCTTTCACAGGTCACTCAGTTTCCCTGAGATTCCGGGCTGTGGAGTCCACCCAAGTTAGATTAAAGCTATGCAACCTTCTCGAGTGTCCCTGCAGCCTTCCTAACCTTTTCAGTGTTCAATTGTTCTTTAATATTGCCAATTTTCTTGTTCCCCTTCTGCCCCAATACAGGAGCACCTTCTTGTCCAGGTGTTTCTCCTACCTTGCCTGAGTGAACTCCACCTTTCTATTGCAGAAAAAAGGTTTGACCTAGAGCACATGGATGTCATTTGTTTCCCCCAATAAAGAGTGTCAAATATTCCTTGAAAATATTCTCACATTTTGGAAGTAGGTGGGACTTCCACAGCTTATGGTTGGAGCAGTGCTGAAGATGGTGCAGATAAATAATTTGCTGTGTTACACATTTGGGAAGATTTTGAGAGTGATAAAACGTTAATATACAAAGAAACTAATTCTGACATACAACCCTGAATGGCAATTTAGCATGTTCCAGAGATCATGATCTGCTCTAAAATATAGTAAAGTCAAGAAGACCCCCAAAAACCATCCACAGGCTCGGGATTCTGACAACCAGTATAAGAACAGACCACACTATGCCTGTGCCATTATTTTGGTGCGGTTGGCTGCTGAGTGTCTTTGGAAACCTGAACACTCCATTTAAACAATTTAAATGACAGCAATTTTCTTTTAAGGTGATCTGGTTGTTGACATTGAAAAAAAATGTAGCAGTTCCTGCAGTGTAATTTCATCTTTCAGAATTAAAAAGGCTATCAAAATAAATAAGGACATCACTGAAAATGTTGCTCAAAAAATAGAAAATGGCAAAATTGCATTTTCATAATTTCTTTTTTATATCACTAGCATTTATGAGACCTCCTGGAAATATGAAAGTAAAATCTTCCATCAAGCATTTCTTTTCACATATCTGACATGCAATGGCAGCTTGTTGCCTTCTCTCTGCATATTTCCCAATATGCTGAGCAGTGGACTTTTTCCCCCTTGAAGGCAACAAAATCCCTTTTGGAATATATCCTTGGAAAGCATGAGATCAGGAGATGTATAATAAATATTATGATACATAAACCCAAAGTAGCTTTGAAACAACAAACTCATTCTGTTAAACATTTAGTTTAAATACCAGCTAAGATGGAAGGAAAGAGCACACCCACCACAAACTGGACAGAAATTTGCCTGTCACAGCTGGGCTCAAGGGTGATTCAGTGAAGCACTGAAATATGTGCCTGTATAAATCATTTAAAGTGTTTGAGGAAGTGAAAATAACATTTTTTAAACAACTTGTAGTCCATTAAGTTCAGGGATTTGACTTGAATGTCCAGCAGAAGCTTTAGAGGAGCAGAGCCAGAGCCATGGAGGCCCCTGAAGGGTTTGACCACAGAACACAAACAGACACGATGGACACAGACAGAATTAATCAGAAGTCACCTTGCAAATATTTTGAAGTGCATCTATCCACAGCTTTAAATGACAAACAACTTCTCAAAATGTCGAGTTTGATTTTTTTTCAGTCGCTTCTGTATCTGCTTTACAGAGATAATTCAAAAGGTAAATTTCAGTATCATAGAAAGTGCGAGTGATGAAAGTGCAGCCAAAGTAAATTGATATTAACTTTCACATGAATATTTGCTGAAACTATTTTTCATTGTCCATCCATCCACCATCAGTGCTTTGATTGCAAAGTACTAACAGAAATGAATTGCTGGTGCAAGCTATTCTTAAATCCCAGGCTTCATTGGATTTGGATTTCATGTCTAATGCATTCCATAATTCCTTAATAACTCTGGGATGTCTTGATATTGAGCATTGGTTATCCTTTACATGTACAGACTTAAAATCATCTGAAAAAATGCACAGTTTGGAAAGGTTCACCTGAAAATGAGGTCTGAACCTCAGTTAATACATAGCACTGCATAGATGTTAACAAAGTTTTTCTTGTTTGCTCAGCAGAGATTGCTTTGGAGACTTTGGAGTCCTGTTCCTCAGTTCAATTATATTTTTCCCTTTCTTTACAGTGATTGAAATAATGATGTTCCCAAAATCCCTTGTATAAAAGAATTGGATTTAAAGGGTTGGAGAAAGTGGATTCTAATAGAGGAGATGATAAGCTTATTACTGAATTAAAAACCAGTAATACTGAAGGTGGGGAAGTCCGACCATTTCATTATTTTTTGGGAGGTAGCATTTGCATCCTATATAATTACTTTTATGCAAAACCTACAGAAAGTAATAGGAAAGATCATCTCCAGGATTCCATAATCTGCAGTGAGATTTAGAGAATTATCCGTTTAATAGTGCCAGGTATTTATATCTCCATTTTCAAAAGTGCAAAACGTGGAAAATCACCGTATTTTGCTGATACACTTTCCTTACTCTCACTTCTCCTTCAGCTCATATTTTCCAAAATGAAGTAAGCCTATGCTGAAAAATACCAATTTGGGAATAAGAAAGGCTCTTTCCACTCTTTCCATCAAATCTGTGGAGCTGGTTTAGGACAGCCAAGCACAACAGAAGATAGACCAACCTTTGGTGGTCACACCCTGTCTGTATAAAACAGGATCCTGCCTCACTCCTGGCTTCAAAACTCTTCCACTATTTCTTGAGGAGTTTTCTCACACTCTCCCTGTTTTGACATTGAAAGTTGCTTCCAACTGCCAGGCTGCAAACTGTTGTAAAATACAGCAAAATCAAAGATGAAAATGAACATTGCAGGTGCTCAGGGGTGTTAGTGTTATATTTTCTGAAAAATCTTTTTTGCTAGGATTTTTTCTTTTGGGAAGCTAAGAAGCCTCAGAGAACTATCTGATTGCTTCTCTTGTGTTTTGTTGCTTTGGAATGTGGTTGGAGATTGTTCATTCAACAAGTAGGTGTTTAATTAGTTTCATGTGAATTGTTTTTACTTAATAAGCAATTACTGTCTAGTTGTGTAGAGACTCTGGAAGCAGTCATGAGTTTTTAGTGAGTCTCTTGTTAAACCTTCTGTAAGTATCTTTTCTCTATTCTTTAGTATAGCATTCTTTAATATAATATAGTATCATAAAATAATAAATTAACCTTCTAAAAACATAGTCAGATTCTCAATTCTTTCTTCCTCCTTAGGACCCCAAAATACCACACAGGGGAGAATTCCTTACACTCCCTGTCAGCTTCAGGTGTTTGTTACAGATGGACAGAACTGCCTTTGTGATTGCTGAGGCTGTAAAGAAGCTGCAAAATAGAATTCAAATGTTGTCTCAACATCAGAGACAGTCCAACAGTCAATCAATACACCCAGCTATAGCAAGTGATCATATTTGATCTCAAAATCTACACAAATCTCTCAGTACTTCTTAGAAAAGAGAATTATAGTCCTAATTCTTGCATATAGATGCTCTAAGATGCTGAGCACATAGCAATAAAGAGTGATACATCTGTTGAGTTACTTTTTTCATCCATTTTTTTGTAGCAATCAAAAAATAACAGATATGGCTGGACTTACTTAATTTGCTAAAAATATATTGATGCTTTGAGAAAGCAGGTGCAAAGCCAGGCAGTTAAACAAAATACAAAGTTATATCTTTAACTTAGATTTGAATAGACTAAATTTCAAGCTAGAAAAAAAGTCATGTAAATAAATTTGAATAGATTGTCCAGCGCTGAAGGCAGAAACCTTCTGTGATGCACAGAATTCATTATGAGGCAGCCAAAGACAAATTCAAATCTTCAAGATCAAATGTGAACCGCAACATAAAGGCACAGGGGGCAAGAAGTCTGCATCATCAGATAAGTAGTAGCTTTTTCACCATTTCATACACCATTGTTCTGCAATCACCTTAATTATGGATTATATTAATATTTCCTGGCAGTGCATTAAGGCATACAACCAGTGGAACAGTCTTTCTCCTCCTCTCCATCAGACAAGCATTTTAAACTATTGCTGTCATATTCTTCCTGATGGTCAACTCCAGAAAAGCTGCAGCAAATCTGCATTCAGCCTGTGAAATTTAATCTTTAAAATCCCTCTATCTAGTCAGAAAAATCAAGTGTAATTTTGTTTGCCACCTCAATAAGGTGCAGATTTTTGCTATTCCTGTGGCACAAATCCTTTCTTAAAACTGTTTAGCAGAAGAGGACACCGTGGGATTCCTTTTTATTGCTTCTCTCTGCATCCAAATCAAAGTCACCTGGCTGACAAGTAAAAAAGGTAATTCTTCCCAGCACCAAGCTTGTGGATTGACATCATGGAGACACTGACCTGGGTCCCAGCCTTCTTTTTTCTTACCAGCAGTGATAATGACAACCCTAACAGCTAAAAAATGCCCTCAATAATTCCTGTGTAAAATACAGCAATGGTGTCTTAAAAAATTTCGGGTTGTCATTTAATCTCTAGCTAAAAATTATCTTGGAATATATAGTGTTTGTTATGGTTCTTCTACTACAGGAGGAGAGAAAACAACCACACCCCGCCCCCCTAAAAAAAGCCCAGAAAAGCTCCCCCCAAAAAAGGCCAACAAAAATCCCTCAAAGAGAAACTACATTCTAAGACAGACATTTTAAAACATGTACCAAATGTCTCATTTATACCTGCTTCAAATTACTAAAAGGAAAGTAAAAGGGCAGAAGGTAACTGCAGGCATAATTTGGAAATGTCAGTTTAAACAGAGATGTTGTGTTGTACACTCTGATCAGAAGAAACTCATTGCATTTATAATGGAAAAAAAGATGCCCAGACTGATTTTCAGGCTCAGTGTTGAGATTTCAAATCCTAAATAATGTCACAAGATGACAAGGTTTCACAGACAGACTGTAAATTCACTCCATCATTTGCAGCGACGGCAGTTTGCTCTGGAAGTCCCCTCTTAGTCCAGTGACATATTCTTGCTTTTCCAGCTGCAGTGATTCAATTAAAATTCAGGTAAAATGAGACTAAAAATGAAACCTGGAATTCAAACGGAATGCTGGAGGATTTCTTCAATTTATGGACACCACAAATGTAAGCTTGCTGTCTGAAGAGCTTTGTTTTGGTGGGTTTGGGGCAAGGCTCCTTGCACAGAGCCCATCCCAGATGTGCCTGGGTCACTGTGCACAGTCTGTCTCTCTCTGCTGACCAGGACAGAGCCATTGCTATGCAAAGTGAGTCCCATTTGAAATCTTAATTGAAAGACTCCTTGTGAACAGTCTGAACTGACTCACTGGCAGCTGAAGGTGCTTTTTAATCACTGAGAATAAAGACTTCAATCAATATGGTTCAAACTATTTGCCCCTGAGCAGTGGAGCGGTGGTTTGCTTTCAAGCACTGCTTACAGCCTCAGGCTCAGGGCCAGGAAAACTTAGCCCCCTGAGTTCTTAATACAATTATTGTTTTCTCCATTATCTTGCAGGGGTGTTAATTTGCCTCCCAGTAATTAACTTCCCTCTGTGGTTGTCAGGAAGTTTAATCAATAACATGAGCAGATACACCAAGCTGCCGTTCCTTCTGTGACCAACGCTCCCCTCCCAGCTCTTCCAACCCTGTGGAGGTGTCCCTGTTTTAATAAAATGAACAGGTGGGATGTGCAGAATGTCTTTGGAGGGTCAGTCTCTAAATTGTTCCTGTCCTACTTCAGAAATGATGGTACAGCTGATATAATTGCCCCTGTTCCAAAACTAAAAGCATTATCCAACTCCTGCTGCACCTGGCAAATCAACTTATGAAAGTTTCACGTGGCACCGCACTCCGAGATGCTTCAGACACCGTGATGACATTGTAATAAGAGGAGGAGCAGAAGGCTTGATCTAATATAGCTCTACTTATGTCCACCATGTACAGGACATAATGTAATTCCCTTCAAAGCTAGTGACAAAATCCCCTCGTTCTTGGTGGAATTCCAATCTGCCTTGGCAGCTTTGGGCTTGCTTTATTAAGAGTGATGTCACTCTGTGGCCTCTCTTTTCTTCTAGGGCAGTGTTGTCTGTTCTGATTCATAGCTTCTTAAATCTTCTCCTGGAACAGCTTAACACTGCTTATTTACTTCACTGTGTTTTCCAAGAACATTTTTCAGTGTCACTCATTCTCTTCCCTCCTTTATCCTCCTGTGAATCATTACATGCTTATTTACCCTACTCAGTTTTCAAACTCTAGGAGTTTCCAGCATGTTCAACGAGGTAAATTTTGGACTGACAGAGTTTATGTCTATATCTGCCCATAAGGAATATGTCTTATGCATTAAATGAATTTATAGCTCTGTAGAAAGATAATAAAGGGCTTTGGGACATCCATGTTGCAGGAGTACTTCTAAGTCATATTGAAGTCATAAAAATATTTACCAAAAAAAATCCAAAATAACCTGTAGATAAATTTTTGAGACATTTTTCTAGAAAGCTTACTGTGACTTCCCTTTGGAAAGGGAAGCATCCCTTTGAAGGGCAGGGATAGAAACATTTTAAGGAGTAATGAACCAAAATCAAACCTGACAGGCTGAAGGGAATTCCCTTCAAATGCTGGGACTTTCAGAGACAGCTGTGGAGTCTGGCTTTTTTGGTTTCTGAAAGGGCAACTTGCTGCCAAGGTCACATTTAGATTGCAATAAGAAACGTGTTGCTTCATTGTAGGAAATGTGAGCCCTTCCAGGCAAGGTTATCTCCTGCCCAGCAGAACTTCTGAATTAATCTACAATTTGTAGCATGATATTCTGGTTCCACTATTGATTTGGACTGAAATTATTTCATCTTTATGTGACACCAGGAGACTTTCCAGGCTTGTGAGAGGAGGATTTTTGTTTTTATATTTCTGACAGGCTGACATTATTAGCATTAACTCCACATCATACATATAAGTTGTATGTTGTATGAGTCTGATGTATTCTGTGATTCTATGGTAGATGTTATATATGTGTATAACTATACAAACACATGAGTATATACATATAGATATGTATTATCTAACATCTATCATAGAACCACAGAATCATTAAGGTTGGAAAAGACCTTTAATATGATCAGGTCCAACCAACAACCAGCACCACCACCCTATTGTCCAAATATTTTTAAAACACCTCCAGGACTGGTAAGTCCACCACTGCTCTGGGCTGTCTGTTCCATACTTGACAACCCTTTCCATGAAGAAATTTTCCTTAATATCCAATCTACAGCTTCCCTGAGGCTATTTCCTCTCATCACTTGTAACATTTAAATGAGGTTCCTCAGAATTATGTGTATAAAGGACTGACCAGAGGATCTCTGTTCCTCACCAATTTCACCTCCACACTGGCACTTATCCCTGTTTATTCTTTCTTGCAGAGCACAGGGATGAGAGGAGCTGTCCTTGCAGCTTTCCTCTCTTAAAAAAGAAATCAACCAAACCACTCCCCCCCACCCCTCCAAATCCACCCCACTTCCAGAATCATCCAAATTTGTTTTCCTGAGGTTTCTGTAGCAGCTGGACCGTTCCACTTCAAATAGTCTGTCCAAAAGGAAGTGTGATCATTCTTTCCTCCTTGAAAAACAGACACCATGTCTTGCAGAAAACACACATTTCCTCCCTTCCCTTTGTCCTTCAGAAAGTTTAAAGGAGAAATCTTTTGCTTTGGAGAAGGAAATATTTTAATTATCAGGAGAGCTGGCTGATTTAGCCTAAATTGGAGGGAGAAGGGGAAGGAAAATTCAGATTTACTGTCTCTTCTCTTAAGAAATAAGGTTGTTTCCAGCTGCAGTCTTCTGCTTCTTTGAATTGGATTATTTTCAAACATATATTTCTTGGAACACAGCTGCTACTTCTTTGACAAATTGAGTAATGCATCACAAAGAACTAAAATTCATGGCAACATAAAAACAAATATATGCTCATTTTTAGCACTTTGTTTTCTCCAGGCTTCTGCATCATGGTGGGATATTTTAAAAAACATCTATCTTTTATAAATCTCTTTAATAACATCTACACAATATTGAGGCAGCACTTTAATGAACAGCAATCACATCCAACCATTTGAAATGTGGGTCCCATGGTTTATATCCTCTCAGACTTCCAGCTTTGTGCTTTCAGGTCCTGATTTACAGCTGACAATGGTATTTGACTCCCCATCATATTTAATGCCCTATTTAATGCCCATATTTAATGCCCATATTTAAAGTATGATTAAAATTTAAAAGAAATATTGTTATTGAATAGGATTGATAACATGGTGGTCACACTGGAGCAGCAACAGGTTTACACAAACAATGCAGTAAAATGCGAGATAAAATGGGAATTAGGAGATCTTTCCTTCCAGAACTCTCACCCCTTACACAAATTGCAGCTCTCACTGAGGACTCCAAGAAAGAGTTGTCTGGAGTTGTCTGGAGCAATAGGCCAAATTATTTTTATTATTTGTAATAAATGGCAACAATTAAATCTGGGGTCTGTTGTGCTGACTGCCCTACAAAGATATAATAAGAACCAGGCCTCTCTGAAGAGCTTGCAGTCTAAACAGAAAATGTTGAAGTGCAGCAGAGATTAATATTTATATACAGGGCTCTACAAAATATAGAGACAGCTACTTTGAATAAACCAGCCAGGAATAATCTTTCAGTAACTGCAAAATTATGGGGGTTTTATGGTTTTTGGTTTTGGTTTTTTTGTTTTGCTTGGTTTTTGTTGGGGATTTTTGTTTATTTGTTTGCTTTTTGTTGGGTTTTTTGTTTGTTTTGATGTATATTTTAAAGAATGCAGTAAAGCACTTAACCTTCACTTTGAAATGTTTATTCATTTTTAAATTTTTTTACTTCATAATTTTGATGTTATAATATGAAACTTGACAAAATAAACACTTGAAACTTGACATAACAACAACAACATGAAGTTGACATAACAACAAAAAAATTTCTATTCCATCAAGGTCAAGGTGATTCAAAGCAAAGCAAAAGAGGAAAACTTTGCAATATTCCTTTTACAGGATATCAGAGAAATTAGAGGCATTTGGAAAATTAAAAAAAAAATTCTAAGGATTGAAGATAATTTGGAATGCTAAAAATCCTTTCTCCTTTCCTTTTCTTTGCATATTTCTACTCAAGAGCCCTCTTGGTGGTGACATGAGTAGCTTTAGCAGCTTTCCTTGGCTGTTGTGTATGATGAACTGACAGTCTCCTTTCCAATTCCTAACCTGGAAGAAAAACCAGCCAGTATTTATATTAAATAATAGTTTTGTTTACAGCACCAGCAGGCAATCAGCCCTGCAATGGACACACAGCAGGGTTGGCTGACTTTGCTGCTCCATGTCACCTTTTCTGTAGGGAAATAAGCTTCCGGAACTACTAGAGATATTTCCTAAGTTTTTTTGGGGTTTTTTTTTTTTTTTTTATTTTTTATTTTTTTTTTTTTTTGTTTTTTTGTTTTTTTGTTTTTTTTTTTTTTTTCCAAGGAGAGCTTCTGGTCTGAATATTCTTGTTGGTTCTGATTGTCACTGCTTTCCCTTATGCAATATTATCTGTTTATTTTGGCTTGCTGTTAGAAGGAACTGTACCAAAGGAAGGCTGGACTCCCATTAAAACCAGGTGTAGGCAAATGACTAGCAGAGACAAGGAGACAGGTAACTTTGAAAGAAAAAACATCACAGGAATGAACCAAAACTGCAGCTGAATTTTGTTTTTTAATTTAATGTAAAGTTTTCAGTTCCTTAAGTAGATTTTTGTCTGTTGGGAAGTAATCTGGAAAGGCACATGCTTCTGGAATATCATCTCATGGATTGGATGATGCTCAGAGAGGGAATGGCACAGCTGGGATCCATCAGGAGTCACACAGGGTTCAGCCTGTGAGGAAAAGGGAAGAATCCTATCTGAAAACTGGTGGCAAGTTCAATACAGTCAGGGTCTGTCCCAGGACTTGCGCTCTTTGCTTTCTTCAGCAATGACTTGGAGAAAGTGCCTTCTCATCAGGTTTGCAGATGTTGCCAGTTTGAAGGAGTGAGACAGAAATCTTCAAGGTCAGGGCTGGACAAGATGGGGACCAGGACAACAGGGACCTGGTGAAGTTCAACAAGAAAAAGAAAAATCCTGTTCTGGACAGGCAGAGCATCAGCTGGGGCAGGAAGATGCCAGAAGGTTCCTGGGGTAGAGGATGAAGTGATCTGACAAAACCAAGGCCACACTGTGGGTGCTACAAAGGAGGGACCTGGAGATCAAGGAGGGGATCAGCCACAGTGCTTTTAGGACCACATTCAGGAGCTGCATCCAGTTTGGGGCTCCACAGTACAGGAAAGACATCAGGAAGCTGGAGTGTGGTCAGGGGTGTCCTCAGAAAGGTGTGGACTGGAGAGGCTGCCCTGAGAGGAGAGGCCCCAGGAGGGGTTGGTCAGCCTTGGGCATGGAGACCTCAGAGAACTCAGAGCAGCCACCCTGTCTGCAGGGAGGGAAAGAGCCAGGCTGTGTAAGGAGAGACACCAGGCAGGGAAACAAGAGAGATTCACAATGGGGATGTGGAGAAATATGTTCCCTATAAGGGCACTTGAGCTTTGAATGCAGCAGATTCCAAATCCTGACTGGACCAAGCTCTGAGCAAGTTAATCTGATGTCAGAGTTGACATGCTTGAAGCACAAGAGCATCTCTCCTTGGACTACAGACTGCCCAAGGAAATAGCAAGCCTGACTTAACACCTGATCCCAGAACTCTCTCTGGTTTAAGAAGGGAGTTGGATTCCAAAAGAAGCAGCGCTTTGTGCAGAGGAGTGATCATTTGCAATTCTCATCATGAGAGTGAGAAAAGAGGAAATGCAGGGGAGAATTTGCTTGAGCTAATTTTGAAGATGTCTGGAGCACTCTGGCTTGGAGCAGCACATCAGTCCATATCATTGCTTGTTCAGACTCATCACACCCTCACATGTTAAAAACAACTTGGTTTTTGTTAGTTTGCCTTAATCCCACTGTAACATTTTGTCAGAGCCAAAGCAGAACAGTTTTTGCATGAGGTATTACTCACTTCTAGACTGTGATGGCAGAATTTTGATACCTCTAAAGCAAGTTAAAGAACTTGACTGAAAAAGAGGATGGGTGTACAAATGACTGATATAAAGATTTTTAAGGGAGAAAAACATTTCCTTAGAGCTTCATTTAGAGAAATGACAAAACAGCCCATTACAATTGCTCTCTAATGGTAGATTTTGACATGATAATGTTAAAAAAGGGGTTTTCTCCTATTAACATATTTTTTACTGAACTTTTTTAAATAAAAAAACTCTAAAACCCAAATTCTTATTAATATTAGAAAATACCTAGAGACTATATAAAATTGTGAATAGTATGTTTCAGTCAACAAAAGATTCTTACATTTTTTCAGTTATTGTCAGGCTGCTTTTGCCCAGAAAACATAATTGCTTTTTTACGGTCTGAATAGTGTTGAAAAAATTAAAATTGATTCTGGGTAGATGATATAATCCACAATTAGACAGGATTATATATTTACTGAAGCACCATGCTTCAGTATTCCAATTTCCAATGCTAAAAGTTTTGTTTCCATAAGATTATATTATTTAATTTGGGGTAAAATGGCTCATCAAAAAATATGGCATTAAATGATACCACAGAATAATGCTTGATGCAATGTCATCTCTGCAGAAACTGCCATTTCTGGAGACTGAGAGAAGGTGGCTGAAATTTCTTGTGGCTATGAAACAATTTTTCCTTAGCATATCACCAAATGCACATTCTTTTCAAACTGCGCTTTTTGTTGTCCAAAATTTTAAGTAGGTTTTCACCTCAATTATTGTCACATGTGTGTTGTCATTAATTCCAGCCATAATAAGAACCAGCAGGAAAAACAAACAAACAAACAAACAAAAAAACCAAACACTATTATCTTTCCTTTGATAGAAATCCATGTCAAATTTGAATTTTCCTATTTACTCAGGAGTTCTTGTGTTCCATAAGCACATCTCTGAGACTTCCCTAGACACAAGCCATGGCTTAAAGGAGCTGTTGTTTTATCCCTTGCTCCTGCTGCCCTGACTGCAGAGGCTCAGACTCTTCCCTGCCTTTGAGCAGAGCAAGTCTGGGCTGTGAGGAGGAAATTGCTCCAAGGTCCTTAGTCCTGAGCTAATCCCTGTTACTTTGACTGGGGAAACAGTGCAGATATGATTTAAAAGGAAATTTCAGGAATGACAGGTTCAAAGCTCAGTCCTGGACTTGCTCTGTTTGCTCTAAAGGAAATAGGAGACAAAAGTGCAGTGGTAAAATTTGGTGGTTTTGTATTTCCAGCGTGACATTGCTGTCAGATGTCAGACTGCAGCACCTTTAATCACCTGGTGTTCTGAATCCACTGACTTCCAAGGGTGCCTCCACGAGGGATCTTAGGAAACAAGCCAACCCAAGACATTTTGGCACCCCGGAGAAGCTCCACAAAGCACTCAAACAAACAAAAGCATAAGTGTGCTGTGTAGGTGGGACAGTCTTGTAACAAAATACCAGGGAAAATCAAAATATTCACAGGATATCAGGGCTCCTGCTCTCTTCCAACAGTGAGCAGGGCCTGGAATCTGAAATGCAAGGAACTCTCAGAACTTCTAAAAAGAAAGTTTAGAGTTTTAGCATTCAAGATATAGAAATAAGTAGTTACAGAGGTAAACAAGGAATTTAGAATGCAGTACTGTATGTTTGTGTGTCATAATTATCTATGAAAGCTTGCACTGTAACATAAATACATAAGAGGAAATATTTCAAGATTAAGTAAAAATCATAAATATCTTTGTTAGCAGTGTTTTATTAGTCAACAAATCCTTAAAAAGTCTTGTAACTAGGAGTTTTGTGACCTTCTGAACTCTGCTATAATGATGTGAGCCAAACTTACCCTTCCTAATATTGTAGAAAATAAGAAAATAAACTGCATCATCAGAAACAACTCAGAAGCCCCATCACTAACTCATTCAAAACTCCTTCAGAAATAAAGAAGGCATAAAGCATGGCACCTTTTTCCCTTGCAGCAGAGCACTGTCAGGTCCTTGGGTGAGGTTTTCTGGATTTTTTTGGCCTTTGCCAGCTCTGTCTGCAGAGTTGTAACCACTGCACCCAGCACTGAGCCCTGCTCTGACACCAAACAACACTGAGGATCCAATTTACACCTCTGCAGCTCTAGGTATTTCTCACAGCCTAAATATATCTGATATTCACCTGATTTCAGCAGGAATGTTTGCTCCCATTATGATATTTCTCCTTTATTCTTTCCCACTGAAATATGGGATGCCATTTCTGTCTCCAGGCACTTGTGACACAAGGAAGATTTACTGGCAGAAAGGAGAAGTGAAAAGAGACACAACGAGCCAGAAAATGAACTTGCTTGACCCACCACTGCATATAATGTTTTACCTTTTTAACCTTATTTGCAATTAATGAAGGATATCTAAAATCACATTGCATGTGCTACCCACATAAAAATAAAAAAGAAAATGCTGTAATCAGATTTTATGTGTAATCAAGAATCATAGTCTGGTTTTTCGGGTTGTCCTGTGCAGGGCCAGAGGTTAGACTCAATGATCCATGTGGGTCCTTCCCAGCTCAGGATATTCCCTGATTTTATGAATTAAAGTATCAATTTCTATGGCCCCTGGGACTGTAATACTGGCTGTTAATCCTCAGGAATGGCTGGCACTGTGTGTTGATTAGAGTGTAATAGTTTAATCATCTCTCAGTGTTAGGAGTTCATGTTGTAGTTTCACAGATCATGAAATGTGTCTGTTTAAGATATGGGCACATTATCTTCTCTTCTTTTATTTTTTAATTTTTTTTTTATGCAGCAGGCACTGTGTAACCATGCTCATTTTATCTCTGTCTCTCCTTCACCTGCATTATGGAGCTCATTAGCAGGATCAGACAGGGCACAAGGGTAGTCAAAGATGATGTTTATTACAGGAAGAAAAAAACCATTTTCTGATTGGAAATGCTGTTGCATTGCAAGTTGAGGAGTGTAAACCTTCCTTATCACTTCTAAACACTGCATGGAGCAGTTGTTAGCTGTAGAGATTAGTGCCATCGAGCAGAGGACAGCAAAGTGACAACATTCCTTAAATACATGGTTAGAGCAATGTGAGGGCTGAAAAGCATCCTCTGAGCCTGTTGTTTCCTGAGGGAGTTGCCTTTGTTTTGACTTCATGAAGCTCATTTTAAAGAGCTTTACCAGTGCCTCAGAGGAACAGAAAGGAAAAGAGACATTAGGAATTAAGCAGGTAATAAGGAATGTGGCTTTGGGATCTCATCCACCCCAGAGGTGTCAGAGTATATATTTATATACATATAGCATATACATATATGTAAATTATATATTTATTTTTATATATTTATATACATATAGTATATATATAAATAAAAATATATATTTATAGTTCAGTTCTCTAAATCTGGTAGAATTTATCTGATTTTTACGAGCTGCAAAAGGACTTACTTTGTATCAGCTCAATAAACCTTCTTTCCTATTACTTAATTTTTTTAAATGACCATTTTTAATATTTTTAAGTCTTCAGACTTGGAGGGCTTTACCAAGCCAATGGGCCAAGGCAGACACAACTTTCTGTCACACCTTCTGTGCAGACCTGGGAGGGACTGAGAGCTGGGAAGGGCAGTGTGAGGATGTCACTGAGCCCAGGAAGGGACAAAACTCTCTGGCACTGTCTTTGAGCTCCAGTGAGTCAGGCATTCCTTTATTCTGGCCAGGATGTGCACTGGAAATCACTCCAACTACACATGTCCATTATGAGACTTTGCACATCCTATAAACTTATAGAAAACAAAGAATTCTTTGATTCTACACAATTCTTTTCCTTAGTTAGTGTGTGATCTTCTATTGGATATTGATCCCTTTGCCTTTCATGCCTATTTGGTCTAGCTCTGTAGTTCCCTTATCATTCTTCTCTCAGAGGGGTTGTCTCCAACTTTGCCAGGCAGATTTTCATTAGTTTAAAGTCTGATTAATGTCTGATTACCTCCTCTGTATCTTCTAAATTCCCAACATATAAATTTTAAAATCCCACATCTCCAAAGGCCCTTTTTATTTGTTGAAGCTTATCAGGCCCTGCCCAGCCTGACCCAAAACCTTGCTGGTTTAAAGATTAAACAAACAGCAGAGCCCAGCTCCCCTCCCCCTTGGCAAAGGGGAACAAATCCATTACTAAAGTTGCTTAAAAATAAAAAGAATGTTATGGAATTTCTAACAAGGAATCAGAGGTTGGCAAAGTTGGACTGGGCTCTGAGCAACCTAATCTAGAGAAGGTATCTGCTCATTGCAGTGGGAGTTGGACTATAAATGTCCTTTCTTACCCAAATTATTCTCTAATTGTAAGGTAGGAATAATTGTCATTGGGGAAGGAGAAAACAGAACTTTCTATCCCAAAACTACATTAAGATTCACAGAGATGCTCATCTGGTAATGCAGAATTTATTAAATATTCCCATTAATTCAAATTGTTAGCTGTACACCCAGGAATGGACATTCTTGCTGGACAGAGGATAAAAAGCAACTTAGACAAATTAAGGAAGGGATGAAGCAAAAGATAAAAGGCTCCAAATAGTAGATAAGATAAAGAAACAGTTCCTTTCCCTCATGCCCTAAGGACAGCACAGGGGCTGTACGAAGACAAAGGCATGAGGGCAAAATGAACAACACATTCCCAGAAGAATTATTAAAAACATTTTGTTAAACATAAAATCATAATAATTTTCCCTTGATTTTCATTTTTTACCTTCCAGAAGACTTTCAATGCTTTCTGTTTTGTTATGAGCCATCACCCATCACAGAAAATACTCTGCTGAAGTGGGACTGTTGTATTCCATCACTGCCCTGTGTCCTTCACTATATGGTCAAGGGTCACTACAGCATATTTATAAATGATCTTTTTTTCTCCATCCATAAAAAAGAAAATATTTTTGCCTGCTTTGTGTAAAAATCTTAAAAAAGCTAAAGCTAAACCAAAAGACTTAAAAACAAGTATGTCAATGGAGTATTCTTTGATGTGAGTGGACGTTTTCCCTAGTCTTCCATGAGCAACCTAAAATGACACCAATGTTAAATATTATGATTATTTTTGTTTGAAGAGGGAGGGTACCTGTTTGAAGAGGCAGCAGGATCTTTGCTTTCACATAGTCTGCTGAAATATAAACCATCCAAAAGGAGCATCTGGCAGGGTGAAAGCCAAACTGTGGGATGAGTGACTTCATTGCAGGAACAAGCTGAAAAAAAAAAAAGGATTGTGAAGGGTGGGAGGATAGCAGCAGGCAGAAGGGCAGGCAGGGAAACATACTGATATACAAAAACAAGAAAGATAAAGGATAAACATGTGCATTCAAGTGTGCCACTCACTCTCACATATTTACCCAGTATTTGGAGCCCTTTTAATGAAAGTCTATTTAAGTTCAGAAGTTATACATCATTCTACTTATGGAAACAGACTCCTTAATTCATAAAACTCTGTTAGTAAGATTCTGTCTACATATCTTTTGTGGACTGAGCTACCAGAATAAGTCACAAAGCATGGCATGTTCACAGTAACAATATGACCTTGTGATTGAAGAACTCCTTTCCACCACTTTAGAGACAAAAAAGAAGTTATGGGAACACTTTTGAAGTGTCATAAAATTTTGAAGTACCATAAAATGCTTTGAAAGGCTCCATTTTAATTGTAAATACTTATGAAAGTCTAATTTAATGGCTTGTGTCGGGTGAAAAAACATATATATAAGAGCAATGGCCTGTAAAATCACATTTACTTGCATGTCCTAAGTATTGGAATACACTTCTTTTAAGACAGTTTCTGATGTTCTTCAAATGAGTCAATAAACATTGATCATTAAATGCGCATTTGCTTTCAGATCCCAGATTTGAAGGTAAGAAACTCTGATTCTTATTTAATCTTCGTATTACCCAGGTTGAGAAACAAGGACAAAGCTTGTATTTGCTTTAATATTAATTTTAAATTATAGAAATTTAGAATTTTCTGACTTTATTCTAACATTACCAATGAAAATGTAGTCATCTTTCTAGTTAGAAAGAGTTAAAATGCTCAATTTTAAAATTTCAAAAGATTGAGTTTATGAAAATCGTTTTGTGAAAAAAACAAATGAAAAGTTAATTTCTGCTGCAAGAATAACCATAGCCACATAATTAAAGACTATTAATTATTATTTTTTTTGCAGATGAATTCAAATTATTTATGAAGAGGCTGCCTTTGAATTATTTCCTGAACACATCTGCTGTGATGCATTTGTGGACAATGGATTCTAATTTCCAACGCCGCTACGAGCAGCTGGAGAGCAGCATGAAGCAACTCTTCCTCAAGGCCCAGAGAACGGTGCACAAACTCTTCAGCCTCAGCAAGAGGTGCCACAAGCAACCCCTCATCCGCATGCCAAGGCAGAGGTAAGTGCCTTGTTTGAAAGGAGAGGTGTCTGCTAAGGAAGGCAGGAACTTTCCCTGAAATGGAAAATGTGAACCCACTTCCTCTGAATTATTATAATTTTGAAATTAAAAGGCTCTCAGGCAAAGATATGGGAATAAGCATAACAGTTCTGTACTAGGAAAATTAAAAATACAAATGCAACAGTACAAACAAAACAAAAAATACCCTGACAGAGTCAGAACAGGAGGGGACACCCTGTGGGTTAGGGTGGTGGCAGCAGTCTGTGAGAAATAGCTATTCACTTTTCATAGTTCAGGTTTATTAAACCTTATCAAAAGTACAACACAAGAATGAATAAAGAAAAAAGGTTACAGCGCTGGGAACAAAAAGATTTTCCCTGTTACGTGCTCAGCCCCTACACAATGGAGGTTTTACCCTTTTTAACCCCTTAATCCCTCTCAAAGTTCTGCCCATCAACCTCTTCTTTGCTGTCCAGTGGTGGAGATCTCTTCCTCAAATCCTCATTGGAGGTCAGATGTCACCATAGTGACAAGCCAGCCCTCCCAGATGTCCCAACTCCAGCTGTCCCTGACTAGCCACATGAGGGGGTACAACATAACTATAAATCTATAAACTTTTCTAAGCCTATATACATGATATTTGTCAATTAATTGTGAGAGTCAATCATAACATTACTCATCTATCACAAGTCCCATTCCATGGTGGCTCAGCCCTCCTGCAGTGCCAGTGTGATTCTGCTGGAGCAGGGATCCTGCACAAGGGGAGAGTTTTCCTCTGCAGCTCCAGGGCTGCTGGAGATGGACCTGGGCTCCCTCTGGCAATGCAGGGCAGCAGAAAGCTGCTGCTCTGGGAATGCGGGGGGCAAAGGCTGCTGTGGTGTTCCAAACCTCAGATTGTATCCAGGCAGGAATGCTTGGTTCCTCCCCTGGGCGGAGCATCTCCCCATGAGATGATGGCATTTGATCAACCATGCAGGGACACTCACTGGCCCATGAACAGAAGATAATTAATAATTAATGGCCCTTGAACAGAAGATATTTCCTGAGGGAGGATAGGTTGTGGTAGAGATAAAGAAAACTGCCCCATTATAGAGGATAACTGCCTCACCTCTGACAGATGGGAATTGAATACACTCCAAGCTAAACCTGAGATAGTAAGGAACACTCTATGAAATCCTGAGAAATCCAAACGTGGCACTAAAATCTCCTCAAGGCCATAGATGTGGGGATGGTACAGCCACAGGGTACAGTCCTTATGTTTGTAGGAGTTGAACAGTCCCAGCTTGCAATATCACTCTGTTCCTGTTTTCTAAATACAATGGGAAAGGTCAGAATAAATGCTGATTTGTTTGTGACTGCGTAGGATAGGAGGCAACTTAGATGTGACACGAGCACAGATTCATCATCCCATTTGGTTTGCCTGTTTTACAGAGCCATGTTTTCCGTGGCACTTGGCCAGGTGTAACAGTGCCAAAGACTTGTGTACAGAATCCTGAATAACTGCTCTGGAGCAGGCACAACTGTTTTAGGAACTTTGTGGGTCATTATACAATGTATACTACACACAATTGATTTCTCGTCTTGTTTGTCAAATATGAATTAGATTGCAAAGGATGCCTGAGGAAAGAAAATAGAAGAGTTTCAGTCCTTCCTAGAAACAGAGAGAGATCCTGAAAGCCAGCTAATCAAATCTACATTAGCATAAAGTGGGTATACTTGATTCCTGGTCGAAAATTGTTTTGTTGAAATTAGTGCAATGACACTACAGTAAATCTGAAATGAATGAGCTTTAAGGACATTGTTCTTCTGAGCACAAGTATTGTGGGATAGTCCAGTGACTCCTGCATTTAGCACGTTTCTCAATTGATTTTAAAGAAATTTAGTTTAGGCTCAGTGTTCCAGAACTGCCAGGGATACTTTACACTCCCCTGCTTTCCACTCTGCTGTTTCAAGCTCAAGCACCATCAATTCCTCTTTGCCTGTCAGTGGCCCTCCCCCTTCTTTCAGGAAGCTGTGCTTGTAGCTTTCATGCTGTCTTTCCTCTACGTATTGTGCTTTGTGCTGTGACTTGTTAGTTGAAACCAAAGATTCACTCGTGGGGTCATTTCATGATTAGAAAACAATCTGCCAAGAGAGGTTATGTAATCACTGCAGAGCCTCGTATCCTGTTGGGTGTGTCTTGGCCATGACCTGAATGAGCATCCTGCAAAGAGATAATTCACCATGAACGACTTCTTCAAGAGCCCAGAGCTTCTTAAAACACAAGAAAAAGTCCAGACTCATTTTTGCCCTCACCAAAATTAAATACAATAGATTTTAAATAACTTAAAATAATCAGGTCTTCTAAAATAACCTCCCCAGGGCTTTGGAGCAACATTTGGTTGCCATTGATAATGGCAGTGATAAAGATGAAGTGAGATATGTAAAATTGCAAGGATTGATCAAAACACAGCTTTCTTGTCATATAAAGGATTTTTTTATTTCAATGCAGAACTTGCAACTTCATGATTTTTTTTCCTTATAAAGATGTGACACTGTGCCAAAAAGATGTGGACAGGCAGGGAAAGGTCTAGACAACGGCCACAAAGATGATACTAGAAGAGGAAGCTGCCCCATTAGGAAAGTCTCTCCCCATTAGGAGAGACTGTGAGAAAAGAAGGCTCAGGAGAACCCTTATTTCCATGTTCCATATTTAAAGAGGGAAACAAAGAAAATGGAGGAGTCAAATGCAAAAGACGAGAGGAAATGGGTGCAAGGTACTGCTGGGGAGATTCTGAATGGACACGAGAGGAAAATGTTCCCAATGAGAGCAGTCACTGGAATGACCTCTCCAGGGAAGCAATGAACTCCTCAGTGCTGGACAATGTTAAGATGCAGCTGGACAGGATGCTGGGCCATCTTTTCAAGGCCATACTTTTGCCAAAAATATTGAACCAAATGATCCTTGAGATCCCCTCCAGCCTGAAGGCATTCCATGGTTCTATGACAGCAATGAGTCTGTTCTACAGGGAGTTGCACCAAACTTTCACAGCAGTTTGATTTTTCAAACTCAGAAATACCATCGCTTACTTTTGAGTTAATTATGTCTCATTTTAGTGACTACTCTGAAATTTTTCCTTGTCACTACAGAGGGAGATAGGGCGTATGATGTAGTGATGAGCAACAGATGACTCAAATATCAGTGTTAAAGCAGGCTTGGGAATACTTTGCCAGTGGGATACATTTGCTAAAAGAGACAAATTTTAAAGGTTGGATTCCATCTGACTATCTGGGAAAATTGCCTTCTGACATCCAGGCTTTTAAGGCTGATAAGTAGAGCTTTAAAATAAGAAGTAAGGGGAAAAGGTCAAAAGAAACTGGTTTAATGTCCAAGCTCATTTAAAAAATCTGATAGATCAAGATAAAGTATTGGATAAAGGAATATCAGTGGTGAAAAGACCAATAGTGAGAAAGAAAACAGGACCTTGACAGAATAGTTTTCAGATATTCCTCGTGATGAGAATATACCTAATCCAGGTGAAATACTGAATTTTTGATACCTGCCAACAGGTAAGTGAATATAGAAAGAATACCTGAGTAATGCCATGGAGTAACAGGAACCATTGCTCAGGCTGTAACATCAAACATTTCAGCAGACAGTGAGGGGAATAAGAGAACCAAACCCCAGTACAATTTTTTTTTTTTTTTTTGTGTTCAAGAGAAGATTGAAATAAAAGCAGAAAAAATATATTTGTGATCTTAAGGTCTCTTCCAGCCTAAGACAGTCTATGACTCTGTGTACCATGCATAGTCTAGGCTTCAAAGAAACAAGAAGGGGAATTGGAACAAAATGTCATTTTTCCAGGACTTTCTAAACAACTTCTTCAGGTTAATGTTTGGGCTCTGCTACTGGGTGAATTTTATTTTAGAAAGAGAAATTAGATTGAGTTAATGAAGCTATAAATACTATTTTCAATAGTTTTGGGCAGGTGTCCTCTCAGATACAGATTAAAGAGGCAATGCTTCAACTTTTAGTAAAGGTCATGGTGTTGGCAGTGAATAAAATCAGCTCTGCTAATGTTTAATTTTACACAGAATTTCACTAATCAATAGAATATATTTAAAAGTATTTTTCAAGGCATATCTTGAGAATGAGGGCTGTTTTTTTATTAAACTGGGAGGTATGTCCTCAAAGTTTAATGTAATTCATGAAAACTTTCTCTGAGACTGGAGTTTTATACGGATTTATCTATGCAGTCTGCCAGAAATCATTTGGTCATGCCTGAAGGAGCTCCTGCATACAGTCAAGGTTATCATTAATTACTGAAAAAAATAATCTCTTTTCTCTGGCTACAAAATTTCTTTCCTGAACATGAAACAAATTGTTGCCTGATTGTTTTAAATGGGTCTTAATTAATGAGTTACACAGAATTGCTTGCAATTTCTTTCATATTTCCTGAAGACCAAGTCACTTAGTAATCATAATACTAAATTACATTAATATTTTAATTTTCTAATCCTGAAACCAAAAAACCATTGAATACTCTTCTAACATCATTGTTCACAGCAAAAAAAGACTCAATTAATTTGCAGGTTAAAGAAACTAAATTTCCATGTCTCCTTTTTGGACATAGTTTATATTCTTCAGTTAGAACAAAGTACAAATAGGTTTTTTTCAGTTTGCACTTGGGGTCAGAACAATTTACTGTAGCACTTTTGTGTACAGTGGGGGTGGCCCAGAATTGCAACTTTTATTTTATTCTGTTCACTTCAAATCTTTTCACATTCCAGATGTTCTGCCCAGCTTTTAAGCTTGCTTTCATTAACATGAAACAGACATTTGGTCCTTTTCCTGAAAGTCAGATCATGCTAAGATACATCAAATACCCTTAGATTTCCATTGTGACACTGCTGAGTGTAAGTTTTAAAATTCACCTCAATTAATCAATCAATCTGTAATCAGTGGAGTATTTACTGGTTGTCTGAATTCAGCAAAAAAAAATTACCACCTAACATTCAAAGCCAGAGAAATTTCTGTGTAGGTAATCTGCTCCCATGTTGTGTATAAAGGGTGGGTTAATAAAACATTCAATTTCAAGAGATAAAAAGAAAAACAAGATTAAAAAACTGCACTCTGAAAAAGAAAAGTGTTCTTCAGAGTGATACTACCAGGTGAGATTCTCCCTCCATGAATTTCAGGCTCTGCTGCTTCAAGAAGCTGAAGTGATTATTTCCAGTATGTTCTCATTGCACTGACATATCAGCCTTAAAAACAGGGAGTATTCTTGTGTTCTCTTGGCAGAGTCCACTGTGTGCAGCAATTGCTGTCCTGCCTGATGGCCACAAAGGCTGCCTGCTGCAGCCTTTGTGCAGGAAAACGTGTTTGAGAGATGGCACAGAACATTTTGGTTTACAGGAAAATATGGTTGGGAGATGGCACAGAACATTTTGCTTTTCAGGGATGTAGTTGAGAGATGGCCCAGAACATTTTGGTTTGCAGGGATGTGGTTGAGAGATGGCACAGAACATTTTGGTTTGCAGGAATCAGCAGGAGGTGTAAAATACAGATGGGAGGATGGTTGAACAGCACAAGGAGCACAGCACATTTGGTTTGCAGGAATCAAGCTGAGGTGTAAAACACGTGTGTGGCCTGAGCTCATCTGGTGCATTTCTGGGTTAGGAGCATGAGCTGTGAGGAGCAGTGGGTAATCTTTGGAGAGGATTTGTTGTGGAGTGCATCCATCCTGAGAAAAAGACTAAACTGGGCATTTAGTCCCAGCTCTGATTCCAGCAGCATCTTCCTGAGATGAAGTCAGAAAGTGATGTCCTACTGACTGAGTGAGGGCAAGTTTCCTCACAGGCTTAGGCTGAGCCTGCTGGCTCACACCCCCACTGGAGGGTGACACCTGTGAGCCATCTCTCACTCCAACATCACCTTCAGGCTGAACCTTTTCATTTGAACCTTTTAATTTCTCAAAGAAAAAAATAAGTGGAAGGAATTAGTAAATATCAACTGTACTGCACATGGCCACTGCAGCTCACATATAAGAGGTGAAGCAGCAAGCAAAAGTGTGGTTATACAGTTGTGTTCTGGGTAGAGAAAATGGGTTTTCTTTCTGTTTTGGTGGACACAGCTGTAAGGTTTAATTTTAAATGCAATGACTGTGCTGAGAAACTGAAAATCCCAGGGACAGAAGACCTGATTCTACCTTTGAATTTCTGCCAGTGAAACCCCTGGTGTGAGCCAGAGCTAGGGGTGTCCTGGCAGTCACATCCACCCAAATTATGAAACCAAAGGGAGAGGACTGGAATCTCTGTGCTTGTGAACATTAAAAGAACTATTAACTGTCTGGATGGAGAAGGAGAATCTTCCCTTTCCCAAATACTTTTAAAGAAGGACAGCAATGATTTCCTCTGATTTGCTTTAATATCCAACCACTTGTGAAAGAGATGGAAGAGAGGGGAAGCTTTCATTTCTTCCTTCAGAAGTGCCAGTTTATAAGTTGGTTTCATTCCTTTTGTGTCATTCAAATGAGTTCCTTCACTAATCATCCTTTTAAGTGAGTACACTCAGTACAGGACATTATTGTAGGTATGAACCTTATCTGTATGCACTTTAAATAATTTCATAATTAAAAAGCATCACTTAAAGGTCTAATTTAATCAGCACCATCTGTGATTTAATAAAGATATAAACAAAAATATTAAAAGGAGAGATGTAATGTAAATACAGTAATAAGTCAGTGGGAAAAAAAATTGCATCTTCCCTGCATAATAACTAAATGGAAACCTGGTGCAATAAGCTGCAAATGAGCATCTCAAGTAAATAAGAATTTCAATCTCAGAACACCAAGGTATGGCATGTGCACACAAAAGCATGGAGTTTTGAATAGAATGTTAGTATTTGAATTTTTGAGAAGACTGGATGCTTAATATTACCATGTAATTTAAAGTGAAGGTGAAAATTATATCAATAGTTCAGACACTTTTTAAAAGGATCTTATTCTGGTAACAGAAACTGAAGACAAATACCGATGAAACTTCTTAATAACTTAAAAAAAATATTTTAATGTATAAAAGTCCCTATTTCTGGAAGGAAAGTAATTATTGGTAGCCTTGTATTTGAAACATGTCCTTATCTCCATGAAAGTTATTTTTTTAAAGAAGCATACTCTGAAGCTAATGCAGATTTAGAAGGAGCTCATCACTAGAGGCAATGAATAGTTACATCAAACATAAGAGTTTCAGAAAGAATTGTGCTTTTTAAAATCAGATTTTTTCCTGGAATTTCCCACAAAATGCACAACAGACAGCTATGAAAGAAGGAAGAGCCATGAATTTCCATTTTCTTGTTTCCATATTTTTTTTGAATTTCACTTAGCAAAATATTCCCATGCCCTAGAAACACAATGTCTGAATACTCTAAAAACACTTAAGAGAGGGGGATTTTTGTTTGGGTCCTCTCTTCAGTCCATAGGCAGAAAAACAGATTTAAAATAGATGACTTTTTTACAGCATCTGTGAACACAGTCCATCAGAACACAGGCCTGGAAACCTGTTTCCTTCAGAACTCTCCAGAATGAAATACATAAGAAATAAAGGGGGTAGTGCAGGTTAATCCAATTCCCTCAGGATGTAATGCAGGATTAGCTCCTTACATCCCAAAGTTGTTTATCAGCTCCTTTAGATTGCTTTGCTATAAGTGTAATTGATTCATGGGCACAACATTACTAAGGAATAAAATATTCCACCAAGGAAGCCACAGAGTTCAAGGTATGAAAGTTTCTCCCTGCATCACACAGAGACTTTTCATCTTAAAGAGCATTTGTGGCACTGGATGTAAGGGGAAAAAAATCTAATTATCCATCACTTAACAGGCTGCTGGAGTGAAGGTGAGAAGTGAGTCTAGAGAAAAATTGTTTTAGAAAGGCAGAGTAAGACAGCAAAACCTCCTCTGGATGGGCTGGATCTAACATAAATGATTCTTCTGAACACGAAGTGCTAAATAAACAGTATTTTGTCTGCTTTCAGAACATCTTCTTTAATTGAGGACAAGGATCACAGAGATGTTTCTAAACAAAAATGGTTCCAAGAAAAATGTGTTGTTATTATTAGCATATTTAAAAAAAAGAAAAGAAGAAAAGATTTTTATTGTCTCTGCTCCAATTAAGATATCGCATTTTAGTCAAATGGATGTCAAAAATGGATTTACAAATTTTAATTCTTAATGTTTACAAATTTCAATATTTTTAAAACAATTTACAAATTGTTGTGTTTTTATTTTACAAATTCTAATGGGAGTCAAAAATGAATTTACAAATTCTAATGTAAAGGAATGCCTGTCCAGTGGAAATTTAAATTGGACGTGACACACCAAGTGCACATCTGAAAGTCACATGCCACAGACAAGGAAGGTGATGAGATGAAGTGTGAGAGACAAAAGGAAGGTCAGTTTGGTAGTGGCTGCTTTACTAACCCGAATACTAAGTCTGCATCTGTTCTCAAAGGAAATAAAATGATCTGCTTGGAGGTGATACCTTTAATTGGATTGGGGATTAGAGTTATTTAAAACTAACGTGACAGACATGAAAATATGATTTGGAGCCCTGCAAATAATAGGTGTGATAACAAGGAGAAGCAGAGATAAATTCTTGTGTACAGATGTGTTTTCACACATGGTTTAGGAGCTCTATATACACAGGGCACCTGTCCTTGGAACACCTTTCCTCTCAAGAAGATCTGGGGTTCTAATGGAGCAGCTCTTTATTGCACACGTATAGGGGCTGCTCTTGACCACCTGCTACCCATGAAATTTTTTTCCAACTGCTCCTCAGCTCCACTTTTGGTATTTTTGATGAATAGCAATATTATAATGAAGTAATTTCACCATGTCAGACAGTGAAATGAATAGAGGGTTTATATTAATGTCACAGGGCAGGAATATTCCTGCTTTGGAAACACCATATGTGCAATATGTGCAATGAAATCACATTTCTACACCAATGTTTTGTCCTTTTCAATTACAAACAACTTACCAGTGCTACTGTCCCCTAAAAGCAGTGTTTTGGCAATCATAGTTTACATTTTGCCACAGAATGTAAAGTAAGATTCATCTGAGATGAAAGGTGTTACACCAATGCAAGAAGATACATGATTTAATGATATTGAAGATATGATACATGACATGATAGTGATTTAATATTGCAGGGTGCTGAGTTACATCTTGTTCTGAGACTTGCAATACTAAAATATGATTACTGAATCACTGACCACATGGCAAACAGCCCATACTTTAAAAGGACATAACAGATGTGGCTTGTTATCACAAGTCCACAGAATAGCTGTGACTGCTGGATTTTCAGACAACATTTCAAAGCAGTCACTATTCAGAGGTGCAACAGCAGAACATGACTGAAGGAATCATCTGTTCAAGGACAGTGACTTCCTTGTGGGCTCAATTCTGTGTGTGACAGGGTGATAGGAACAGAAATCACATACTCTGTTGGAACATCAATTTCCTCTATACAATCTAGTTCTGAAAAAGTGGAAAGCTGGGCTCAGTTTCCTCTTCTCCCTCATGAAACAGTTTCTAGAGTGTTCATTTATTTCAGATCTGCTGACATTAATTTACTACCACTTCAAATTGCCTCTGTCCCTTCCATCTAACAAAACATCTCTTTGTTTCTAACCCAAAGGTCCAAACTTCTTTTTTCTGCCCCCCAGACAAATTTTGTAATTCAATTGATCCAACCAACCTGAAAATTTGAAAAAAAAAATACAACGCGCTTAAAATAATATTTTATTTTTGTAGATATATGGTGTTAAAAAAATAAAGAAAAACATGGGTTAAGAAAAAGCTGCTAAAGAATTTCAGCTATAAAATATTCAGCACATTTAATACCCAGTGTAGACACACAGTACTGAAGACTTTTGCTTTTGGCCTTTTGGCTTTTACTGTGACCAAACTGCTGTAAAGGACTTTTCCTGAGGCCAGATTTAAAGACATCTTAATCACCTATCCACATGAATCACTTGCAGAGACAACATCAGAGCCAGCACTGCGGTGACTCACAAGGCTTGGAAGTCTACACTTTAAAATAATTACTTGACATGTGGATGGATGCTGGCACACATTTCTGGGCTTGGCAGCTCCTGTTTGCCCCTGGCCTGGGGACCATCTGTGTTTGCAGCCATGACATGCGACATGGTGGCCATGAGCCTCTCTGGACAGCACCCCAGCACCTTCAGCATGATAATGTACTCTGCAAATGCAGCTGGAGGTCAGGGAAGGACACCAGAGGGAGATATTGGATTTTGGAGCACCCTGGGCTTCAGGCTGTCCCAAGTCCAGAAAGTTTTAGTATTGTCCAGATTTGCTGTATAATAACAGCATATTTGAACAGGGAGGTTATAAAATCTATCATAAGGGCATATCTTTTATCATCTATGAGTTATTAAGAGAGACATGTACAAACTAAGTAAAAATGAGCTTTGTCCTCAGCATCACCACAGTATAAGGAATGTCTGAAGTTGTTGAAGAGCATCCAGAGGAAGGCACTAGGATGGTGAAGGGCCTCGAGGTGAAGCCATGTGAGGAGCAGCTGAGGGCACTTGGTCTGTTCAGCCTGGGGAGGAGGAGACTGAGGGGAGACCTCAGTGCAGTTACAGCTTCCTTGTGAATAGGACAGGAGGGACAGACACTGATCTCTGCTCCCTGTGACAGGGACAGGACCCAGGGAATGGCTGCAGCTGTGCCAGAGCATGTCAGGCTGGAGCTCAGGGAAAGGTTCTTCCCCAGAGGGTGCTGGCACTGCCCAGGCTCCCCAGGGAATGGGCACAGCCCCAAGGCTGCCAGAGCTCCAGGAGGGTTTGGACAATGCTCCCAGGGATGCACAGGGTGGGATTGTTGGGGTGTCAGGGCAGGGACAGGGGTTGGACTTGACCCCATTGGATCCCTTCCAACTCAACTTTTTCTGTGATTCTGTGGTCAGGAATCCTCTGTGGAGCCACCAAAGCCCCTCACTCCATAGCCAGCACAGATCCCCATTCTGGCCTAGACCTGATCTCCCTCATTCTCTTTTTCCATTGTGTCCCTTCACAGACACAGCCAGGTTGTTTGTCACAGAGGGGTCCCACCCAGGCTGCCATCAGCTGCTGGAACATAAACACTTCTCTGGGCTGTGCTGTTTGAAGGAAAATACCTCTGTGCCAATGGTGCCAATGCAAAGCACTGGAAAGCTTTGACACAAGTGCAGAGGAAAAGTGGGGGATGAAGGCTGGACTTGTGGGGTGTGGGATATTTTCAGGCATATCCATATTTTAGGCAAAGCCTTTCATGTCTCCGATGCCTCAATTTGACCACAAGCTCCCTGCTTGTCAGGTCAGGTCTGTCAGCACTGAAAATGGGCTTTTCATTATAAGAATCAGAAAAAAAATCTTAGTTAAATAAGTGGTAGAACTGTGAGACATGCACTGACATGGAAATGGACAGACACTAGTGAGTATCTGATATTCTTCACCTGGGTTAAGTCATACTGAATTTACTTTGAGAGATTGCTCACAAGGTGAGGTACCAGCTCCTCAAGGGGACATCAAACAACATTATTTAAACTTCAGGGCTGTGCCCCAGATCATCTTACAGGAGGACATGTAGTTGCTTTGAATAGATAAATTTGAAGATTTCATAGTTTCAGTCCTGCAGATGATGGGAATTTCAAGCCTTTGACTTTTAAAAATACTTTGGAAAGCACTGTAAATGTGTATCTGACTTGTTCACAATGTCCAGTGTCTACTCTTTCATTCCTTATAGATATATGAATCAATCCTTGGTTTCTTACATGCAGAATGCACAAACCACATTGTTATGGACTTCCAAAAGACATATTTATGGGAACAAGCTCTCAATCAGGCCAGTATGTAAGAAGATTAGATAAAAGAAATAAATTCTTCCCTGTGAGGGTGCTAAGGCACTGGCACAGGGTGCCCAGAGAAGCTGTGGCTTCCCCTGGATCCCTGGAAATATCCAAGGCCAGGTTGGATGGGGCTTGGAGCAACCTGGGACAGTGGGAGGTGTCCCTGCCCATGGCAGGGGTGGAACTGGATAAAGTTTAAAGTTCCTTCCAGTCCAAACCATTCCATGAATTTATGAGAAGATTTATGCTAAGCTTCATCTGACTGATTCCTGCTAGGCTGTTTTTCCATTTGCAACACAAAGAAAGAAATAACCCGTATATGTCAGCTTCATAATTATCAAAACTTAATAACTTTTTCTTATTTACAATCTATTATGTCTTCTGTAAACTGAAATTTTGTTAATTTTTGGTGTAATATATTCTCTTTATTCTCTCATATGATCTTGATAAGAGGAAAATAGGTGGATAAAAAGAAGCTGAAGGGTAAAGTGTGAGGAAATATTTGATTTTTCTGATTGAGCTGTTAGATAAGAATTCAGTTTATGCATAATTACTCTGGATACTTTCAAGTGTAATTTATGAACAAAACATTAGAAAAAATATATACAAGAGTGTTTATTGTTTTTAGACACATAAAAAAAGCCTCTGAAAAATTTAAATTAAGAAGTCTTTACTGGTGTCTTATGTAGTAGCTATATCCCTATTGGTAAAGACTTCTGTTTTGGAAGGAATTTTTCCCCCCAGAGAGGAGCCAGGCAGACAGCCCAGGAGCATCCAGCCCTCTGTGCTCCTGGAGGGACAGGAATCAGCAGCAGGTCCGGGCTTGTACTGCCTTGCCAAGAAATGTCACCTTCTCTGGGAAGGATCCCAGCTGGAAGGGTGTAAGCAACTCCATGATAAACAATCAATAAACCCAGAGTTGTTTTATTCTCTGCTGGCTGTGGTGTGACATGTCCTGTGAGCACAGGTGTCACCCAGGGAAAAGCTTTGCTCTTGCTCACCTTATGTTCTGTGCTGCCAGAACATTTATGTCCATGACAGGTTTTTTATAAACTCAGTGTAGCCCCTCAGTACACCCAGAGATCTTGGCAAACAGAAATCCTTCAGTCCTGGGTTGTTTGGGTGGGAAAGGACCTAAAGCTCATCCAGTTCCATGTTCTGCCATGGGAAGAGGATGCCTTCCACCAGTCCAGGTTGCTCCTTTTTGAAAGGCATTTCCTTTTAAAAAGCAATTAGAAATCTCTATCAACATGGGTTAGACTTTGTTACATTTCTTTGTTATATTTAATTATATTTCCATTTCTTATTTCAAACAGTGATATTTCCAACAGGATCTGATATTAGGATAATTTCCTTAAACTTTTATTAATTTGTTGTGTGGTTTTTTTTAATCTTCCAAATTTCAGACACTGGTTGATGGTAGTGAAGATGAAATGCTAAACAATTCTTTAATTGGCCTCAGAAGAGCTCAAAGGCAGCTTGTCCTTGAAACTGTGCATATATTTTTCCACAGATTTTTGAACAAAGCTGCCTTAATTTTGGAAAAAATTAGGAACAATAACTGATGATTTTTTTAATGTAAGTTGATAGCTTACCATCTGTGTAGATTGCTTCATCAGTGCATTATCTACAACAAGCACTACTGGGTTGGATCATTCCTGGAGTGATGGCTGAGATGGAGTATAAATATAAACCAGACAGTTGGCAAATGTGGCCAAGATGGGAGCAAGGCACTGGGAAATGGAAAGCTGAGCTGCTGACAGGGCTGGCCCAGCCTTCCTTGACAAAACTTCAGTCAAATAAGCTCTGAGCAGAGACCAGTGTAGCAAATCCCAGGCCAGCATGCAGACTTTCTGTTTCATCAGTTTAGCCCTCGATACCTCACAAAACCCTTGAGCAGCAGTTTCTGTCTTGCTGAGTCCAGCCCATGGTTTAATGAGTCTTGCCACTTGGTTGTTGGGCATTAAGTGATTTTTTATTTCTTCTGCTGACCATCTGCTGCATATTCCAACTTACTCCTCTATGTACATCCACATTTGGATGTAACATCAACTGTGGGGAAGAGAAAACATTTTACTTGTGGATTAAGAGATGAGCAAAAGTCCGTAAAAGCCAGAATCCTCAGCTTGAAATGACAGAAGCAGAGAAACAGGTTTCCAGTCATGAATATTTAAAAGGAAGTCTATACAGAATTTCTGCATCTGGGTTTCCAAGTGTTGCTGCAACTTAGGGTTGGATTAACTTCAAAGACAAAAATAGACCCTCTGTCTGTGAAAAGAAGAATTTCTCTGCACTGAATAGAGATTAGTGTCCTGACACAGAGCAGTGAAGCTTTATAAAGAGGGTTTCTACATGAGGCACCTGTGAATCTTGGCTAATAATGACTCCAGAGCCTGTTTCTTCTTTTTTAGCTGAATAGCAGACAGACATCTGGTTATAGAGCTCTATAGAGAAATTCAGATGAATGGTGCCATGCATTTGTGAAATCCATGACATTGCAAGGCTCACAATCTAGGGGATCACACATCTCACCCGAACTTTCAAATTTGTTTCACAAAAAACTGATTTAATCTATTTCACCTTTGAAGTTTTCGAGGGCATTCACTATGTTCTTGTTACCCTGTGTATGACAGTGAAAATGAAATGGAACTGACATCCTGTGTCTATGAAATTCACAAAATTTGTATGCAATTCCTGGTTCAAATACCTAACCCTAATAGTAAACACAACCAGAAATTCCTTTGTAGATCATAATCCTTAAAAACTGATATAAAATATACAACATTGCACACATAAAATCATATTCATGTTTACCTGTGATAAAAGAACATTTGAAGAACTCTTTCATTAACTAAAGTATACAATTTTCCTTCAAAATTGTCAAGTAAGAACTTCTTGAGCATACAAGTTAAGTTACACAGAAGTTTGCCTCTTTAAAAAAAAGGTTTCTCAAATCCATCCTCAGGAGTTTGATAAAAATGTTCTGACTTGTAATTTCTGCTTTTACTCTCTGAGAATCTACATTTTAGTGGGGTACATCACAGATTGATCCCTCTGAGTCACAGAACTTGCCACATTTTGGAAGAAAAGGCTGGTTCCCATCATTTCCAAGGGTCTGATCTGAGGTGTTGCCTTGATGATTTAGTAGAAAATTGGATTTGCAACTATCAGATAAAAAAGTAGTAACCAGATAAAAAACCAGAAACCAGTTGTTTCCTCTCTTCCTGACCTTGTCATATAGAATCATGGAATGGTTTGGGTTGGAAGGGACCTTAAAGGGACCAGTGCCACCCTGCCATGGGCAGGGACACCTTCCACTGGCCCAGGGTGCTCCAAGCCCCATCCAACCTGGCCTTGGGCACTCCCAAGGATGGGGCAGCCACAGCTTCTCTGGGCACCCTGTGCCAGGGCCTCGCCACCCTTACAGGGAAGAATTAATTTCTTTTACCTAATCTAATTCATGTCCTTTTTCTTAAGATCTAAACTCAGTTTCTTGCTCACCATTCAAATCCAACCATCCCATCAATGCTTTCAGCTCCAGGAAAGAAGTGAGCAGTTCTAAGTATCACCTGTTTTCACTCTTAGGTCTGCAAGTTCCCATAGGCCCTAAGAAGAATTTAATGTCTTTACTGGCAGTATCAGTCTAGCATGAATTCATGCTTGTGAACCCTAAATGTTCTCATCTCTTTGTACCCATAATGATGTGGGTTTGCCATTTGTGCTCAGTAGCCTCATGAAAAGTGCAGATCTGAAATCAGTTCAGATAACTCATAAAGAAACAGAATTATTGAACTACTTTTGGGTTTTTCTTAAGTGTTTAACGTGTTATATTCAGGTCTGAAGGCTGTCACAGTGCTGAGGTTTCATTTGCTCACCTAGAGCTTTTGGCTGCTCTGCATATGTTGTTGACATCAGAAGGTGCTGGATTACCATTTCCACTGGAGGAAGGGAAAAGATTGAGTGCTTAATTTCTTGAGAAGATAGCTTTTAAAATGCAGTTAGGGTGTGCAACTGCCAGTACTAAGGCACCTGAATGGCAGCAACACTTTGCATACCTTTAAGCTGTAAAGTAAAACTGAGTGTGATTAATGGGATGGCTTTGCACATAACAGCACAGCTGGGGATTATGTTATTTTATATTCATCTTCCAAACTCCCATAAAAGTGGATTATTGTAGCATAGCACTTGTGAATAGCTACATGATGACTGGAGCCTTAACAGCTCCTATGTTCTTACAAAAGGAAATGTACTCCTAGAAGCTCAGTCCTCCTCTGTGGAATTCACCCTTCAAGGAGGATGAGAAACATAAAAAAACCTGGAAAGCTGTTTGAGGGACATTGGGGTCATCATAAAAATATTGGAAGATGTGTAAATACCTGGCTGAGCATGAAGAGATCTTTGCTGAGCTCCTGTGGCCCAGGTGGGCTGTGCAGGTGTCATGGGCATGGCTGGGGCTGGGCACAGGTGACCTGAGCACCAGAGTTACAGCTGTCACTGTTCCCTGACCCCCAAAGCCATGATAAGAGAGGGAAAATGGGTTCAAAGAGAACATCTGAGCCTAAAGATTTGCCCCAGGGTGTCCTGGTATTGCATCCATGTTGGAAGCTGTACACCAGCACCTAGATGACCTGAGCAGCAAGAGAGAGGTGAGAGGTACAGAAGTTATGTAGATACAGAGGAGAAATATATATATATATATATAATATATAAAATAAATATAATGTATAATATATAAAATATATATAATAAATAATATATAAAATAGATCTTATATATTTTATATGTATGCTATCTAAAATATATGTATTATATATAGAGGAGAAATATATTATTGTATATGGATAATAGAGCTGCGAACAGCTCTGCATAAAAGAGTATTAGGTTTTTGAGCCTAAAGATTTGCCCCAGAGTGTCCTGGTAGTGCATCCATGCTGGGAGCTGTATACCAGCACCTAGATGTCCTGAGCAGCAAGAGAGAGGTGAGAGGTACAGAAGTTATATCGATATAGTGGAGAAATATATTAATAGAGGTGTGAACAGCTCTGCATAAAAGGGTATTTGACTTATAGTTCTCATTGCCCACTAATTACAAGATAAAAATTTGCAGCCATCTAAACTCTGCTGAATCCCAGCTGGAACTGGAATTGCTGCCATGTGTCATGTGAAAAACCTATCATAAAAGAAGATTTTTTAATGGGCTGTTGGCATCAGCTGGAAGATGCCCACTGATCTCATGGCAAAAGAATCATGGTTCTCCCTTATGGCAACTCTATAAGTTAAAATGCTTTTTAATAAAAAATCAATTTTTCCTTGATTCATAATCTTTGATTCTATTACTTATGACAGTTGAGTCACAAAAAGAGAAATTTCTTATTGCTTAAGTTTTTCCCCATTTGTTTTTGCTGTTATTTGTGAGACAATATAAATGTATCAGTAATTAAATGTTGATACTTTAGTTTCATTAATTTTAACTGTATCCATATCTAAAAGGATTCAGGTTGATTCTGCAGCAGGAATGGTATTGATTTGCAGAAAATCTTGCTCTCAGTCTGGCAGGTAGCAAAGAGATACAGTACAAAGAATATTAACCATAAATAATTAAAATTTTTCTAAAGTTTTTTTTCACAAATAAAATTTAATGAGTAGGATTTCAGCTATTAAAAATTACTTTCAGTAGAAGAATAATAGTCATTATTTCCACTTTTCTGTACTCTGTGTTCTTCAGAGTGTATGTTAAGGATCAGATCAGCTGCTGACATGGCCTCAGTACAAGGTTTCCTGTAATAATTTTTATTTTTTCACAGATATGTTACACTTTTGGTGAATGAATAAGAGAAAATATTAACTGTATTTTAACCACCTCCCCTAATTTTCTGTGGAAAATCTCAATTTTTTCATCTGTTTATTTGTAAGCATATGGTATCGCACAAATTTATGAGGCAATGATGGTGTCCTTAACTAAAGCTAAACACTGAACTATTTTCCATGCATTACTGCAGTACCACTTCTGTGCTCCTTAAGTTCTTAGAAGGATAGATCCCACTAGGAGAAGCATAAATTTAATAAGGAATACTTAGCAGGTCAGCAAAAAATGAATAATAACAAGTGATATTGCTTTGCCTCAAAACAAGCAGGAATAATGCAAATATACTAACCTTAGCAAAACCCTTTGAGTGATAAATAATGTAAATGCGTATCAACATATTGCGGTCTATGGTTAAAACATATTCTGTTTATTTATGCTTTTAAAAATATGTCAAAATAATAGTTGGGGCTTTTTTCAAGAATCTTTTTTTTTTTTTAATTAAACAATGGAGAAAAAATGATTTAAGGAGAAAATTGTTCTGCAAATGCTGAAATTATCAAGTCCTGTATCCCTATAAATTAGCCTCTCATTGCTGAATTCCCATCTGAATCTATGGATTATTTGGGCTCACATTGCAAATTAACAGTTTCTCCATTCTATGAACTGTTTTACTATTTTCATAAAACATGGAGAAACTCAATGCTCTTAATAATTCTGACCCTTTCCAAATTTTTTAGATATTATCTGAACACTTCTAGATCTTGTTGGCAGAAATAGCAGAGGAATGGTAGGCAGCACTGACAGAAAATACTACTAAATAAACCTTTTCCCCCTCAGAACCCAAGTGGGAACACATGCAATGTTAAACCAAAACAAGCCAAACAAGGTTCCATTGGGGTCCCGAATGAGAACACTTAAATGGCAGTGAGATGATTGGAAATCTCAGAACCAGAAGCCAAATTATGAGGGTTTATCCTCAGTATCTCCTTTGTACCTACACATTTAACAACTCTGTGCTCATATATGATGACATTTTTTCCTAAAATTCCCTCACTTTCAAATAATTTATGAACATCTATTTGCTGTTTTTTCCATTTGCTTTAAGATATCTCTAATTATCAGCACCATCCTCATGGATGGATCCTCTTTTCCAGCTTTTGAAGAACACCAAGGAGATGTGAGTTTGACAAGCAATTATGTGTAGATTAAAGATTAAACAGAAAGAGCAAATTTATCTCCACATGAGTCCAGAGTAACTGGAACAGTGCTACAGCAAAACTACTCATCTCTACAAATTCCTGGGTATTGAAAGGAGGGATCCATCAAAATCAGAGGGATAACATAAGCAGTTAATAGGAAATGCAAAAGGCCACTTGAACAAACCTAAAAATCAAGCTTAAAAAACCATCACACCCAAGAAAATAAACTGTAAGTTTGAAGAAACAGATGAAACTGACAAAGTGCCTCACAAAATAGAGGATGTAGGAGCAGAATCTTAAACACCTTTTTCTTTAATATTTGTATTAAATACCCATCAGGGTAGGGTTTGGCAAGTCAAAAATATGAGAATAATTTTGCCTGTCCATAGTAAGTTCTCCAAAGTAACAAAGAGAAGTTCCCCCCACTATATACCTAGTGATCATGTGGAAAATAGCAAATTAGCAACAGATGGCAGGAAATGGAATTTGCTGTCTTATCAGGACAATAAAGCTGAAAACAGTTGGGTTAAACTTGTTACAAAGGGAAAAAAATCTAGCAAAAGAAAATAGGACAGACACTCTAGTTCACATTTATAGATTCTATTAAGGACAATCTGTTTTTAATTGGAAAGGGGTCCCTGAGCCTGAAAATGTAGTGCCTAAGAAAGTATTTGCAAGTTATTGTCATGCAGAACATGAGTGCTGCTCATGCACTAAATTAAATTCACTGCTCAGTGACTCCACTCCTGTAGCAGCAAACCAGGAGAATCATGAGTGGTGTCTGGAACAGCATCTCCACCAATCCTTTACCTTGTAGTGGAGCCTGAGGAGAGAAGCTGATTTTTTTTTTTTGTACAGCTCAGCTCAGTCCCTGCTGCTCCAAGGCTCTGAAAATGTCACACACAAGTGACTGGTGCCTTCAACACACTGGAGTGGGCTGAAGGTCTCTGGCAACTGAACTGAGACATGAGAAATTCATGAGCCATTTTCAGTGTAAGAGAATGAAGAGACAAATAAATATTTAAAGAGACTGGGGGTATCTGTATAGAATACAGGGATAGCCTGGCTTTAGAGATCAGCCCAAATATTTGCACTTCTGAACTTTGCAGGATTTCTCTTCTCTTTGGTTTTGTTGCTGTTTTAGGGTTGGTATTTGATGAGGAAAAGGAAAAAAATGGGGAAGGGAAGGGAAGGGGAAGGGGAAGGGGAAGGGGAAGGGGAAGGGGAAGGGGAAGGGGAAGGGGAAGGGGAAGGGGAAGGGAAGGGAAGGGGAAGGGGAAGGGGAAGGGGAAGGGGAAGGGAAGGGGAAGGGGAGGAAAGGAAAGGAAAGGAAAGGAAAGGAAAGGAAAGGAAAGGAAAGGAAAGGAAAGGAAAGGAAAGGAAAGGAAAGGAAAGGAAAGGAAAGGAAAGGAAAGGAAAGGAAAGGAAAGGAAAGGAAAGGAAAGGAAAGGAAAGGAAAGGAAAGGAAAGGAAAGGAAA